>NC_133666.1:73869998-74169998 GCF_037893015.1 Macrotis lagotis
TATTCTTCCCGGACCCCTACTTCCAGGAGCAAAGGTTCTGGGCAATCCGTTTTGCTTGATGAATCTAGAGCAGGCCCCTCTCTTAGTTAGGAACCTGAAAACCTTAGACCTTCCACTCTGAAAGAGACTGAACTTCCACTCTGAAAGAGACTGAACTGAAGGAAAAAGGCTCAAGACCATGTGCTTCTGCAATTCTCCCCAGATCCTTGGGGCCTGTTCCCAATGGGCAGGTACTGTCCCCAGGGTCAAGGGCTAGAGAAATCACAGACCAATTGAAATAATTTTCCAAGTTACTTGATTTACAATGTTTCCACTTCTTCATTGGTGTGATTGTGTGTGTGTGTGTACATTGTGGGGACCCTGGGGACCCTGGAGTGAGTGCAGCTGGGGATATGGGTGTGAGTGTGGGGGAAGAACTTTGACCTGTGTCTATAGTCTGTCCTCTCTACCTGTTCTCCCCAGTCAGCTGGGAAGGCAAAGTCTGGGGTGCTTCCTCCACTGGGGCCGTTCTCAGAGCCTGCCTTGTCTGGGAGAAGCTTCTCTGGAACTCAGATGGTGAGTAATTTGATCCTCTCCCAGCTAGAGAAGGAAAGTGAAAGAGGGCCAGCGATTTTAAGAATCATAGGAACTCTCATCTTTCTGCACCAATCGAACTCAAGGCCTTGAAACTGGCTGCCAAATTGGTGTCTTCTTGTGGTAGGAAGGAAGGGATGATAATCACGCAACCTTACAATGCTATATAAACTGAGGACTATTATTACCTCAAGCCCAGATTTGCCCCCAGTCCTGTCTGCAGGGACCAAAGTAGTTGTCCCCAACTCTATAATCCCATTTCCAGTGTTCTTGGCAAAGATCTGAGAGTAGTTTGCCATTTCCTTCTCCCGCTCTTTTTACAGATGAGGAAACTGAGGCTAACAGGGTAATGGGACTTAGCCGCAGGGCAGCCTGCCATTGGGAAGGGTTGTAATGAATCTGTGACCACACACACACACACACACACACACACACACTTTGGTTAAGGGTTGAATCTACCAGGGTTTTCCATGGGGCTACTCAAGACTTTGGTTATAAGTTGTATGCTGACGGGGTTCCCCACCATGTTATACCCCTATTTGACAATGTTTGGGGCTTCACAATATGCAGGCAGCTCAGGGTCATTCACTTTTTGGCTGTGTTGCTCAGTGTTGCTCAGGGACCCCTAACTATGGCTAAGAATTGTAGAATGGAGACCTCGGGGATTTACTTCTGCAGACCTGAGTCAGCTGAACAGAGAGAACTTGCCATTGTCCAACTTTGAGACCCCTACTACTTGCTGAGGAGAGACTTTGGCTGTTCCATACCACCCCACCCTTGGCCAGAGGTTCTAGATTTCTGCCACCCATTAGATCTGTGACCTTGATTCAAGTCCCCTCCCCACCTCCTCTTTGGCCAAGTAGTTGTCCAGCCATAAATCAAGGCCTTTGTCATTGTCAGGGCAGAGACGATTAGGTCCTTGGCCAATGAATCAGTGGAAGGGCTGATCTTCTCTCTCCTGTCATCCCGGCAGGTAGTTGCTGCCCCTACTTTGCCATGGACCTTGGTCTGACCACTGCCTTGCTTCTGGTTCCACATTGTAAGGCTCTCTTTGAGGATGTGTTCACTAACCTTTTCAGCACTGTCATTAGACCCCTGGATTTTAGTTCTGCAAGTATAGTCCCTCTAGGTGACAGCCGGAAATACTTGAAGTCACTTCTTTTGCAACTCTAGGATACGTGCCAAGTTGGCACGTATCCTAAAGTGTTTTCTCATCACAAAGCACTGGGTTTATCCTAAGATCCCTTTTTCTAAGGGGGGGGGCAGGAGACAGTATATGCCATCAACACTATGAAAGCTCACTTTCAGGGACCTAATTTCACAGTAAACCCCATTTTTTGCCAAATTTAGCTTTGAAATGGAGCAGGATTGACTGACGTTTTCCAGGAAAGTCAGGCAACTTTTTGGGATTGCTTACCTGTAACATAAGAGGGCCTACAAGTCAGGTTTTGAGAAGTTGGTATGTGATTTGTATGTGTTCCAATCAGGTATTCCCGATTTCTCTACCAATGGTCCATGTGTTTCTGACTCCTTGGTCATGTCAGGGGAGGGGGGCCCGGTGATTCATGTTCATCTCCTTTACCTTACCAGGGAGCAGGGAACCTCTGGCAGTATTTGGTCTAGAAATTCAATGATCTAGCAGCTTTTTAGGGGTGAATTAAATGTTTGACCAAATATAGCCCTCAAATGTTTTAAAATATGTTTTAAAATATAAATATCCAAATGGCCCTTGGCAGAACAAAGGTTCGCCCTCAAATGTTTTAAATATCCAAATGGCCCTTGGCAGAACAAAGGTTCCCCACCTTTGTTCTGATGCTCTATAGGAATGAGGACTGTAAAAATTACCCTGTCAGGAAGGTCTGAGTTTTCTTCTCCAGCCAGCCCAGCCTACGTACCCCTGCTGTGTGTCTGTGGGTGGCAAGGACAACAGGGCTAGTGCTAGAAGGTTCCCCTCCTACCCCATTCAATTAAGACACAGGCCCTCATTTCTTAATCTCACCCTGCCCCCCCCCACCAACCCCTCCAACTTCCCCAACCTCCCCATGATTAAGGTAATTTTTTTTCTGAGGTGTGTGTTTATTTGTCTTGTGCCCAGCTCGTTGAACATTCAATGTCATTTGTGGTATAGGGGTCATTCAATACCATCGCGGAAACGTTCATTTTACCACTATAGTGGATGGAGTGTGGCACTCCAGCTGGGACAGAACGCGCTGGTGGCTGGAGTTATGGAGAGGATTCGATGGAGTGGGGCTCACAGGTTAGCAAGCAGCCAGTCCAGCAGTTGCTTTCTAGCCATGTTCCCGACCGCTTCATCAAGTTGTCTTTCTTTGGCAAACTTCATCACCTCTTGGAGGAGATCACCAACGCTGTACCCCTTCTCAGCAGCCTTGGCAGACACTTCAGGAAGCTGCCAAAAGAATGGGCCAAGTTTAGAATTGGCTGTTAACAAAAAGCCATTGGAGCAGTTACTGTTCCAGGGGACCCTAGCTGATCAGCTAACTGGACCTGTGGATCCCCCACCCCCTGGAAGGCCTCAGTATTTTTGGTGCCTACCTTCTCAAGCTGACCATCCTCATCGCCCATGAAGTAGAGCATAGGAACATTGAATTGCGAAGCGGCAATCCATTGGAGTACAGCTTGAAGTTGCTTCTGCAGGTTGCTGGTGGAAGATTGGTTGTTAACAATAACTTCGGGCCCGGGGTTGTCATGATAGGAGTGAGACATCATGGCATCCTGAGCGCATCTGGAATTGCTGGCCCGGAAACTAGGTGAGTGATTGAGTCCTTGCTCTTCCAGCTCAGTGAGGCCCGCCCCATTGTTGCTGTACTTGGCCATGATGAGGCACAGCTTCATCACAGATTCAACCAACTGGTCTACGAATTGTCTGTTTACTTGCTTCATTCCACTGCCTAAATCACAATCTTGGAAGTGTTCCTCACCCCTCTCAGACCGTTTTGATGAATTAGATGACACTTTGGATTTTGACTCAGCCCGTTTAGTCTCACCTTCACATTGCTCTTCCAGGCTGAATGGACTCTCACTCAGGAGCTTCTGAATAAGCATCAGAACAATGTTTGACATGTCCAGTTTCTGAGTGTCCACTTCTTTGGGTGCAGTGGATGGTCCAGCGTGTTGGTTGCTACATCGGGATTCTAGATGTTTCATTGAGGCGGTCTTTGCATTTTGGCTACAGCCAGATTTCTCATAGTGGGCACCCTGCGTCATGAAACCCATTGTGGGTATGGATGGTTCACAAGGGTCTTCAAGGGCATCCTTGCCCTTAGCCTGTTGAGTCAGATGGTACTGGATTAACATCAGGGCAGAGACGATTAGGTCCTTGGCCAATGAATCGGTGGAAGGGCTGATCTTCTCTCTCCTGTCATCCCGGCAGGTAGTTGCTGCCCCTACTTTGCCATGGACCTTGGTCTGACCACTGCCTTGCTTCTGGTTCCACATTGTAAGGCTCTCTTTGAGGATGTGTTCACTAACTTTTTCAGCACTGGTCAGGGACTTGCATTGATCGGACTTCATTTTTCCTTTGTCTTTCCCCTTCATCATCTCTGCTTTCATGGCAGAGAATTCAAGGCTCTGATTCTTGTTCTTGGCATCATGGGTTCCAGCTTTCAATGAGGCGTAGGCCAGACTCTGCTTGGTTTCTTTTTTTTCCCCAAGGAGGGCACTGACTAAGCGTTTCAGCATAGCCTCCATGATGTCGGCAGCATTCTGTTTTCCGTGGTTGAACAGGTTTCTCTTTACAGCAGAGACAAAGTCAGAGTCAGTCATCAGGACACCAGTGATGTTGTGTAAGTTCTTCATGCAAGAATCAATCAAATCAGACACAATCTCTTTAGTGTGCTTCAGCAGAACTCTCTTTAACACAACGCAGGCTGGGATGGGTTTTCCGGAACTATGGACTTTCAAAGTCTTCATGACAGATACCATCATATCGGAGGCCACCTGGTTGGCATAGACCATCAAGCCTTTGCTGATGGAGTCTGCGAACTCTTTACTGTCTCTCTGGCACATCTGTTTGTCCCCTCCCTTGGATTTGTTGGATAATTCACTGTATAAGAAGGTTTTCCGGTCCTTATGATCAAGCTCTCTATCTCCGGGGCCTCGCATTTCAGCCGAAGTCACCTCTACTGCGTCATGAGCCATCTCAGAGGCAATCTTGCTGACTGCACTTCGGGGGCTGTTCTTGCCTTTGTCCCCAGCGGAGGCATAGATGGAGTGGTGTAAGCATTTACTTCCTCCTTCGAGCTTTTCCTTGATCTCCTTGCGAGCCATCTGGATCACAAGGGAGGATAGTCGGTTGACATAGAAGGAGAGGTCATCCATGGAGCATTCTCCCTCAGGTGAAATGACTGCTCTCTGTGTGCTGGGTGACTTTGCCGGGGGGCTTGAAGGACTCTGGTTGTTGTTGGTGTTCTTGGCTGCGGTCATCTCCAGGCGCAAGTTGTGAGGGTTGTTTGCCATGTAGTCCATGCTCAGTTCATCAGCGTAGACACTGTAGCAGTTGTCTTTGTTGGGATGACTACGGTACCCACCTTCTATGTCCCCGACTTTGTGCTTACAGCTAGAGGATGAGGGGCTGAGAGCATGCTGGAAGCCAAGAGCATATTTCTGAAGGTCGTTGAGGAGCCAATTAAGAACGCTGATGGGATCTGAAGGTGCTTGTTTGAAAAGGCACACAGATCCTTCAGTCTAAGACATGATAGAAATGGGGGTGCACTCAGTCAGTTAAAAGTGGAGGAGGGACTGCTAGAGTTGAGGCTCTAAAGGCACCTTTTTTGGATTGAGGTTGGCCATGGGTAATGGGATGGGGATAGCTAAGGTTCAGTTTTGTGCCTGTAGGATATAGGTGTGAAGATAATATGCAGGTGCATTGAAGCTGTCGCAACAAGCAACATGTTTGCCAATAAATCATATGTAACATTGTCGAGTTGACAGGTAGTGTCTGTCTAAAAGATGTGTTTGTTTTGTGTGGTTTGTTAAACCAATGGGTGTGAATAAATACCAAATTAGAAGCTTGAAAGAAACCCTTTAGGTCTTGTCAAACTCTCCCATTTAAGATTATGAGACTGACCATGTAGTAAAGTAGCATGTAGTAAAGTAGCAGAGAATGAATTTGAAGTTGGCTTTTCCAGGCTCTGATTCCAGTGCTGTCATTATAACTACATGATTTCTATGGGTGTGAGACATATCATGGTTGCTCAAGTATGTCAAAATATGTGAGTGTATGGAGGAGTGAGTGCTGTTATGGTTGTTATGTGCATGTGTGACATTTCATTCTAACCTGAACTACTCTGCTGAGAGTGTGACATATGACACGTGTGTATGTTGTGCACATCTCCAAATTTCTCTGCCACTATAAGCCCAACTCAATCAAAATTGATTTTGTTTGAGAATATTGTTTCCTTTCTCCACAAGTTACTTCCTGCCCCTCCAAAGGTGGCTACAGGGCAGAACAGAGCAGGGAGGAAGTTTTTTATGTAGCTTTGGTCTAGCATGAGAGAGGCAAGATCAAATGTACCCAATGCCCTACCCTTATGACATCAGCAGAGTTGTTTATAAGCTCCTTTTGCTAACCAATTACATAATTAAAGTTCTAGAGTGACAGGCAAATTGTGTGAGGTTTCCTTGCATATAATTGGGTTGCCAATCACGTAGGCAAGCAAACAGTGGGGGGAAGAATACTGTTCAGTGATTAGGCATTTACCTTGGACTGATCCAATTTCTCTGTGTCCTTGATGACAATTATCTCCTTTTCTTCCAAACACTCCAGGTCCAGTTCCCCCTCTGAACTGGGTCCTCCTTCCTGTTGTGGAAAATAAAGATGGGGTTTTTCAGGGGACTCACTGATAAGTCAACAATTCTCCCTAACCTAGAGCCCCACTATTCCCTAGCTACACAAAAGGGGCAAAGAATAGGAAAGGCATGTGACTGGGTGGCAAGAGAATTATATCAAAGTTGCTTTCTCCACCTTTTCCTGTTTTTTTTAAAATAAGGAAATACACACCAAATAAAAAAAAAGAATGGCTTAGAACCCTATCTTAAGACCCCCATTTTTAGCCAAAGGACTTACTATTTTCCCTTCTTCACATTTGGTCACTGTCTAAATGAGATCACTACTCACCTTGTCTTTGTCTTCTACATTGAGAGTTGATACATCAACAAAGCAAATCTAAGGCAGAAGGAAACATCCATAAACAGCCATGTCAATTCCTCAGAGCCCAAGGAGAGAATGAATGTCTACACATCCTCGTCCCTCAGTCTTTCCTCTTTTCCTTCTTCCCAACTGGAAAAATTTCTTGACTTCCATTTGGGGAGGTGGGGGAAAGAATGAATGTTCCTGATTTTTCTTGCAGTTTAGAAGACTGGGGGAAGCTTGGCCCGTTATTCCTGTTTGTGTTTGTCATTGTGTGCTGGAACCTTTGTGAAGTTTACAGTTGTGTTTCTCAAGATCACTCTCCTCTGTTCTGCCATTACCTCTGCCAATAAGAGCAGGGTCAAAAGTGACAGAGCTTTGGAAGGATCTTTAAGATCAAATTCAGTGAAGATTGAGTCACGTTTTTATAAGGACCATATGAGAACTAGTGTAGCTTGAGTTATAAACTGTTTAGAACTACACAGAAATGTCAACTAGTCAGTATAATAGCTTTCTTCCCCAGGATCCCCCACTGAAAAATGAAAGGCTGATAATAATCAGGGCTAGCTTTCACTTAGGAACCTTTTCTCATTTTGGTACTAAGTCCATCTCCTATTGAATTTAGTGATCAAATGTTTGGGAGTAGGATATAACCTTGATTTTGGAAAGGCAAGATTAAAAGTGAATCGAGTTTTCTGTTTCTGGAACATGGAAAGGGAAAACTTTCTGTAAAGTTATCCTTTTATAGGATAAATTAAGGGAGGGAACTAAGTTGCCATAATTCTCTAAGGTCCCAACATTCTCTGGCCTTTTAACTCCCTGGCTCCCTTTGTGACATCATTGACTTTCTTAGTTACAGTTGAGCTGAGCCATTTGGCAGTTGCCTGGGTGACGGGGGCATTTATGAAATCATGACCTGTGTGAGGTCATGAGTTAAGGTTGCCAGGCAACCCAGTCTGTTTTCCCCTGACAAGTGTTCCCCACCATTTTACCTGAATTTCAAAATCCTAGAATTTTAAAAATCCCTAAAAATTCTTTCCCTTCTCCCCTTTCTCCCTTCTCTCCCATGTTATATGCCAAGCCTAAATAGAAAGTTCTTTGGGAAAAGTCTCAAAAGCTGAGAACTATGTGGTTGTATGCACCCAAATTTGGGATGCTTAAGAAGCTTCCTACTTACCACTTTTCTATCCTGATCTGGCTGTCCTGTTGGGCTGTAGAGATCAACCTTGCAGACTCCTCTGCGGCTATGTAACCAGTCAATATCATCAGACATCTGAAATAAATGGAAAAGGATGAGAGGAAATGTTCTGAATATTGGGGGGGGGGGAGGTAAAACCATTCAGGCAGCGATTTCCAATACCTGAAAACTTGGAATTAAGCAGGTTAAACAGACAACATTTTTTTCAAAATCTCAACCTTGCTTTTCCTATCTCTTTAAGAAGCAGGCAGGGGGAGAAATCCTTATAGAAGCCCTGTGATAAGAATTTCTACTTTTGGTCTTGTTTCCCAATTTGAATCTACTAATAGACTATTCTCAGAAAGATAAGTTGGAAAAATAGAGCACCAAGACACAAGAGATTTAACTATAAGAAAAAAGGGGGGGGGAATTCCTCTTTTTCAACCCACAGTTACTTGAGATTAAAAAGGAGTCATAATATAGACTCCCTTTACATGGACTAGAAATACCCCCTGAAACCTAAAGAACTAAAAAGGAAGAAAAGAGAAAATAAATAAGAAGAGAATGAAAAGAAAAAGAAAAAGGAAAGGGAAAGAAGGGGGGAAAGAAAAAAGAAACAATAAAAAAGAAAGGAAAAGAAAGAAAAAGAAAGGAAAGGCAAAGAAAATTAAAAAGAAAAAAGAAAGAAAGAAAACTATTACCTTGGTAGTCTTTTGAAATTTGGTACCCAGAAAGCTGGGCCCCTTAGATGGTAGTGGGCAGTGCCGAGTTCTTGGGCACCTTACAGCTGGATGTCCCTCCCGGCCGGTGGTCTGAGTGCAACTGACTAGCCAGGGCCCCCCCCCTCACTGCTCTTGTTACCAGGGGCTGGTCATCAACCTCTGTTACATAACAAACACCCTGAAGTGTCATTAAATTCAGTCATCAATGGATTACTGAGCTCAAAAGAGGGTGGGGCTGGCCATCCTTAATATTAATAATATTAAAATTAATATTAAAACACCACTTAATCAAATCAAGGGAATTTGGGACCCATTTTTTTGTGATCAGCCCTAATATAAGCTCCTTGCCTCAGTTTTGGTGAGGGGGAGAGGGAATATGAAGGCTAGTAAACCAGATTTGGGGGGGTTATATTATACCAAATTTCAGGGCTGTGGGCTATTTATCTCAACTAGAGAGTTTAATATGGCTTTACAATCATGAAACTTTGGTGACTAAGATACCAGTTCTGAGCTACTCTGTATAGGATTTCCCTCAGAAACTATCTGAGTCCATACTTCAATACCAATTATTTAAAATGATTTTTTTTCTTATTGGGAGGAGGGGGGAGGAAAACACACAAAATAACCAGTAACCTTAAGAGCTCAAATCTATACCCAAAGGGCTCCCCTTTCCATACCCAAGAAATTCAAATCCCTTTTCCTCAACTGCCCCAATACAAGAATTCCAATGTGTTCCCTTCTCCCACTTCTGAATTCCCTTCCCTCCCATTTCTGAATTCACTTTCCCTCCCCTGGGCTGACTCAAAAAGAATCCCTCCCACATCTGAAAATCCCTTTCCCTCCCTGGGCTAATAGCAAATCAAAGTAGGATGGTGAGGAACTTTGAATACAACTTCTATGGGAATGAGAGGAAGGGCCTTCTAACCCTTTGTAGAGGTGATGAAGATTGGGGGATTGTGAACTTGGGAACCCCCCAGCTTCCCTTTCCACTGCCCCCCAAGGACCACTTGACAAATGAGGGGAACCCCCCTCCAGGCCAACTGAAGCTGGCCTTTTTCTACCTTTGCTGTAGCAGCAGTAGTACAATGCTTCAGATTGGGGAACAACTTTTCGTTGTGAGTGCTGATTTGGCGCTGAGATGACCTTGCCAGACTGAGGAGGTGTTACTTCCTTCTTTAACTCTCCATACTCCCCGAATGCCCCAGCAGCTAGTGGCGTCTGGAATTTAAGTGACTGGCATCATTTGTTTCCATGGTGACCAGTGACCCCCACAAAGCAGGGGCAATGACCTCAATATTCTGGTTATCCTGAATGGTTGGCTTTCAAATGAGGCCAGATGAGGTCACAAAGCCATAGACAAACCATTAATCATTATGCAGCTTGATTGAAACTTTTTTATAATAATAATAAAAAAATAATTATTATTACTATTATTGTCATTAAAAACTTGACAAGGCTGTGTTCCTCTGGAAGGACAGACCTGGCAGAGTTTTCTAGGCCAATGGAGTTCCAGGGAGGTCAGGAAATCCATTGTAGGCCTTTGAATTCCCTTCTAGCCATTGCAGGTCAGTTGTTTAAGGCTCAATTCGAAATCAGTGTTCATCCCACATTAAAATATCCCCATTTTCACTTCCTGTTTTGAGAAATCCTTTCAGAACTCTTATTCTCCCTGCTGCTCCCACAGCAATGGCTCTTAGAGAAAAGTCAACTGCAAGAGAACTTGATGATTCCCAAGGACCACTGTCATCCTTAAGACAGGTAGCCCCTCTGGTCTTAGCCTTTGTGTGGAGGAATGATGGACAGAATAACCTCTGGGGTTGTGATACCTAGAGTCTCTACCATGAAAGTCCTGTCAAAACTGGGGAAAGAGCTGCATTAGTTCAAAGGACAAAAAGGTTCTAGGCAATGAAGGAAATCAGAGCAGAGATGACCTTTAAGTATAAGGAGGCTTTCATGAAACTGACTAGAGAGGCGAGGACCCAAGGCCCAGTGGCTGGACATCACATTCACTAGTTAGGAAGGCCTGGTTGACATGTGAAGAGAAGCATGAGGCCACAGGAGAGACAGACCCTGACCTGTGGCTGTTTGAAATGAAAGGGCTATCATTCAAGAGACTTCAGAAAGTCAGGAGCTTGAAGAAGGGGACCTTTGTGATGGTCCTAACAAGAAAGGCAGATCCAAGGAGGAATGGGGGTAGCCCCAAAGGTCACAGGGCTTTCCCCCCTTCCCCCCCTGGTGCCTTTCAAGCAGAGGCTGTTTCTACTCTTTTGTGTGTTTTTTTGTCTCAGTATTTCTTTAAATGTCTAAAAGATGGCCTGGCACCAGACTGGCACTTCAAAATGTTTGTTAAACTTAGCTGTATTGACTTGAACTGTTAGGGCTAGAGCAGCTGAACCCATCCTACAGGGTAGGCTAGGATTAGGGGTTCCTGGTCCTTTCCCCTGGAAGGTGGCATCCTTCCTTGAGTTCACAGGGCCATGCTGACCTGCTTTTGTGGGCTCTCCATGGGCAGTTCCCTTTTACTCAGTTTTGCCTCTGACAAGGGCTGACTCCTTAAGCTCCTTCTGATTGGAGGTCAACACCAGTAGGCACCAAATTCCACAACTCTAATTCTGCCCCAAACTGTCTGAAAACTTGAGGCTCCACAGAACAGTAGTCAAGGCCCCAGCACAGCCCCAAGTAAGGTAGCTGCTCTGAGCAGTCAGCTGTGTTCTTCCCTTGATCCAAGACTGGGCTCATGTATCTGGCCCAGAATCCCATTCTCTGAGGAGTCAGCTCTGTTAACGCACCCTGGACCTTCTTTGAAAACCTCTTCTCTACCTCGCCTCTATATGAACAGACAGCCTATCTCCAAGAACTCCAATAAGGGGGAGCCCCCACCTCCTGAGGCAGGCTGTCCCCTTTTAGGGCAGAGCTTCTAACTAGAAACTGTCCCCTGATTTCCATTGAAAGCTACCTTTGGCCAATTTTGATGTTGAGAACACAGATTTTAGGCTAAAAGGGAGCTTTGGGGGTCCTGAACCAACAGTCCCCCCTAATCCTGCTACTGGCTTATAGAGAGATCCTAAAAGTACTACATGCCCCATCTCTTCACTGGCCACTACAATCCATTTAAGAAAGTTCTCACCCCAAAGTCCTTGATTCCTCCAAGAGACTCAACATCAGTACATTAGTAAAACTTAGGCTTTACTCCTGGAAATACCAGGAAAGAAGATGCCTTGCCATCTTGGTGGCTGCCCCTCCCCATCCACCCTGGCACCCTAACCCCTTCCTAGATGTCCTGCAGCTGGATTGTCTCTCTCTATTAAAATAGGGTGCATTGAGAAGCCAGCCTGTCTTAATTTCTGATTTGTGTCTCTAGGGCTCAGGGCCACACTTGCCCCCCAGACCCAGAGATATGTGAGGAAAGGATCACGAGAATGGAAGGCAGCCATGCCAAGCCTGGGATATATAAGACCATGCTTGTAGGTGCTATAGACATTATTCTGACATTTTGCGAGCTGAAGAAAATAAGACTAGGGAGTGAAATTGTGAGAAGGAAGGGAGAACTGTGCTGAGAGCATCTGAGGCCGGAGGCCTCCCAAGGATGGTCTATAACCAGATTAAAAGGTCACTGGGAAATGTTTAACTGAATAAACAAATAAATAAATGATCAAATAAATAAATAAATAAATAAATAAATAAATATAGAATACAACACAGATATTGGGAATTTGTGATGTTCCAAGGCAATATGTGGCCCAACTAGTTTCACAGTCACTGGGTGGGAGCTCTCCCAGGGACCACTCCTGCTTTGGAGAAATTGGTCATTGTGTTTCCTATTCTTGGTAACAAGACCCATTCCATTCCCTTTTCACCAGGTCTGACACTTCTAACTCATGTTCTTCTCCTGTACTGAAGACACTCCAGGGCTTCTCTATCATCTGTAAGTCAAATACAAAATCCTCTTGTCATTCAAAGCCCTTCCTATCTTTGTGGCCTTCCTATGCCATATACACCCCCAATGTAGTCTCCAAGCCAGTGACACTGAGCTCCTGTTTGTCCCCCAAACTCAGACCCTCCAACTCCAGACTCTGAGCTTTTGTTCTGACTGTCCCCCACTCCCAGAATACTCTCCCTCCTCATCTCTGCCCTCTGGTTTCCCTGGCTTCCTTCAAGTTTTAGCTAAAAACCTGCCCTCTCTAAGAAGCCTTTCCTAATGACCTTCATTCTGAGCCTATCCCTGATTTATCCCATGGCTGTCTTGTTTGTCTGGAATTGTTTTCATGTAGTGTCCGCCCATTAGCCTGGAAGGACACTGGGAGGTCCTTGGGGCTGTGCTTTGCCTTTCTTTGCATCCCCAGCCCTTAGCACACACACACACACACACAGAGGAAGTTTTTAATGGAAGCTTGTTGAGAGACTGGTGGGTTGAGGTAAGCTCCTTCAAACACCAGCAATCCCTTAACCTTGCACTTGAGAGAAGTAGGCTGGAGTTGCCCAGCACTAACCCTCCATCCTCAGGCACCTTCCTGACTTCTGGGGCCTCTGGAAACAGGACCAGGTGGGGTCTTGAAACCTGGCCAGCAAGGAGCAGAGACTCACAGCAGGTCGGCACAGTGGATCACTCAGCAAGGGAGCTGACAGGTTGAGAAAGGAGCAATGTTGTTTGGGGGTCTTTTGTTCTAAGAGGGGTCAAAGAGGCTAGAAAACATTGGACTCCATCTCTGCAAGGAGCACCCAGAGTTCACAAAATGATCAGCAGGGCAAGGCCTTCATTTCAAATCCACAAGCTTCATTAAGTTCCTACTAAATAACACAGTGACAGATGAAGTGGGGGAGGGGAGGGGTGGCAAAGCACCTTCCCTTCCCCTCAAGTAGCTTAGGGGGAGAAGCCACGCAAGGGTTTCTCTAAGTGAACCAGGATGTTCTTTGAGGAAAGGTACTAAGTCATAGGAGGAACAGCCTTTAGCTGAGAGAGACAAAGGAGACAGGAGGAAGAGATTAGGAGGGAGAGTGAGGCCACATGGAGGCCAGTCAGAGACATGCAGAGGATTCTGGGGGAAGAGCAACAGAGACACTGGAGTCACTGAATGGCAGATGGAGAGAAGAAAGGGCCTCTAATTAAGGATTTCAACTTTGATCCCAAAGCTAATCTGAGTGGCTGACTCTCATCCTTTTGGGTTCAAAGCCCTCTCTCTCATTAAGCAAACCTGCTTCTCTTATTGTTACTGTTTAATTTTCTTTTGAATAAGCCAAGCCCTTCTAGTTGGCTCTTTTGGAGAATTATGAAATTAGGACCAGAAGGGACCTCAACGGGTTTCTAAACCTTTAATTTTACAGGGGGGAAACTGAGGCCCAAGAGAAGCTCCATGCCTTTCCCCATATCACAAGAATTGTCTAAATGGAGGCAGGATTTGCATGTCCATCCTCTGACTCCCAAAACTCTCTGTACTCTACTAGGACCCCAGCATCCTAGAATGCCAGGCTCCCAGGGCCTCGGTCACCCTCTGACAGCTGTTGGGGGCAGTTTGGAAAAACCTCCCTAATGCCCTCTGTCCCCAGTGTTATCATCTAGCCTAAGCTAAAGGCCTATTCCACTTTGGGGAGGCTCTAGTAGGACTTATCATCTATCCAGCCTAAATCTGTCCCTAGGTCACTTCACAAAATGCTGGAAGTGTGGAAGAGACAGAAGGACATTTGTTCTGAACCTGAGAGCCTTGGGAATGTCAGCATCTGCTACTCTAGCCATCCTAAGTCAACTACTGTGCCATCCTGTCACTACCTACCCTGTCCATTATCTGCCAAGTGCTGGGCAGTCAATACAGCCAACTCAAAAAGGTTTCTGAGAGTGAAAAAGAAAGTGTGTTCCAGGTTAAAGAAAACACTTCTACCCTGTCCTGTCACGCCTCTGTGCAGACAATTCATTGGGAACAGCATTACCTTCTCAGCCTCATACCCCCAACCACTGGACCAGCTTCCAGTATAGCCCTAAGTGTTCCCTGTTGACAAGTTCACTTGTCCAACCTGTTCAGCAGACATCCAAGAGCCTCCCCCCACCCCGATTCTCTCAAGTATCAGGACATCAGAAAGAGGTATGATTTATGTCCCTGGGAATGCCAGGAAAGTCAGTGCTTCACCATCTGCTTGGTAGCTGCCCCCAGGGACCCTGCCCATCTCTGCATTTCCAATGGTGGCCTTTAAAACTGGGTAGACCTTTATTAAGTTGGCTGGAGGGGAAGAACACTAGAGAGAATGGGCAGCCTGGGCAAAGGCTCAGAAGGGAGCCATGTTTGTGAGATCCAGACATGGTTAGACATGTGGGCTGCTTAAACCATGAGTGTACCTAGGGGCAGGAACATGGCGTTGAGTCAGACTGCAGGCTTGGGGCCGTTATCATTGAAAGGCTGTCACACACAAAAGGAAAAACACAGGGACTCTTGGGTTTCAGGGTGCCATGTTAGCGTACAGGTGGGTACGGATGGCTGCCTTTGGGTGGTAGGAGGATTTCAAGCACAGAACAGTTCAGCTCTTTGGTGTTTTGTCTGTGTGTCTCTAACCCTTGGGCCTGACACCAAATGGGAACTTTGTAAATGCTTGGTAAATTCAATTGGTTGGTAAGCCAGCTGGGTTGAAGGGACTTCAGAGCTGCTTAAACCCTTCCCCCTAGAAAATTCTGTTCTATTAATTAATCTGTGTTTCTTTGTCATTTTGATTAAGAAAAATTAAAATAATTAAAATGCCTATCCATTGGGGAAGCCCTTGCTCTCTGGCCAGCACTGTCTGACCTCACTCCCTTTGTGTGTTCACAATGGGCTACACCCCAGTGACCACCTGCCCCTGTCCACTAGCTGATCCCTGAGTTTCAAGTACCCTCAGACTGGGCCCCAGCACCCGTGGGACTCTCCTGGGTAGATTCTGTTCCAACATCCAGTTGGGTACTCAGGAGACTCCACAGGGTAATAAGAACTCTGAGCAACAAAGGCAAAATAGAGTCACCCTGATGATCACAAGCAGGGACCCTCTCCTCCCTGGTAATTGGTACTCCTGATCCCTGCCCAAAGACCAATTGGCCAGTGCCCTAGGCCCTGCCAGCAGCAGCCACTGTGACCCAGTATCATACACCTCTGATTTTATTCCCACTAGATCTACTTGGTCGCTGACCCCCACCCCACCCCCCCAAAGAGAACATCCACCTATCAGAACGGGGATTCTTCGGAGAGCAGAGATCGTCCAGCTTTTACTTCGATCCCTAGGTCGTAACTGTGCCAAGTAAGTACTTTCCAAATTCTTAAATGCTTTTTCTTTTGTTCACTCTGTCATCTATTCTAAACACATCTTCCCTTTGCAGATCAAGAAACTGAGGCCCTGTGAAATAAAGTGATAAAGGGGCACAGTCACAAGGGCCTTAGCTGGAAATAGAAATCTAGGTTATGTGAACCCAAAGTCAGTCCTTCGGTATTTCCTGAATCCATAAGAGACATGATTGTAAATGTACATCCTATATCAGTTTGTTTGCTACCATGAGGAGGAGGGAGGAAAGAGTTGGAGGTCTGCACCCTTGCTAAAATCAGCAGGGGCAAAAAGGAGAGGCAAAATTTGACTCTAAACCTTCCCTCTCTCAACTCCCATTTCTCTTTGTGATCTATCAGAACAATAGCACTAGAATGGCCGGTCTGCAGGGCCACTAACTGTAACCCTTCAGTGAATCATGGAGGGAATCAAGAGGCAGTAGCTGCTGCTGCTGCTGCTTTGGAACATGAAGAAGGCAGAAGGCAGGCTTGGAGCCCATGGGGGTATCCCCAGGTTTGAGAATTATATCAAGCATCACATGAGAGTCCAGACCTGGCCTGGGTTTTTTAAACACGGGTGGAATTGCAGAAGGTAAAGTGAGTTGGAAGTATGGTCAGAGGCCTAGAAGAGATGTATAGACAGGGGATAAGCCTAGAACCTAGGGGGTACTGAAAGAGGAATAGCAGGAAGTTAAGGGGGAGATAGGCTTGAGGCAGACTGAGCTTTCTGGGTTTAGGAAGAGTGAAGGGCATGTGACAATACTACCAGGAGAGCTGCTGTGTATAAGAGGGGACACTTGACATCCTCAGCTTCAGGGAATGTTATTGGAAAGTCACATGTAAGGGGGGCTAACCAGGAGGATTCTCCAGTGAGAAAGAAGTGCCTAGGGGACCCATTATAGTAGCCTCCCAGGCCACAACTGCCTGGCTGGGACCCTTTTAGGTACAGGCTGCTCCACTGACTTGGACTTTTTTTCTCTTAGCACCTAGGACTGGGCCTACTGGCAACCTATTATTAGGTACTCCAAAAATGATTGTTCAATTGAATTTCAGAGTTGTTGAATTTTTGACAATCCAATCACACTATAGGGAAGCTGGGATAAGGGTGGCTTAGAGATACCCAGCTCCCCCTGGAAGATTCTATCCTGTGAACTCACAAGGCCACTCAGTCTGTAGCTACTGGTCAGCAGCTAGAGAAATTCAGGTAAGTTCACTGTTTATCATTTGGAGAACCAACCCCCCATCTCTGTCCAGGGTTGCCCAATCTCACTGACATTGTGGGTTCATCATAGCCTGCTCCCTAATAACCATCCACTAGGTCCTTCCCAATGAATGAGGGGGCAGGGAACAAGCAGGGGTTGAATCCTTTAGCCTGTGAACCTCCCTCTGACTTGGGGACCAGCACCAGTGGGCAGTGAATTCCACACATCTGTTTCTACCCTCCAGTCCAAACTGTCTAAATATACAAGGTGACACAGACCAATTTAGCCAGGACTCCAAGTCCCAAGTTAGACAGCAAGGCAGCCAGGCTGCAGAATGTCCAGCTCTCTATGCCTTGATTTCCCCTGAGGCTTCCCTCCTTTGGACTTCTCCATCGTGCCCAATGCAGCTTTTCATCCTTCAAGATCACTTCAGCCCTGGAACTCAAATCTTGTTGGTATCCTGGGCTCCCTCCCTTTGATTGGAGACCTCTCTTCCCAGACGCTCCATCGAAGGGGAGAATCTAAGACACCCATTCCTTCCTTTCCCACTCAGCTACCCTCCCCTGGATGTCTCTATGATGTCCTTGTACCTTGTCTCCCACTTCCTTTTACATATCACCATCAGATTTTTCAGTCCTTTAGGGCAGGGGACTGTCTTTTGCCTTTCTAAGGCCAGCACTTGGTGTGGTATTTAATAAAATTTGTTGACTTTGACTTACTGACTGACTGACTAACCGACTGAGGATATCTTTGATTTGTTTCTGATCTGGGTTAACGTGTCTGTCACAGAATCAGATTCTTATGGTAACGATGGACCTTAGGGGACATCTCTTCTGGTTTATCTTAGATCTTCTTCTGTAGCCCCTGACCTGCCCCCCCCCCGTGCCCCTGGCCCCAGATTTGACAATTCAAACTCTGTTCTAGAGGCCAAATTGAAGGCGAAGAGATCTAGCTTCTCTTTTTGTGGCTGCCTATCTCCTTTTGGAGTAACTTTCCTGGCTAGGCCCTGCCTCCTGAAACCCAGGCTCCATCTGCCCTTGGGCAATACCACAGGCCCTGGTAAGAGCCATGAACGTCCTCTCCCAGATTATTGCCCAACCATATTCCAGGGAAGCCACCTCAACCACCATTCACAGCAGGAATTCACAACCACTAGGAGTCGTCCTCAGAATGTAGGGCTGGCTGGTCAAGCTGAAGTGGCTCCAGAGAGGAGCTGGGCAATTCTCTGTTAGCACGTGGACAACCACCTCCTTTCCCAAAAGATAGACCAGGACCCTGAACCTTAGAACCATCCTGAGACCACTAGCTTTCTAAGTCCTTAGTCATCTAGGAAGGATATAATCCTTGTGGAAAAGGAACTTGCCAACCTCTCCTCCCACCCCACACCCATCAACTGTCAACAGTCAGCCACAAAATAGGCAAATCCAAGAATCTGGCTTAGCAGAGTCCTTCAGAAGAGGGAACCTTGGAGTTATCCCTGAAGGCACTACCCACTGCAGCAGTCACCCTCAAAGTCTACCATGTCCCAAGGTCACCAGAGGATGATTGGGTCATCAGTGGTCTTCCCCAATTAGAATGGGAGCTTTGTGAGAGCACAGACTGCCTAATTTTTCTATTTGTATAAGCCCCAGGATTCCACACAGGCTTAGGGGCATAACAAGTCTTTCCCAAATGCCAGACCAAGCCCCAGTGGAATGAAGTGACAGGTACAGTCACAAGGGAGAAAGTTGGCCCAACTGAGGTCTAGGGGTGAGGATGGCTAGGGGGTGGTGCTCAGTGCGGGGATGGTTCCAAGCCAGGCTTCCAACCAAGCTGACCAGATTTAGACAGTACAACCCTCTCTCCTGGGGAGCAGCGGATCTTTAGAGAAATTCCCATTTCAGTGGGATTTTTGTCCTTGGTTCTCAAAGAAAACCTAAATGACATCACTGCATTAGAGTCAAGTCACAATGTGTCCAACTGACTGGTTGGACTAAGATGAGCTTGGAATGCTCTACCACAGGTTGGGCACAAAGTATCCATGGGGACATTAGAGTTGATATTCTAAACTTACACGTTTTCATATTAGGACACATTTGATACATTTTTCAATAGGTTGGACACTTCCAATCTGGGACCTCAGATCTTCTACAGCCAACCCTGGTTTTGACAAATGGGAAAGCTGAGACCCAGATGGAAGCCTGTGACTTTTCCAAGTGTTATAAGGGTTATAAAATGGGAAAGCAGAACGTGAACACCTTCCCATACCTTTCTTTGGATTCTCTTTTGATAACACCCCACATAGAAGTCAAAGCTTTCTAGGGTTAATAACTTAGACATGCAAAGGTTCTAGAGAACCTCTTCCAGGGTGCTGTGGCTAGTACAAATAAGAGATGGAGGTGGTTTCCAGTGCCCCTGGATGTCTGAGGACCATGATAAAATGCTTCTAAGTACAAAGATGCGCTAACTGAATTCAGTTCAGTGTCCTATAGAAGCTGTGAAAATAGCTGGCATTAGTTTAGAGGGAAAGGTTCTGTGTGGGCAGCAAAGTCAGGAAAAACTTCCTAGAGATGACATGGGACCAGGACCTTGAAACATGGGTAGGATTTAATTCTGGAGGTCATGAAGGAGTTGGATACACCTGAACGGCTTAATTGGGTGACTAGAGAAAGGTGCTTCAGATGAAATGGGTAGCATGCACAAGGACCTATAGGTAGGAAACCATATTGTACAGCAGGGGAGCAGTTAGAATATAGGGGTCAGCAGGGGAACAGAATATAGGGGTATATGATGGGGAAGAATGTGTCAGTCAGGGAGGGACATAAGGGGTGGTCAGATTTCCAGCTCTGGGTTTAGGATGAGAGGGGGTGAGGGGTTATCCTAATTGAAGGACACTTGAGCCTGGCATCCTACCCACTGCACCAACTAGCCTCCCTAAGTACTTATCTATTTGAATCAGGCACCCCTCCCCTCAAGCTCATTAGACAGGCCCTTCAGAATTCTGTGAGGATCCTTTGGTTCAAAACCAAGGTAGAAAAAGAGAAAACATTTCCTCTGTAAACTTGGGATGTGGTCTCCCAAAAAGATAATATTCAAACAAAGTAAAGACTGACAGAGTGCTTTCCGTGGGCGGGGGAAGCAAGATTGGGGGGGAAATTGTAAAACTCAAATAATATCTTTAATAAAAATAAATTAAAAAAGACAATATTCAGTGGAAGAATGAACAGGGAATATACATATATATATATATACATATACATATGTATATGTATGTATATATATATATATATATATGTATATGGAGGGAGGTGATAAGCATGTATTAAACAAGTAGAGAGGAAGACGGGTGGGGCCAGAGTGCAGTGGAAGACTCAGTAACTGCCTCTGTAAAATGAGGGGCAGATTAGATGACTTCAAAAGTCCCTTTCAAAACTCTGGACCACTGTTGTTCAATCACATCTCACTTTCTGTGACCCCTTTGGAGGTTTTCGGAGAGGAGATATTGGAGAGGCTTTGTCATTCTCCAGTTTCTTTTACAAATGGGGAAAGTGAGATGCCTGGCCCTTTCCCCCTAAAAGACGCTAAATTTCTATGAGGTCAAAAGTCCATTCAGTCTGGCTATTTGTAATTCGACTACAGAAAATGAATTAGGTGCTTGACATTTGGGGACACCCCTGCTCTTTAACCTAAGTTGCCCAACTTAACTGCCATTGTGGGCTCACCATGGGAAGCTCCCTAGTGACCATCTGCCAAGAATTGTCCAGTGACTCAGGGGGCAGGAAAACAGTAGTTGAATCTCCAAATCTTGGTCCCCTCTCTGATTTGGGGACCAGCATTAGTGGACAGTGAATTCCACAGACTTCCATCCATTCCAAAAGCTATGCCCACAGGTCATCACATAGAGTAGCTACCCGAGCCATGTCCCTAGCTTGTTCCAGCAGTGGGATCATGTGCCTGTTACTGGGTGGCAAAGGACCTGAGGGTACATCTAGTTTATTACAGATTTGCCTGACAAGCCTTGACTTCACCACCTGCTCCCCAGTGGTGGTTCCGCATTTGTTCAAGGAAGGGGCAACCCACTGTCCCCCAAGGTGGTCCATGCAGCTTTCCTCCTGGGTACTTCTGACACCTAGGCTAAATATGCCCATAGGCAACTTACTAAGATAATGAGAGTCAAGATTGGGAGCTTAGTGTCATCATCCTGTCCACAAGAGCCTTGGACATAGCAGTCCCTATATGGCCAACCAGGTGGTCTTTCAGAAGGGGCGTAACAATTTTGCCATCACTAACCCTTACTGGTCACTAACAGTCATCTGCAGAGCACCCTGAGGGCGAGATGAGAGGTGTGTCTGAAGTTAAGCAAACTACTGCCACCACTCATGCCCTTAATACAGCCAGCTTAGGGTCCTGAGCTTCAGAGGCCTGGAATGGACTCTCTTTAGCCCTCCCCTTGGATTTGTGACTCTCCAATGGCCTCAGGGTGCTGTAGCCACCATCTTCTCTTTACTAACAGTTCACTTCCCCCAACCCCAAATCCTAGACACATTCAAGTAGGCAAAGAGATACTAAGAAAGAAAGATGCTTGGTCATCTGTTTGGCTAGTTCTCTACCAGCTTTGTTTGTCCGCTTTGTGCCTATGCTGCAGCTGAGACCTCAAACATGGGGAACCCCCCCTCTTCACATGAAGAGTCAACCCCTCAGCCTGGCTAAGGGTCTTTTTCATCCTGGTTTCCACTTCACCATCTGATTTCCCTTCACTATCAATTCTCACTCAGTATGTACCAATCAGACCAGTCTGTCAGCTCTTTGTACCTCATGTCTGGAAGGCAGTATCCTTCCCCCAACCTCCCAGGGTCCCTCATCTTTGAGGCTATCTCACAAATGTTTCATAATTTTGTATTCTGGCCAGGAAAGGGATGATGGAGGGAGGGAGGGGAGCAAAAATTAGGCAGAGAAAGGGAGGGGTAATCTGAGACTCCCTTTCATCATCATGCACTGAGCTCTCATTAGCTGCTAGCAGCTGAGAACTGTCCATTTCTGCCCTAGGAAGCAGCTGGTGGACTTTTCAACACATAAAACTGATTTTTTATAAATAAGATTTGTTTGCCCATTGCTCCTTATTGAAGGAATGGTTTAGAATTTTAGACTTCCTTCAGAAGCCCAGTGAAGTAACTGTAAAGTATCCCAACTGAGAGGTGCCTGAGACTGCTAACAATTTTCAGAAGTCCTCATTAATATTCACAGTATGATATAGGGCCATATTCTTGGGGTAGAAGTCCAGGCAACTTATGTTTACATTGCGATGTTGGTCATATACCCCGAAGCTCAGAACTGGAGACCATCTGAGCCGAAGCAGTGCCGGTCTTCAAATCCCCACCACAATAACCCTGCCAAGTAATTATCCTTTCATTTGAGGATACTGAGTGAGCAGGTAGACACAAAACACCTGTTCTTGGCTTTCACCTCTCCTAGAAGCAGTCATTTAGAATGTTCCAATCACTGGTCTTAGAGGTAAAGGAGAATTTTAAACCAAAGGAATAACGAATGGGGGAATGAAGGATGTGGCAGAAATTGGAATGGGGGGGTGGAGATTTTTCAAAGCTGCTCATAGACTTCTAGGATGTTTAACTTGGGCGTCTTTAGAGACTAATGCAAACTCATTCTCCCGATGAACACGGAGATCCAGAGAAGCTAAGGGATTTAAATCAAAGTCATGCCTTTGAACGTTATGGGGCCACGCCAGAGGCTTATTCTAGTGTCTCCAGGTATACCCAATCCAGATTAATGGGCCTGCGACCTCAGAGGCTGACTCGGGTCACCCCTCCCCGCTCCCTGGAATGCAATTCCGGTCCTTGTGGCACCATCTCCCTACTATCATGGTGGTCCTTGAGAAAGGACAATCATCATCATCGGGTGACCGAGTGGGTCACTTGACCTGTGTATCGCAGTTTTTCATCTGTAAAATGGACAGGACGCATAAGTTCCGGGGAGGTGAGGCCCAGACACGGGGGCCTCCTTTCGCTACACGAGAGGGTCACCCAGAGCCCGAGTCCCGGAGTCCCTCCGTAACGGCTGAGACGGGGCGGGCAGGCTGGACAGAGCGATCCCGTGGGCTCAGGGGTCAGGCTTTTTCCGAGAGGCCGGCCGGAGGCAGAGGGCAAGCAGCGGACACACTTACTGGTACCTACGCGTCCGCGAGGAAGCCCTTCAGCCAAGCGGGCTCCAGGCCCGGAGGTTATTTAAATCACGCCCCGCCCCCCCCCCCGCCCCTCCCCCGTCGCCCAGGTTCGACTCCGCCCGGCGGGCCCCGCCTTCACGTGACGGCAGAAGGCGTAGCATGCTTGGTGGTCACGCCCTCGGAGGCTCGCGCTGCTTTTCCATTGGCTGCTGAGCCCAATTTTAAAAAGCCCTGCGCCTCCTCCTGGACCCAGACAGCAGCCTTGAGGGCCCGGCTCGCGGATTGGCCAGCCCCGAACCAATCAGGGCCGGGCTCTCTTCTCCGGTGGCAGTTTTCAAAATTGCTTCCCGAGCGCGAGCAGAGGTCCGCACACAGGGAGCTCCTCTAGGCCAACTGCCCCGCTCAGCCGCAGCCGCGCGGTGCCGGAGAGCCGAGCCTAGGCCAGGTAAGGAACACGGGAAGGGCGGCGAAGGCCGGACCCGCCGCACGGGCCGGCGCCTCAGCCCGGGGTCTGCCACCTGTGCCCCCGACTGCCTGCGCCGAGCCCCCGGGAGCCCTTTCGGGGCGCGTGCCTTCCGGAAGCCCGGGGGAGGGAGGCCCCGCCTCGTGAAGCCCCCCCCAAGTCAAACGAGAGCCCCCCCCCGCCCCGTGGGCAGCGAGGCGCAACCCTGCCCCAGCCTGCAGAGCTAGCAGCTCCTCCGTGGGCCTCCTCCGCCTGGCTTCGGGTCACGTGGCGCTGGGCACCAGGCCCGGCCCCCCACGAGGTAGGCCCCGCCCCCCTGATCTCCATAAAGCAATAGTAGCACTGCCGCGCCCCGCCCCCACGTGACTCACCTGCTGGAGCCCGGAAGTGCCAGTCTCTGCGGGGCGGGGGGCGGGGGGCGGGGGGCGGGGGGCGGGCCCCGCCCCCGCCGCCGCCCCCGGGCTGCTGGCACTGAGTGCGACCAGCTCCTGCTGAGCTTCGGCCGAGGCCTACACGGCCACGCGCGAGCGAAGCCATGCCAGGCGCCTGCACTCCGGAGCTCTGGGAGCTGCTGGAGCCGTGGCAGACGATTTTTGTGTGAGGGTCCCGGGAACGGGGAGCATCCGCCTGCCTCCTTTGCCCTCAACAGCCCATTCGCACCCTATTTTTACCTCAGTTCTCAGACCCCCATTTGATCTCAGCTTGCTTTCTTTTCAACCCGTTTCCCTTCTCACCCGAGTTTTCCCTAGGCTTCCCTTTCATCACGTTTTTACCTCTCTTTCCTGTCATTTTCCCCTCTTCCCTCAGCTTCCCATCTTTTGACCCTAATTTTACTTCATATTGGCTTTTCACCCCATTTTTGACCTCAGTTTCCCTTTTCACCCTTTCTGTTTTGTTTTGTTTTGGCCAGCAGTGGCGTTAAGTGACTTCCCAAGGGTCACACAGCTGATTTCTAGGGCCAGTGCTCTCTCCACTGGGCCACCTAGCTGTCCCTCACTCTTTTTGTACCTCCAATTCCCTTTCACACCATTTTTGCCTCAACATTTACTGTGTCCAGGGTTCCCATTCCCCTGGGATCACAAATGCTAGTGTTCCTTTTTGACCTGGGACTGTAACCTGGAATCTGGGACCAGAGTACGACACCCACTGCTATCAAAGGGTCCCCTTATAATCTCCTTCATAGCAGTTGTCTGACTCCTTACCATCTAGGGGTTGAGAGCTCTTGAAGCCACCTGTACATATACCCCCAAGGCCAGCTACTGGCTTGCTGAGGCCTGGCTTGGGCTCCATTCCACTCTTCCTCCAGTGAAACAAACCATTCTTTTCAACCTCCTAAATTGGCTTGGACTAGAAAATTGTTTCCCTATGACCTTTTGTTGGTTCTGCTGCTCCAGAATTCGTGCTGAGGCATTCTTTTAGAGATATTTGGAGGGGAATTTGGGAGAGCTTAGGCAAATTTCTGGCTGAGTTCTGCCTTCTTGAATTCACCTCTATTTGTTATTTTATAAAAAAAAATTAATTTAATTTAAAAAAATATAGCCAATAACTTAGATACATTTCTCCCATTTTAAGAGTAGGGGTTCTATTTGCTCCTTTAAACTTGGGAGTTTTGTTGTCCTTTTCCATGAGGGCATGAAATGTCAGTACCATCACCCTTAGTGGGGAGGGATATCTGGTATTCACTCTGTACAAGCTTTCACCATTTGTACCTTCTATAAATGTTCTTGAATTCTCACTGAAATATTGTTATACAAATTCAACTTAGCAGGTCAGTGCTGTATGTTGCTGGGGTTCCTAAACAAAGGTCCAGCTAGTCTTGCCGGGCTCTGTGGCTTCACGGGCCAAGACCCCAAAGAGAAATGTGGCTGTAACTGTTGGGGCAGATGGGAACACTGCCCCCTGCAGGTTTGGGTTCAGGTTCAGTGGGGATGAGTGGGAGGGTTTGAGTCTGTCCTCCCACTCCCCAAACAGATAAATACTTTGTTGACTGCTTAATGACTTTAATCAAATTTCTTCTTCTCTTTGAAAAACTAATCTGGAGGTCTGGTGGCAGCATCTATGTTATTAACAGTTGTCTTTGTCATCACGGTGATTTTTTATGAGTGGGAGGCCCTTTACTGTACTCAATTGAAGGGAAGGGACCCTTCCAATCTAACTTGGCATAGTGAATTTTGGAGATTTGAAATAGCTTGACCACACAGAAATGGTTTCCAAAGGAGACCAGGAAAGTTTATAAAGGGGAGAGCATGGAGAAATTCTGAACCAAAATAAGCTAGCTTTCAAGGATTCCAGGCATGGCAAAAGGTTCTAAACAGTGGGACAAAACCAAGGTGACAATGCCTTGTTGCTTGTTCAACAGTTGTCTCCTTTGTTTTTTGGAATAAATAGTTTTTTTTAAGTGTTGTGTGATCCATTCAACCCTGCTGTTTAGACTCAGTATGATAAAAGTGAGATTGGTCCTGTATAATTTCACTGTTGCTGATGCGCATTCTTATGGAGTCTCTTCAAAATGCAGAAAGCATCAATCCTGTTTCTATGGCAGATGAACATCTATCCTAGAAATTGTTTCTGTGCTCAGTCCTGAAGACCAGAACTCTCAGGGTCCATAGATAGAGATTTTAACTTAGTGATGACTCTTTTCCAAAGCTTTTGTTCAAAGGTGCTGGGTCTTTCTGATTACAGTAAACTGTTGGAGCAACAACTGAGTGTGGGAGATGCCTCGCAACTCCAGGTCTCTCAATGGCAAGGGGTCCAGATCCAGCAAAACTCAGCCCATGGAGAATACCAGAGGTGAAGCAGTTAGAGCCACAGAGAGCCAAGAAGCACGAAAGGTTAGCCAGGAGTATGATATCCTGATGCTTGGTTTGCTCTTCTTTCCCTACACTTGTCTGTTCACTGATGCCACACCCCCCTCCCCCAAATGAATCTGCATGTACCTTAGCTTACATAACAACTTTGGGTTGTTATGCACAAGCACTATATAAATGTTAGCTATTATGAATAAGAATAACATTAGATTTTTGGCATCACTGCCTCCAAAACCCCAAAGTAGCACAATGACTGCATCTGATGGCTTTTGTACCTACAGGCTAGACCACAAATGGCCTTTTTGATGAAAGGGAAGGGAGTGTTTCATTAGCATCAGAACTGTGGAACTTGGGCTTTTGGGGGTCCCTAACCTGAATTCTGATCATGAAAATACTTGCATTACTTTAGTGATGCTGTAAATTGTTCTAGCTTTGTTTTCTTTATATCAATTCATACTGATTTTCCCCATTTATCATTTTCAATAGTACAAGAATATTTCATTATATTCATATACCACAATATATTTAAGGATCTATCTCACAATCAGCAGCCCCCCCCCATTTCTTTGTTGTTTCCAAGAATGCTTCTATAACGATTTTGGTCTGTATTGGACCTCTCTGTCATTCTTGGGATTTACACTCCCTCCATTAAAGGATTTGATCTAGGTATACTTTAATAATAGTAATAATAATATTAATAATTAAGCTATCATTTATATAGCACCTATTATGTGCTAGTGCTTTTTACAAATATCCCAGTATGCCTTGCATTGAATATCAATTTGTATTTATATGACACCTGAAGATTTGTAAAATACTCTTGGGATACTTCATTTGTTGTTTCCTGGAAATGTTACATCTTATGTCTTATTCTGAATTCTTTTAATCAGATAAGCTACCTGTAGTGGAGCTGGTAGGGAAGGGGTTGGGGGGACAGGAGGGAAAGCAAGCAGGGTCATTTCAGAACATGGAAGATAGACCTAGAACAGCATGTGGAAACTGATACCAGGAGAATACAAAATGGTAAAGAAAAACAAGTGGGAAAAGAATATGAAAGGCAATTTTCCCCCACGAGTAATTTTTGACTAGGGCCTCTATTTGTCCGATGGTTGTATTAGGATGCTCTTGATAATCCTGTGTGTGCCTGACCAGTGACTGGGTGTTTCTGATGTGTCTCCTGTGATCCTAGGTGAATATGGCTTTCCATAGTGGCTGGCGAGAGATATTGTTATCCATATCTTTTTTAACAGGAGGAAAATAACCAGATAAAGAGATCACCATCTTCACCACAGGGAGCACCCAAGAAGCGGTCTGTTTTTGGAGATCTCACCAATGTGAGTAGCCTGGTTTTGTCTTGGTTTGTCCGTGTCTTCTAACCAGGTGATGGCTGATGGACTCAGGGGTGCCTGGAAACAACTAGAACTTAATACCTTTATTGTCTAGCTATGATAGCTTTGCTCTTGACTGTTGAACTGGAAATTTGTGCCTTGGCTCTGAGGCTTCCTTCCTGTTTTGAACTAAATGTTAGTGGGGTCTTGTATATTTATGGCATCAAATTAGGCTCAGGGCTCTGAGTGATTGATCTTTGCTTAGATTAAGATTAGAGAGTTTTGGAGGGATATAGGAGGAATGCTTGCTCTGTTCCACAGAATAGCCCTATATAATCCTGTAGTGACTTATCAGATAGAGTAGGCACCAGTATGCATTTGCAATCTTCATGCATTTCCTGTTAATATGTGCAACTTGGGCCAACTGATCTAAATCTCTAGGTTTAGCCGTCAAGGGAATTGCTGGACATTAAACAATATATCAGTGCAAGGAGGGCACATGAGTTAATTTAGTTACCTCCAGTTAAGTGGAACTAGTAGTCTGATATTATAACATTTGACAACTCCCTAATGCAGGGGTTCTTGAAAATATTTTAAAGAAATATTCTTTAAATCTTTAAGAAAAATATTTTAATTCTAAGAAGGGTCCATAGCTTTACCAGTCTATTGCCAAAGGACTCTGACACAAACTAGGTGAAGAACCCCTCTGCCCTAGGGAATGCTCAGGATTCAGGTCTTCAGGGTACCTGATCAGGTATAAGTTTGGGCAAAGGTAGCTTGGGAAATATATCTTCTATGCCTATTACAGTGGTTCTCCTTCTGGGACAGCCCTAAAAATCTCTGGTTCCTTTGTGACTTTTGAACAGACATGTAGGGTAGGAGAGTCTAAGGACTTCAACTGAGTCAGATTATTTAAGATCCCCTTTTATAAAACTAGTTCTCAGAGGCAGACCTTTCAGTTCTGCCTATCTGTGGATGTCCTTTTGATTCTTATATAAGGGAGAAAAGTAGGGAGGGATAGTTATCAGAACAGCAGATTTGTTTCTTTGACCCATTCAACTGGTGTTACATATGTGACTGCTGTAGCATCCCCTAAATTTTAACTTAGCAATTTGGTCAATTTCTGCTCTCACGGATATAAGTGTTTTAATTTATTATTTTTTTATTTTTAGAAAGGTTTTATTTATTTTATATTTTACAATTTGTCCCCCAATCTTTCTTCCCCCCCACAGAAGGTACTTTGTTAGTCTTTACATCATTCCCATAGTATGCATTGATCTAAGTTGAATGTGATGAGAAAGAAATCACATCCTTAAGGAAGAAATATTATGAGATAGAGCAAAATTACATAATAGGACAGCATTTTTTAAATTAAAAGTAATAGTCTTTCATCTTTGCTCAAACTCCACAATTCTTTCTCAGGATAAGTGTTTTAATTTAAACATTAGTAATGTGACCTCCTGAGATTTTCTACCTTGTGCCTTGTCAGCCTAATCTGGACAGTGAGGTAAGCTGACACTTTGAGTAGCCAGAAGGGGAGGATCTAGAACCTATATTCAGGTGCACCTGAGTGGTTTAATTAATTAGCCTCACTAGTAGACCCTGCTGTAGAACTTGGTTATTTATCCTCCTCCTTTTTGTGATTTAAGTAGGGATTTCATTCCTCCTACCTCTTGGCCAGTAGATTAAATAGAAAAGTCAAGGATCCAGAATGCTACTCCAAACTTGATAGCTAACCAGGCACCTTGACAATTATTTGAATCAGACATAATAAAGATGTATTTTCTAACTAGTGTTACTTGCACCTTCTTATTGAACTTCAGTCTTCAGAGGAATGTTTTTCCTGTTAGACCTGCAATGGTTCTGTTCAATTTATTTTCCAGGCTCACCAGAGTCAGCCTACACAGTCCAAGAAAGATATGGTCAAGGGTAATAATAAGAAGGTACTTAGGAGCACAGTGGCTCAAAGTCTCTGCAAAAACAATGGGTTCAACTTCCAAAAGTAAGTAAAAGTCATGTATAACCAGAAGTTAAGGGGATAACATCCTATCTTCATCAGAGAATTTACTTAGTAAGCCACAATGGTGTTTGTCGTGTTAACTTTAGGCATTATAGTAGGTGATTGCTGATTGTATTGGGTAGAATTGTGGAGAAGTCTTGCTTAGGAATTTGGGAAAAGGGCTTTGTGCTTACCTCTTAGGAATTCACTTACCATTTTTGTGGTTGGTTTTAATTTTTAATTTTTCAGGAAGTTAGCAGAAAATAATCAAAGGCTTCTCACTCCTACCTTCTGAGAGAAGTTGGATTTCTGCTGTTACAAAGTAATCCTTCATCACTGGCCCTAATCATTCCTGTTGCTGGATTATTTCTTGGTCTCTTCTCCCTTTGCCTAAAACCTGATATATGAAGGGACTTAGTACTGTCCTGATGGCTAGTCACTTTATGCAATCAGATTAGTGATTCTTCTCCCTACCCTTACCCTTCCAACCTCAACTTATATTTAACTTGATCTCTTGCTACTTTATTCTTCTGACCCTGGCATTAACATTTCCCCAAAGAGACTTTTTGCTTAATATCTTATAACCATAATTATATCCTTGACCTCCTGTACCATGATCTGATTTCAATCTAGTCCATGTTGCCTGCTGGGCTAACTGTTCAACTCTCCACATAGGTTGGCTGTCTCACAACTTGATCTGATATTATCCTCTAGATCAGGGGTAGGGAACCTCTGGCCCACAGACTGGTGTGGTCTGGTGTGGCCAAGGCAATCTCAGGCAGAACTCGAAATTCAATAAATCTAGTAGCTTTTCAGGGGTGAATTAATAGCTCAATAGCCCTTGATAGAAAAAAAATGTTCCCTACCTCTACTCTCTAGATGAAGGGTTCTGCCTGGTATTTCAGCTCAACAAACTATTTTAAGTCTCTACTTTATATATATACATATATGTGTGTGTGTGTATGTGTGTCTGTGTGTATCTCCCTAATAGGAAAGCTGTCTTTCTCTCTGGTCTGTCAGGGCTTTTTCTGTATATCATAGCTCTAATCTGCAGGGTTCTTTACTCACATAGGAAACAAAGTTCCTTGACTCTTTTAGTATCTTCCTTCCTTCTCCATTACTATTTTCATGTTAAGATTTCTAAACTTAGGGGTGGCTAGGTGGTGCAGTGGATAGAGCACTGGCCTTGGAGTTAGGAGGACCTGAGTTCAAATCCAGACTTAGACAATAAATACCTAAGCAGCAAGTCACTTAACCCCATTGCCTTGCAAACCACTCTCTCCCTCCAAAAGCAAAAAGAGATTTCTAAACTTGCATTTTATTGTCACCAGCTCTGAATTCTAGGTATGAAGATCAGAAACAGAGAAGGCTTGGCATCTAGTACTTTTGGTATAGATACCATCACCTGGTTCAAGGCATTTTCTGTTGTCTTTCATGCCCTTCCCTCCACTCACTCCTTGAGCTCTCCATACATGTCTCCTCCTCTGTCACAGGCAATCATAAAATGTAGGAAGAATAAAAATTCCAAAATGGTCTGCCTATTCTGTTGCCTGGCCTGTTTATTTAGCTTGGGGACCATGGGGGGTGGTACTTAGAGAAGATCTGTCTATGTTTTGAGGTTAAGACCCTTTTCCCAGTCAGGTTCCCTAAGAAACAACATCTGAAATCTGAAATCTCCCTTCATGCACTTTGCCAATGAGAACAGTGGCTAAAGCTCCTCAGTTTGTCCTAGGTCTACTTTCTCTTACAGGTCTGGTGCCAAATCCACTTCAGAGGATGCCTCTGTCAGCTCTGGGCCTCCTCCTGTCAGTGGGGGACTCATGGTTGTCCCAGAGGAGGAAGATTCTGCGAGGGTACAGGCAGGACCCAGTATTGAAGAAGCCTCAGCTGCAGAACCAGGAACAAGCAAGGTACTCTTCTTTCTCCTTGTTCCCATTTTTCATATTCCTTGCCTAACTGAAATGATCTTTGGAGCATTCAGGAATTGTCTGAGAAAAGCAAGCCTGGAGCTCTGGAGATATTTCTTCTCTCCTAGTCAGAAGATGATATTGCTTAAGATTACATCTGCATCTGTCCACAACCAGGTGGACCAAACACTGATTTCTTTTTTTGGGGGGCAGCTGCTGAAGACCGGGCTCACCAGATCATGTTCCTTGTCTTCTGGTCTAAATTTTCCCCCAGATCAGGTTATCCTTAGATAAGTGGTTATTAATAATTATGTTCAATAAGTATTTAAGAACTCACTGAGTGAAATGAAATAATTTAGGTTTGAGAAAGAGGCTATGTTTCTCCCCCCTTGATCTAATCAGCTGTTAAGTACCACCACCAGCAGATTAGTGATCAATTAGCACAAAGATTGAGAAGTCAGTACCTGTTTTACCCCTAGAATTGATTGTACAGCTTGGGAGACACTGGGACAGGACTGCCCAGCATGGTATGCCATCATCAGTGAGGGTGCTACTGTCTGTGAGGAAGGCAGAATTGAAGCAGCTCAAAAGAAACGTGACATCTGTAAGTTTAGAGGACCTACCCAGGTGTTCACATGGACTATTTGTGCCCAACCTGTGGTAGAGCATTCCGAGTTAGTATTGGTTTGATCAGCTACATGCTGTCATTTGTCTCAAATGTAGTGATGTCGTTTTGATCTTCTTTGAGAACCCTAGAATATTGGTAGAAAACAAAAGAGACTATCTTAGAGTAAATAGACCTTGAACGAATAATTAGAGGGTTAATGTTTGGCAAGAAGGAGAAAGGGAAGTGATCATGTATGTATTAGAGAAGACTTAGAAGATGGGAAGAAACGATTTGGGAAAGGAAAGAAGCCATATAGAATAAACTCTAGCAAGAAATTCAGGGGAACAGATGGGGTTCCTGGGCACAAATTCTACTGGGTAGGCTGGTCTTAGTACTGAGGAAACCAAAGCATCTTGTCCTGGTAGGTTTTCCCCCAAAGATGTAGCATCTTCTTTGGTTCTGTGGGCATGCCCAGGGAGGGAGTTCTTCTAGCAGGTCAGATGTATTACCATCTGTTAAATGTGCAGAGCAGTAGTTACTGGGCATTATGACATGTTCCACCCTTCAGAGGAGTTTAGGTTTGACATTGCTGAGGGGTTGAACTTTGAAATGCCTTAGTTGGAAGATGGGGTTGGGAGAAAGACTTGCAGTAGGTACATTTCTATGTCTCCCCTGAGAGCTGTCTCTTCCTGATGGATAGATGCCTGTAATGGAGACTACAGAAAGAGTGGAAGAGGACCCCTATACCACTACAGAATATGCCAAGGAAATCTTCAAGTACATGAGAACTAGAGAGGTATGTGATCTACATGTGGCTCAGGAGCCTGGGGAGCTTAAAGCTTACAGATTGGGGGTATTGGCTTTTCCATTTTTCTACTTGCTGTTTCTCAAGCCTGTAAGTGGAAGACATTGAAAGCCTTTGAGAAACCACAAAATCACTGTCTTTAGAACCAAGGAGGTAGGACCAGGAAGAGCAATTAGAGAGTATAAGCTTGAGGATCACTTTCTACACCTCCCTTCTGGGACTGTTGTAGGGAATCTAGTCTTCTTTCTATGCTCTGGATGGATTCCCCACATGTGTGGAAAATAGTGTCCTTTGATTTTTACCTGATCATTATAATTGTTTCCTTCTTTCAGTATGTTCATGAATCTATTCGTTAATTGTGCAATTCCTTTATCTGGTCATAATCTGTTGTCATTCTACTTCCTCTGCCTTTCACTCCCTGACTGTTTTCTATCTAATCTCTTGATCCCTCAGTCCTTTCCTAGGCTATCATTCCTTCCCCACTATCCTCGGCTCCCTTTTCCTTTCCTGTCTCGACCCCTTGGGTGAACCATTTCATTCCCATGCTGTCATCAACTCTTTTTTTTTTTTTAGTTTTTGCAAGGCAATGGGGTTAAGTGGCTCGCCCAAGGCCACACAGCTAGGTAATTATTAAGTGTCTGAGGCCGGATGTGAATTCAGGTACTCCTGACTCCAAGGCCAGTGCTCTATCCACTATGCCACCTAGCCGCCCTGTCATCTACTCATGATGCTCTTGCTCCTTCATTCTTTTGCTGAGCTTGCTCCCAAATCATTCCCACTACCCACTGCCCTCTCTTCCTATTCACATGCTGCTGAAAGAAATTGGAGAGAATCATGAAACCATGCTGACCAGGTCCACTACAAATTTGTTTCACCATCTCAGCTGGACTCTCAACGTGGCAAGGCAATTCTTTTACACTTCTCTAATTGACTCTGTTCCATTCACCACAATGACTGTTCCAAAGGTTTTTGTTCTTCAGCAAACCTCCCATGAGCTTCTTCCTTCTACCCTCTCAGCTGAGAGTCTTGTCTCATGTCTTAACTGAAAAACTTAAAACTATTTGCTGAGAGTTCCCCCTTTTCTCATCTTCCATTCTGAGACATCTTCTCCCACTCTTCTCCTTCATCACTGTCTCTCATAAGGAAGTGGCCCTTCTCTTTGCCAGGGAGATTTCTCTCTACATACACAAGTGATCTCATGCTATCCCATCCTTTCCAAACAGATTTCCTCTTCTCTCAACCCCATTTTCACTAATCTGCAGTCTTTGTCTACTAGCTGGAGCCCAAACATACCCTTGTCTTTCCCATCTTCAATACCTCCATTTCACTAGCTGTTGACACACATTTTACTCCCTTTTGTGACTGAACTGCAGAAGGTAATTTCTACTTCTTTCCTCTCTTTTCTTAACTCTCTTCAGTCTGGTTTCTAATCTTATCATTCAACTGAAAGTGTACTCTCCAAAGTTATTGGTATTCTCTTAATTTTCAATCTATTGACCTTTTTTCAGTTCCCCTCTTGACTTTTCTTCAGCCTTTGACTATCATTCACCATCTCCTCCTTAATACTTTCTTTTCTCTAGGTTTATTCTCTCCTGGTTTTCTTTGTGTCTATCTCACAATTCCTTCTCTCATTTTTTTCATATTTTTTTAGGTTTTGCAAGGCAAGTGGAGTTAAGTGGCTTGCCCAAGGCCACACAGCTAGGTAATTATTAAGTGTCTGAGGCCGGATTTGAACTCAGGTACTCCTGACTCCAGAGCCAGTGCTCTATTCACTGAGCCACCTAGCCACCCTGTCTCCTTTTTTTAAAACAAATTTTTAAATTAAATATTAATTCATTTAAACTAATAGTAACAAATCCATTACATGTTAAAATAAATAATATTTTATGGGGGACACAGTATTTCCAAAAGAAAAACAATAGTGAAAAGAATAGCTTTGTTTTTTATTTTTGCAAATCTGTTCAATGTCTGGCTTGATAAGAAGGGAACTGGATTCTCATACCAGCTTCTGTAGTTGATCTATGCCTATATGTTGTATTAGTTGAAGTAGATGTAGAAAATTCTTTTACTGGCTCTTCATTGAGGTTGTATGCACTAACTGTGGGTATTCCCCAAGGTTCTTTTTGCCATTTCATTTGGTAATTTCGTCAGCTCTCATGAATTCTGTTATATCTGGCAGCTAGGTGCTTCAGTGGATAGAGTGCCAGACCTGCAGTCAGGAAGACCTGAGTTAAAGTTCAGCTTCCTTTACTAGCTTTTGACTCTTGGCAAGTCATTTAACCTCGGTTTGCCTCTGTTTCCTCATTTGTAAAATGAGCACAATAACATCAGTACCTACCTCCCAGAGTTGTTGTGAAGATTAGATGAGATGATAATTGTAAAATGCTGACACATTGCTGGCATATCATAGGCACTGTATAAATGTTAGCTAGTATCATCATCTGTCTAGATGATTTACTGACATATTTATAACGTTTGTCCTTCATTCTTGAAGAAGACAATGACATCAGGGAGGTGAGACCATGACAAGCACATTAATTGGATTGGAGTGGGGTGGGGGGATGTGCTCAGTCACCAGCCTCACTTTCTCTTCCAGAACCATCTAGGTCCAGGGGCCAGATAGGAATCAGGATGACTAGAGATGACCCTGGATGTGAGGTATTCAGAGTTAGGTATCAAGTGTCTGAGACCAGATTTGAACTTGGATCCTCCTAACTCCAGAGCTGGTCTCTGGCCACTGCAGCACTTAGCTGCCATTATCCAGCCCTAATTTCTTTTCTGACCTCTTTAGAGTCTTACATGTCTAGCTGCTTATTTGATGTCCAGAAGTAGATGTTCCCTAGAGACATCTTAAATTCACAATGTCCAAAATTGAACTCATTATCTTTCCCTCCAAACCCTCTCCTCTTCTAATTTCCCTATCACTGACAAGGGCACCACCTTCCTCCCAATCACTCAGACTGGAAACCTGGGTGTCTTCCTCAACTCCTCACTCACTCCCATATCCAATCAGTTGTCAAGTCCTTTTGATTCTACCTTTGCAACATAGCTAATCTCTCCCCTTTCCAGTCTATCTTTCACTTGGTGTCAAATAGCTTTTCCTTAAGTACAGAGCAGACCATGTCACTTTTTTGATTGGTTGTTGAAGTTCTTCATCTGGCCTCATTTTTGCCTTGCTAGTCTTCTTCCACATACTCTGTGACCCAGACCTATTGACTTTTTGACTTGTCTTTACACAAACCATACCAGCTCACAACTTGGAGCATTTTCTCTGCCTATCCTACATGCCTAGAATTTTCTTCTTCTTCTTCTCCATCTCCTGGCTTTCTTCAAATCTCAACTGGAATCCTATCTAGAAACCTTTTCTTGTCCTTCCTTCCCTCTGAGGTTATCTCGTGATCTTGGTTAAACATAATTGCTTGCATGTTATCTTCTTCATTAGAAGGTGAGCTCCTTGAGAGCAGGGATCATATTTTTGTCTTTCTTGGTATCATCCTGTTCTTGGCATAGCACAAGTATGTTCTGACTAGTGAGCTTACACTATCAGCTCCCAATTTTTTTTAGGATTTTTGCAAGGCAAATGGGGTTAAGTGGCTTGCCCAAGGCCACAAAGCTAGGTAATTATTAAGTGTCTGAGACCGGATTTGAACCCAGGTACTCCTGATTCCAGGGCCGGTGCTCTATCCACTGCACGACCTGGCCGCCCCTCCCAATTTTCTTGTCTCCCCCACTGGAACAGATGTATCTTGGCTGGACCTCCAGCTATAGTTTTGGCAAAGAGCATAGAATTATATGCTAGTCTTCTCTTTGACAAAATAATTAACTGAGGATAGCCCAGAGTCAAAGAAGCTGCTATGTGGAAATTTCCATTGTTGATCTTTGACTTCATCCCACTGGCACAATTGCACAGGAGCTTGGAACCTTGATTTTCTTGCTTCTGTTGGTCCCTTAGTGGAAATGATACTTTCCTAAAGCATCCTCCCATTTGGTTCTGCACATCCCATGTCTCAAAAATAAAGTGTCCCTTTGTCATGTAGATGTGGGCCCTTTCAGGTAGGACTTGCAGGCTAGTAATAGTTGTGCCGTTTGACTGCTCTGGTTATGACCAATCCATTCCCCTTTGTTCCTCTTGACTACCAGGAGAACTTCCCAATCTCAAACTACATGGTCAAGCAGCATGATATCAGCAAGGATATGAGAGCCATCCTGGTGGACTGGATGGTGGAGGTGCAGGTAAGTCTGGCAGCTTCTGACAGGGAAAACTGGTGGCAAGATGTTTTAGAGAGAGCAGCCACATGGATAGCTGTTCCCCTGTGCCCATCTTAAGACAAATGAATAGGCAGCACGGTTGACCCATCCCTGCTTTATAATTCATCTCTGCCCAACAGTGTCTTTGGCAAAAAGTCTCTGAGCTTTGGGTTCGGAAAGTAGCATAGTAGTTTGATAGACCTAAAGAATAATTCCTTATTTCAATGGAACTTTATGTTTTGTTCATACATCCTCATTTGATCCTACATAATTCTTTATGACATCTCTTGGCTTAGCTACAACTAGAGGTACTCTTAGGCTAGATCCCTGGGATGAAATTTTCCTAGGGAAAGGGCTGCCTATTTCTGCTCATTTTCCCTGGCCTTTCTGTGTCAATCCTTTTTTATTCAAAAACTGTAGGCCTGTCTGATTTCTGACTTGGCAGCCCTGCCTCTTCTGGATCTTCTCAACTACATACTCTGAGTGTGTGTGTATATACCAACTGGTAGCAGGAAGCCAAAAGTAGCTAAAAACAGACTAGAAGACAAAGGAAATCATGTTGGACTTAGATATGGGATGTGCTGTCTCCTTTTGCAGGAGAACTTTGAGCTGACCCATGAGACCCTGTACTTGGCAGTGAAATTGGTGGATCACTACTTGATGCAAGTGGTGTGCTTGAGGGACAAGTTACAACTGATTGGATCCACTGCTATCCTGATTGCATCAAAATTTGAGGTGAGTCCCTGGGTATGATCCTAGAACTTTGAGAGAAACATCATGTTAACCATTTCTTATCCAGGAGCAGAGAGGCCTGAATGCCATCTTTAGCCCCACCAAACTATATCTGCTCTACCCAGAAAGAGAGCCTAGGGTTAAGCTGTTCTAGCTGAGTCTAGTAAGGGTTGTCATTTTCTCCATTTCCTGGGTATCTCCAGTATCTTTCAAAGTTCCCTTCTAGGGAGGGGGGTGGGTGATGTCAGAGGCATGTTGGTACAAGTAGAGTGATTCCTCTGCAGGCTGGTTGCCATCTCATATCTGTTCCCACATAGGGAACAGTCAGGGAAAACGTGTTTATATCTGATATGCAAAAGACTTGCTCTATTTGCCTCATGTTAACAGTGATTTGAAATAGTATAGATGAAATGAAAGTGATTTCAAAGGCATGGCGTATTGTATTCCCTACCAAGGAGAGCTCTTTTTTTTTCTCTTGGCCCCTTCTTGATAACCAGAGTTTCCTTTTTCTCTCTGTGAGCTAACCTTCACATTTTTTTAACTGAGTCACTTGTCTTGTACTTTTCTGACCTTTTCTTCAGTTAGGCATAAGAAATTCTAGGATCTTGGAATAAGAAATAATACCTTATTCTAAGGCCCTCAAAAGGTGTTTGTTTCAGGTCAACCAATGGTTTTCGGAGTTGGTTGTGAAGGCTTGTGCCAGGAATTAGGGATTTCTTCTATCCTACCTCTCTCATTCTTTTAAGCACCCTATCCTAAGGGGAGAGGCACTGTCTTATTCCCATATGACTTCTCTTTTAACTTTCTTTTTTAGGAACGTTGTCCACCCTGCATAGATGATTTCCTATATATTTGTGATGATGCTTATCAGCGAGAGGAGCTTCTCTCCATGGAAATCAGCATCCTACACACCCTCAACTTTGATATTAATATTCCTATTGCCTATCGTTTCTTGCGCAGATTTGCCAAGGTGAGAGGAAATCACTAGGTCACATAGACCTCTTCTACCCTAGGGCTCTTCTCGCATGGGATAAAGGGAAGTTCTTAAATTAGGGGCAAGTTTCTTCATTCCCAAATTTCCCTAAGTCAGAACCTGACAGCATTTCAGGAGAGTGTCATAGGGTGGGGGAGCGGGGAGAGCTGGCTAGGTGATGCAGTGAATAGAACACTGAATCTGGAGTCAGGAAGCCCTGAGTTCAAAGCTATCCTCAGATACTTAGTAGACATGTAGCCCCAGTAGCTAAGTGGTCTCTTAATTTCTGTCTGCCTCAATTTCCTCATCTGTTAGATGGAGGTAATAACACCTATCTCCCAGCATTCTTATGAGGATAAAATGAAATATTTACTAAAGAATTTTGCAAGCCTTAAAAATGGTTTATGAATGCTAACTGTTATTATTCAGAAATAGGAGTATTAGGAGGCTGGAGAGAAGGGTGCAGGGTAGGAATGTCTTTTGGATAATTTTGCCTAGGGCCATTTCTAATTTACAAACATCCTGTATGTTATGGACTGGAAGATATCTTTAGATTGCCAAATGCCACTCCTAGACCCTTGAAGGAAAGAATTTAGGCAAGGAGAAACCAGGGGAAGGAAAGATTCTTCTTGTTGGAATTGACTCATGGGGACAAAATGTCAGAGATGGAAGGGATCATGGAAGTTCTCTAGAGCAACCCTCATGTGAACACAAATCCCCCAACATTTCTGACAAATGCTCTCCATCCATTGCTCCTAGACCTCCAGTGAGGGAAAATATTCCCTGCCTTTGAGGCAGCCCAGTCCACTTTTGGATATCTGGAATTGTTAGGAAGTGTGGTTCCTTTATTGAGCTAAGATCTTTTCTGCAATGCTCATCTCTTGCTCCTAGTTGGATCCCTTGAGCCCTCTTCCACATAACAATCCTTCAGTACTTAAATGCTACAAAAGGGTTCCTCCCCTCCAGTGCCTTCTGCACGCTAAATGTCTTCTGTTTCTTTAATCAGTCTTTCTGTAGCTTTCTGTGGCATGGTTTTGAGTCCCCTCTTCATCACTTTCCTTTGGATATTCTCTGATTAATCTATTTCCTAGAGTGTAACACACTTGCTTACCATTCCCACCTCTAGTGTGCCCACGTCAACATGGAGACCCTGACCTTGGCCAGGTTCATCTGTGAGTTGACTCTGCAGGAGTATGACTATGTTCAGGAGAGGGCATCAAAGCTGGCTGCTAGCTGTTTCTTCTTGGCCCTCAAGATGAAGAATTTTGGAAAGTGGGTAAGCCTCTGGATGGGAGCACAGGATTAGGCAGAAAGTAGCATAGCAAATCTAGAGGGAACTAAATTTGCAATATCCTGAGTCATAAAATCCACCACATCTTCCAAGTAAGGTGGCTGATAGAATGGGAGAAGACTCAGAAGAGGTTTCAAGGTAATCTCCATGGTCATTGGTATACATGTCCTTCACGATAGGGGAGGCTCAAAGACCACAAAGTAAGGGTATTTGAATGTATAGGGCAGGTTGGATCCCTCAAATTTCAGTCTCCCTGGTATGATTCAGAAAAAGTCACATTGACAACTGTAGGCTCACAAATATTACAAATATTATACTTTGCTTATTCTAGACTCCCATATTGGAAGATTACAGTGGATACCGGGGCACAGATCTCTTCTCCTTGGTCAAGAGACTCAACTTCTTGCTGACTTACCAGCGCCATGACAAACTTAAGGCTGTGCGTACCAAGTACTCCCACAGGTAAGAAACTAAGCTCTCTGCTGGGAAAATGGATGACTAAAACCTTTGGAGACCAAAACTTGTAACTTTTCTGGCTCATGTGAGGAGTACTAATAGCTTCTGTCTTCCAGAGGTTATTCCTTTTGAACCTTCTTCTGATTACTAACTGGTAGAGCAGAAAATGAAAGGAGCTCAGGGTTATTACTGCTCTCCTAGTTACTATTCTTAAAGTCTGTCACATGGACCTAATGGTTTTTTAAAGGAATATTGCAAAAACCTTCTTCTCTTTAGGCTTACCCAGAAGGGAAGGCAAGGCCTTCCTGCTTATTGGAACTCCTTTATTCTTTAAAGATAATTTCTCAACATTAATAAATTATATTATAAATAAATTTCATTGAATCCTCCAACCAAAATAACTCTAGCTAAATTTAGATGAAGTGTTCTGTACCCTAAGTTACTCAAGCCTCCTTATGGAGAGGAAGAAGGGATATGTTTTTTCCCCTCCTCTTAGGGCTCAGAATGAGTCATTCTAATTAATCTGTCTAGTAGTATGTTAGCATTTTTGTTTACTACATTTTGTGTTTGTTTATGTGTGTGCATGCATGCATTTGCCTTTTGGTTCAACTATCTTTTCTCATTTTCAGTTCATATGGGTTCTTTGAAATTCTCATTTGTTTTTTTTTTATGGCACAATAATGTACCATCAATCAAATTCGTAAAACTTTTGCCATCTTGTGAAGTGGGCACTCATTTTGTTTTTACATTTTTTGCTACCACTGTAGTGACTACTCTGGCTCTGTTGGGCCAACTCACAGTTTTCCCCATCTGCACACCATCAATGTACCTGCTTTTGTTGTCTTTCATCATATTTGCCGATTTTGGGGACATAAGGTGAAACCTCCATTTTTCATGTGCATTTCTCATGATTTGTGGTTCAGAGCATTCTTTGATAGGGAATTGATATTGTCTTTTGAAAAATAATGTCCTTATTCTTTTAACCATGGAGAATGGCTTTGACCTTACATATTTTTGTGTGTGGATCTTGAGATTATACTTTTATCGGTTATTTGATACCAAAATTTTTGCTGCAATCAAGTTTCCCTTACCTTGGTGGTTTTTATTTGTCTCTCTATCCTCAAAACTTACTTCTTGTTGTAGTAGCAGAGAGCAGCTGGCACTCTTTTACATATATTATCAATCAATAAAGATTTATTAATTGCTTACTATGTGTCATAGATTGTCAATAAAGATTTAATAAATTACGATGTGTCAGACACTGTGCTAAGTGCTTTTGTCATTTGATCATTTCATTTGATCCTCCCAGTAGCCCTATGTCTTTCTTCTGTTCTTGAGTTTTTAAATGATACGACCTTGTCTATGTAGGTTGAGCGGTTGAGCATCCCTTCAGAGATCTGGTGGTTTATAGTAAATAATTCAGTTTTCTAGAAAACTGCTGATTTTCCAGCTGCTCTGGTCAATGTTCTTCTCCTCGTCGTTTGTAGTTTGGCCTCTATTGAACACTGGACTGTTGTGTTTGACTGCATCTAGGTCTTACCTAATCTGATACCTGATTTACTTTTCTCTAACCACACTCCAATCTTTTTTTTTTTAAATCAAAAAAGTAGTTTTGATTATTATAGCTCATTATAATATATAATTTGAGATCTAGTATCACCTTCATTGCTCTTTTTTAATACTATTATTTCTGTGAGATGTGAGGCCTTCTGTTCCTCCAAATGAATTTTGTCATTTTTTTGTCAAATTTTGTACCACAGCTCCTTGGATATTGAATTAATATGGGACTAAATCTTTAATTTAGTGTCTTGGACTTGACCCAGTTATGAACAGTGAATCTCTCTCATTAGTTCATTCCTTTATTTTTATAAAAAAATTTATAATTTATCTTTTTGTATGTCATTTACATCTTGGGGGGGGGGGGGTTGGTGATCCAGTAGAAGTGATAGCTCTTTCTGTCAGTTTGTTTTTTACTCTACTACTATATTGATTAATTGCCTTGATTATTAGTTTCTTTCCTGCTTCTTTTGAGTTTCCCTAGTATAAAACATTTGTCACTTCCAAATGGGGATGTGTTTGTTCTCTTTTTGTCACTGATAATACTACCTTGCACTAGAAATTAGAAATACATTTGAGGTTGTAGCTATAGCTAACATTTTTTAGAGCTGTGTCCCACAATAGTGAGAAAGGGACATTCTTGTTTTTTTTACTTTTTGTTGGAGAGCTCTTGCTTTGAGAAAATTTGGATGCTATGAAAGAAGGCTCCTGCCATAGCTGGTCTTTCATATCAATGAATTCTCTTCAGAATCATTTTGTTTCTCTGATTCATCCTTTGACCAGAAGCCTCCACTTAAGCCTATATCTTTTATTTTTAGTATTTATTTTTATGAAATGGTCTGAAAAGGATGTTTATTTCTTCCCTTATGTATTTGATTTCTATTTTACTCCAGGATCCCTTTTTGTAAATGTACCATGTAATGATGAGAATTAGGTATATTGTAAACTATTTTTATATGCCAAAGCCTTTTATATTTGCTTTGGATGAATTTATAACAGATGTCAACAAGGAGAAAACTAAACTCTGATAAAATGCTAGAAAAACCAGATTAGAAATATCTTTGGTGATTTCTGAGCTGCCTTTCCCATTCCCCTAATTCTTACAGAATCTTCTTTGAAGTTGCTAAAACTCCTACCTTGGATATGTTGAAGCTGGAAGAGATTCTGAAGAACTCAGTCTGAAGAACAAAGCAGGGACCCTTATGTGGAGGCCCTGAGGCTGGCCTTATAAATACTACACTTGTAAATATTTTGTCTGGTCTCTGTCTCTTTGTTAGCACGTTTGTCTCTTTCTGTCTGTCTGAACGGATGTTATTTAAAAAAAAATCAAACAACTTTTTAAGAAGAAATAGTTCCAATGTTTTGATTAGAAATTCAATAAAAGCTTATTCAGTGCCTTCCTTCCCCTTATTCTCCAGGGACAGATGAGGTATCGAAAGGTAGAAAATAACAGCTTCCTTTCTTCCATGGTGGGGGTGGGGGGGGAAGATGCCAAGGGCTTCTTGGCATAAGGCAGTTCCTTTCCTGCTGGTGGTTGTCTCTATGGCCCATCCTTTTCTATCACAAGCTCTCTTCTATAATTCTCTAGTCACTGTTCAAGGAGGGGGGCAGTATTGCTACATGAATATTGAGTTCAAGGGTGCCTTCTAACCCTTACCTGAGAGAGCTTTCCATGCCCAGGAAATGAACTCGAGATTTAGAGCAGCCAGCAGTGCCCATGATACCTTATGCTTTACCTGATGCTTTTCTGCATTTGCAGAACAATCTTTAGTTGCATATAGAATATATAGAAGCAGGAGATGTCCTTTTTCTGCGGGTTTATCTTCAGTTGCTAGAAAGAACTCTAGTTGGCAATTTGTGTTGGTTTTTTCCATTTCATTTTATGTGTTGTCATTAATGTGTTGGTCAGAGATGAAGGTGTTGGCTAACACTTTGAATTGTGATCTGGGCCTTCTGCTGATACCTAGCTTTAATGGCAGAAAAGAGAATCTATGCCACAAGACCATCCCTCAGTACTAATGGAGGATAGGGATTGGAGATGGAAATTCAAATTGTGCCACTGACTCAAAATCCTAGTGGTAGACTCGACACATCATTTTTCCATCCTTGAGGATGAGGAGGTTTGGGAAGAGTAGCTTCAAAGTCATTGTGATTTTGTACTAATAGGGAACAAATGTGGCCTCATGTGCCTTCTCTTTCCCTACCTCCCTCTGCTAGAGGTGCTAATGCACAATGAGTAGCTGAAAAATTCTTTGGGTTTGTTTGGTTTTTTTTTTCTTTTTGCAAGGCCATGAGGTTAAGTGGCTTGCCCAAGGCCACAGAGCTAGGTAATTATTGTCTGAGGGCTGATTTGAACTCAGGTCCTCCTGACTCCAGGGCCAGTGTTCTATCCACTGTGCCACCTAGCCACCCTAGGAGGAAGTTCTTTGGTGCAGTTTCATTCCAACCATCAGATATTAACCTCTCGGGGCGGCTAGATGGAGTAGTGGATAAAGCACTGGCCTTGGAGTCAGGAGTATCTGAGTTCAAATCGATCTCAGACACTTAATTATGACCTAGCTGTGTGGCCTTGGGCAAGCCACTTTAACCCCATTTGCCTTGCAAAAAAACCTAAAAAAAAGATAACCTCTCGGCTGATGGATAGCTTAGGGGCTATCATTTCTAAACAATTGAAGCACCCCCTTCTCAGATCTTGCTTGCTTCTTTGGCCTCAAAAGTCATATTGGAGGCTGTGAGAGGTTGTTATAGAGCGGGATGTGGACTCTCAAAGATGTTTCTGTAATAGTCCACCTAAGTATCACTGCACTGCTCCTCCCCCTCCCTCTTCCTCCAATTCTACATTATAAGGGTGCTGAGACTGTTGCTTTTATACCTGCTTCTACACAGCATTTTTGCTCTTAACTCACTTTTCTGCAATCCAATATAGATCTCACCCTCTGTGTCTTACCCTTCACCAATCCTTTTATTACCCTAAGAATGAGAGATACCTGCATGCAGCTGTGGCTTTTTCTTTAGTAACCCCCTTCCACCTGAGTTCTGTGCACTGGCCTTTTATTTTTACTATTTATGTTCAATGTAAGTTTTGACATAAAAAATTATTTGAAATTTATTTGAAATTTAATAAAGAAGTTTGAAAAATAGTATTCTAGTTGTTTTTACTATTGTAGGCCCAAATCCCATGAATTTCTGACTACCTTTTAACAGTGGAACTTGACTTAAAGGTAAACACAAAGGAGTATCTATCCCAAAGTAACATTCTGCAGGCTATGAGCCTAATCAAGGAGAAAAAAAAAAGCTGGATTTGCACCAAAAGAATTCCAAACTGGAATCCTACAAGAGAATCTATTGGAATCTAGAGATGGCCAAGAAAGTCTCTTCCTTTTTTTTAGTTTTTTTCAAGGAAAATGGGGTTAAGTGGTTTGCCCAAGGCCACACAGCTAGGTAATTATGAAGTGTCTGAGGCCGGATTTGAACTCAGGTACTCCTGACTCCAGGGCTGGTGCTCTATCTACTGCACCACCTAGCTGCTCCAGGAAAAAATCTCTTGATAACTGTACTTGCTTATTTACCAAAGTAACAAAGTCAGTTCTCTCATGCTTGTAGTGAACAAAGTTATTGTTTAGGTCTCAGTCAAAAACAATTTTTAAGAAGGTGGGATTCGGGGGCTAAAAATTGAAGGGAAGTTTAAAAGAGGCAAAATAAGGGAAGGAAGAAGTAAACCAGGATATTCCTTTATAAATTAACCTGCTTAGGGGAGGGAGGAGGAAATGACACAGGAGACAATCAGTTGATTTAGGAGGGGCAAGAAAGAGGTGATCTGGAGTTCTATTCCAGCCTGTCTTGGGAGTAAATAGAGAAGGGATAGTGATTTCTTTGGTCTCTTGGAGAGCATGGTGGAGCTCTGTAGAAGCTGGTTAAAAGCAAGGAAATGACACAGGAGACAATCAGTTGATTTAGGAGGGGCAAGAAAGAGGTGATCTGGAGTTCTATTCCAGCCTGGCTTGGGAGTGAATAGAGAAGGGATAGTGATTTCTTTGGTCTCTTGGAGAGCATGGTGGAGCTCTGTGGAAACTGGTTAAAAGCAGTGGAAGGATGTCAAAGGTGATAGGAAACTGATTTTGTTCTACAGGAGAGAAAATAATGGAATGCTATGTTCCTAGGTAGCACAGAGCCTTATGACAAGCTTCCTTGGAGGGGAATGGACATTTTAGATGATCTCCAAGCAAGGATCCTGTTTTCTATCATGTAAAAAAGGGAGGGGAAGGGGGTTCCAGGGGCTCTGTGGAGATTCAGAGACAGGATAATAAATTCTGGTTTGAGTAAGGGCTCAGTAATAGTAAGGGCAGAAAGTAAAGATGCCAATTGTAATGATTTCTGTGAACCTATGGAAAAAGAACAGCAGAACATAGAAGAAAGAACCCACATCTACAAACTAAAGATACCATATCAGGAAAGAAAAAAAGGAATATGCCAAGGAACCTGAACTGAGTAAGTACAATGGCTACTCTGGGCTCAGGAGACTGAAGAGGGAGATACAAGCTAGTGGGAGGGGGATTAGGGGTGGGGCTACAGGTGCAGAATGTGGCAGATAATGGTCACTGTGTTGGGGTTTTGTTTTTTTAATGAGGAAATTTTCATTAGGTGATTTTGAAAGTCCAAAAATGGCAGCATCTAAGGTCAAAAGACATTAATAATGCTTGTAAATAATTTTTACAAAACATTTCTCATTAGAGGGATTTCCCCCAGAGCAGCCCTGGATACAGCAGCAGTGGGAACAGTGGGCATCATACTCATTAGATCCTGTCTGTCTATAGGAGTTAATGATTGATGGCCCCTGAAATAATTCACAAGGAGCCGAGACTGTAAGTTCAACCATTTATTAGTGGCCTGAAACACAAGCGCAACTTCGTTTTAAATTCTGGACTGATGTTATATTGGGGAGGAGGGGCTGGTGTGGATTGGTGGACATATTTTAATTTTGCTTTTGGTATTCTCTTTGCCACTTCACCATCCAGCTTCCTCCCTTCAGTCCGGGCTCTGCTACTGAACAGGAGCCTTTGAAAACAAACAAGCAAACAAACAAAAGCCCCCCAAACACAACAGAAACCAACAGGAGATTACAGGTCAGCAGACAAATACAAAGGAACAATCGCAATTTCACCTAGAACAGGAAGCACAGCAGTTCTTAGGAAAGGATGCAGATTGGGGTGGGCAGGTGAGTACAGTTCAGTTCCATTCTGTTGCATATTTTGGATTACTGCTTATCCTAATCAGACATCTTCCTTTATACTGTGGAGTGTTTGATGATAACAACAAGGTTAGCATCCTTGACCTGTCCCTTCCTCCTTTAAGCTGCCATGGCTCCCAGTGTCATCTCTGTCCTGGAGATGCTGGTGCTCAGTGATTCAGCCAAAGACCTTCTGGCAGAGGCTTTTCATAGCCTTGCAAAATTAATCCTTTTTCCTTGGCCTGTGCTCTCACTCCTTACAGACCCCATATCTAATGACTGAACTTGTTACAAAACCCTTTTACTCTTTAATCCCTCCCTAATATCCTTTTTTCTACACAAATGAGGTTTTTGGAACATCATTAGCTGAGAGAAAAGTTGGACTTTGCAAGTTTCAGTCAACTGTAGATGACAACCCCCTCCCCCAATCCCCATCCTACAAGACGTGTCAAAGCCATCTGTCCATCCACACTGCTGAGATCATCAAGGAATTGCATTCAAGTCTACATGAGAACAATCACCCCATGAAGCAACCCACCCCTTATTTGCCTGAAATGCTGTTTCCAAAGGTAATGGAAATGGAAATGGATGGTGAGGGCCTGGTCCCATTGCCCAAGCAACTATATTACAGCACTGCTTCAGCGAGACCCCTGAGAGGCTAAATCACTCCTGGGGCCCAAGGGCAGCCCCTGTGAAGGAGGGAGCTGATCTTGCTTTGTTCCAAGCACTGGGCTGGTCCAGGTATAGCAGGTGCTCAGCAGGTTCTTTTCCTTGGCACCCCGAGCCTGTCAGGAGGGCTGGCTGGGCATCAGGGCAGGAAGGGGAAAAGTAATGGAAACTGAGCTAGCAAGCAACACCTGCTCAGGACCCTCCTTCCTCCTCCCTATCAGCTCAAAGCTTACTCCTTGCTTGGTCTATAGCCAGACTAGCTCCATTCTGATTTAGGGAAGGAAGAAAAGAGAATTCTGGAAGGCCAAGGGTTTGGGGGGTGTGGATACTGGCCAGATCAACAATAGCACAGCACAGAGCTAGCATCTATATTAGCAATCTGAACAAAATGAGAAAGAGCTACATTCAACTTGGCCACCATTGGGGGGGGGAGAAGCAACAAAAGAATCCCAACTCTGCCTAGACTCCCAAGATCAACGACAGCCCTGACCTCTGTGTGGTGGGCTTGTGCATGCATAGACCCATGTCCATGTGCATACCCTTGTGTCCACATAGGGGACACAGGGATGGCTTGGCCCTGGAGGTGGTGGCATTGATAAAGGGAAAGGGCTTTGAGCCCCAGAGGAGCCTAGGAGTGGGGGGGGCAGTCAAAGCAAAAGTCTCAGAGATGGCTTATCTCAGTGACAAATAAATTAACTCTGTAGATGCTTAAATAAAATTTTAAATAGTTTCTTCCATCTATTTACAATACTTTCTTCTTTAGATTTATGGCTAGAGCTATTTTTTGGCATCACAATTAGACAAGACGGCATGAGGAATTCTTTTTTCCCTGTTTGCTGTTTTAAGCTCCCCATTTTCAGGATGGAAAAGTGTCCAGGACCAGGTTTCTTATCTGATGTACCCCAATGATCCAGTGACAGGAGAGACCTAGGGAAGAGCTCTGCCTTCGTCTTGAGGTATGGAGAGGCCATCTTTCTAGCTCCCAGCCAAAGGGCTCGATTGGTTTTGGGGCAGAGGGGACAGAAATTTGTCTGTGGCCTTCCTAGGGCTTGGCTCATAGGGCCCTGGAGCATCTCCCCTCTAGATGCTAGGGCTTGGCCTCATTTGCCTGCCTTGCAACAGGCCTTGCAAACATCAAAATCCCAAGCAATGTTAGGGTTGGGAACAACTGGGATTTTTGTTTTTTTTAGAAGGTAGAGAAGTGTCCCACTCAAGGAGGCTTGGAGTCACCTGCTGTTGCTATGTGACCTCATGCTCCAGAGGTGCTGCTTTGACAGCCTCTCTCTCTGCTGTGAAGGCCAGCTCTGCCAGTCCAGAACCAGCAAGAGGGAAACAGCCTGGCAACTCTCAGGTGAGTCTGGGATCATCTTGACAGCTAGGCCAGGAAATTCAAGACTGGCTGCACTGGATGATCCCTGGGCTATTAGCCTAACCTAGCCTTGAGGAAGGGGGGGAAGAGGGGAGGAAGGGGGAGGGGGAGAAGGGAGTGGAGAAGAGAGGGAAGGGGAGGAGAGGAGGGGGGAGAGGGGAAGGAGGGAAGGGAGGGGAGAGGAGGGGAAGGGAGAGGGGAGGGAGCAGATCCTAATTGCCAGTAGCTTTTACCTTTCTGCATGGAACAGAAGTGGCCTGGACATCAATCCTAGCAGTGGCTCTGAAGGCTCCGCAAGGATGGCTCAGATACCACAACTGTGTCAGTGGAAACAGTGATGGGGATGCCCAGAATCTGAGGTTCCTGGGCATGGCAGTAAGTACAGAAGAACTTTATCAGGAGCCTTAGATACTGAGTTGTACTTTCAGTTCTTAAAAAAATATAGACATCTCTCCAACTAGTTAAGTCTCTATCTTTCTATAATCTCTACAGCAGCACAAGGGTGAATGACTCTTTTGGCTCAAAAACCCAGCCAGAATGCAAGCGAAGCACTGGCGGACAGCATGCAAGCTTGGGTCAAGGCAGCGGGGGTTCTTAAAGTTTCTGGAGACTCCGTCAAGTTACTAGTGATGAGCAGCAGTGGGCAGAGTGGGTCATTCACCTGCAATCAGGACTGGACTCTTAAGTGGTCCAGTGGGTACCTGATCAAAGCTATTCACAAGCAGGCACACACGGGCACACACACGCAGACACACATACACACACACACACACACATACACCCATACACCCATATATATATACACACACATCCATATACAGATGCACACAGGCAGCATAGACTACTTGCAGAGACTGCAAGCCACATCGCCAAGAAAGGCAAAGTTTTTGACATGCATAATTGAGTCTCCCAAGATGATGGTGGTGGGAGTGTCAAGGTAGCACAATTAAGCTTAGGCCACTGATGTGGGGGGGGGGGGGGGCTGAACTCAGGGATAATCAAATACAACCATGTAATTAAGGCCAGGATAGAAGCCCCTGGGACCTAGTTCCCATCTTCCAGGACACAAAGTCTCTCTTTCTACCTTCTTCCAAAGGGAAGGCCAAAGACATTTGACAATCTCAAGGCGCCAAATCATCCAGGTGACCCTGACCCATCAGAGAAAACCCTATCTGCAACACAGCCAAAGAAGGCCATTCTAGATCCCAGGCATAAACAGAAGCTTAACTCATTTAACCAGAGCCAAACAAGAAGCACAGAGAGGGAGAACTGAAGAACAACTCCATCCAATGATCTTTGGCCAGTGTGGAAATGTAAACTTCTAAGGAAACCTGATAAAGTTGAGAATGTCGCATTAGTAGAAAGCATCGTCTGACAGGCCTACCAAGGGTCCATGTCTATTCTGGAATAACCGAGTCTGCGATTGTTATATGGGTTGAGAGTCATTGTCGGTGTGGTTATCATTGTCAATCCACCATGAGGTGAGTTTTTGTTGGGAGTGCCAAGCTGGCGGGCTCTCTCTCTTGGCCATTTCATAGGTTGTGGCTGATATCTTTAATTTCTTGAAGAATCTTCTTCACGTGGCCAACCTTTCTGATTCCTAAATCCTTTATGGGAGAAAAAGAAGAAGGAAATTAGCTTGCTGACATGTATCCAATGTCTTGGGCCAGAGGAAAGGAAGATGAGAGAAAGGGCGCTGATGAATTCACAGCTTCCCCAGCATGCCAAAGCCCAGTTGGGAGCAGCTGAGCCATCAGAGGATGATGCTGAAAGTGCTTGGGACAAAACCACTTCTGGCTGAGCTCTCATGCTAGAAAGGGCTGCTCCACACCATACTGTAGTATGCCCAGCATGCACTCTGTCTACCACCAGTACTGTACAGAAGAAGTAGAGGGAGAGGTAGCTAATGGCAGTTCTGGCAGGGGGGTCAGTTAGGGATCTATGAGGAATCCTTGGATGAAGCAGAAGAACAATGGTTTTTGGATCAGCAGTCCTCTCCTTCTTGTCTCTGGAAGGAAGTTGACCCAGTTTATTCTCATGCCCCATGATATCTTGGGGCTGACCTCAGTTCTGTGGAGCTATCTGTGCTGGGCCGCTTGGGATGCCAGTATTTTGTTTGCCGGTAGGCACAGAGCAAGTCTGCCCTCCAAGCCTCTACCTTGCTTCTCAGTTTTTATATTCTCATGCTACGTTTAGACTGTAGGAAAGTAGACTGGGGGAACTAGATGGGATACCTTGTTTTGCTTGAGACAATGAGCAGAATGAGGATTGGAGAGAGGGGGGAGCAGATTTAGAGAACAGCATGGATTTAGATAGGGTAAGACTTGCCAACAAAGTGAGCTAGCTTAAGATCCAGTGGGTTGATCAAAGAGAGTAGATGGGCCTTCCCTTGATAGTAGCCTTTGAACAGGTCTTTGGAGTAGATGCCTTGGATTGGAGGTGTTAAAAGCTTAGTGGAGGATCAACTCTCCACCTAAATTGAGGAGGTTGGGTCAGTTTATTCTGAGGACTTAGATCATGGCCAGGTGAAGGGCAAGGTCAGGGTGAGGTTTGATGCCCACTACAGAGTAAGGCTTAAATTGGAGATCAGGATTTTATGTGGTGGTGGTAAGGAGAGGGGCCTACTGTGAGGCTGGGGTTAGGATCTGCTCTCACGTGGGCTCAGGTCTTTTCCTGTAGCTGGGGTTCAGGCTTACTTAGACCTCAGGTTTTCACTGACTGGGAGTAGGGTTGGTTGCATTAGCAGTGAGCAGATAGGGTCTGATCTCAGTTTGAGTTGAGATAATTGTCAATTCTGAGTTTGAGGTCAGAGGTCTCAGCATGAGATGGGCATAGGCTTACTATTTGAAGTACCAGGATCAAGGAGAGAGAGAGAGAGAGAGAGAGAGAGAGAGAGAGAGAGAGAGAGAGAGCGAGCGCACTTGAACACACACCAGAGCCTTCAGCTGAGTCAGGTAGATCTAAGTTCAAATCCAGTTTCAGACACTTATTAACTGTGTGATCCTGGGCAAGTCAATTCCCCTGTCTTATCCGGGTTCCTTATCTCTAAATTGGGGATGATAGTTCTTCTCATAGGGTTGTTGTGAGCATTAAATCTGATAAATGTAGAAAGTGTGATGTAAATGTTAACTATTCTATTCATATATATATATATATATATATATATATATGTCTAAATAAATATATGCACATCTCTATATATAGATAGATAGATAGATAGATAGATATACATATGTGTGTGTGTCCACACACACAGAGACATGGTGGTCCCCAGAGGCCCCCTCCCCCGCACTTAACCACCACCCCTTGGTGGAGGAGGGGTGGCCCCATTCAGGGGATTGCACATCCCAACAGATGCCAGCTTCTGGGTAGCAAAAAGAAGCCTTCAGTGAGCTACGAGGCAGTGAAAAGGGAAGCCCCTCAGCCGAGATGTTCTCAAGGTTCCTGTGTCTGGAGGTAGATTGCCTAGGGTCCAAGGGCTCTCAGCCTGGGTGGGCTGGCTTCCCAGCTCAGGGAGCCTCATTCAGGGCTCAGGTCAACTTGGATCCATTCATGGGAGGCTAGAGGAAAATCCCACAGCTCATAAAAAAGGGCTTAGCCTTGCTCATTGATTTGGGGGCTTCCCCAGCCCATTGGTTTCCTCATCTTTATTCGCCACCAGAGAGTATGTTTAAGATCCTTGGGTGAAAAATCTTTTTATGTGGTAGAAAAAGCCGAGAATAGACCTCTCTAGTGCGTGAGACATCCCCACCCCACCACGTAAATGTTAAGCAGGTAAAAGCAGATGAAAATTCAGAGTTCACTACAAAGAATTGGAAGAACAAGAAGACAAGATTCAAGGAGAGAAAGACTCCTTGATTACGAGGTAAAGTTGCTGACAATAAGAACAGGCAGAATTCCCACCTGCGGACCCCTCCCTCTCCCATAGGACAAAGGCCTTTGCTTTTGGGATGAGTCTCTGAGTCCTTTATGAGTCACTTTTCCTTTTCCATGACAGAGCTGAGGAGCTGATGCCAAGGATCCTTGTTTTTTACCATATCTTGAAGAGGAAGGAAGAGCAAAAGCAAGGCCATCCTGGCCAGGGGATCATGCCAGGGCCAAGTCACTTGTGGGCAGCATGGATGCCAATGGGGCAGCCACCATTTCTGGAAAACAGGGGCATTTTGAATACCTTCAAGTCTCGTCTCTCCAGCAGGATCAGCTCTGAGCCCTGGATTTCATGGCGGGTAAAAATGTCTTTGTACTCCCCTAAACCAAGTGCGTCCAGCCAAGAAGCCACTTCCTCAGGGCCCCATTTGTCCACTAGCAAAAAGGAAAATGACAGATGACGAACTTATTGAGAAGACGCCAAGAGTGACACGTGCAGAGACATACAGAGAAAGAGAAGGAAGCTCTTAAGCAAAGCACAGGCAGAATCAGGGCGAGTTGGTAAGAGGCGGTGGGAACAGCGGCAGCAGCAGGAATCTTAGAGAGGTTTCTTGAACGTAAGAAACCAAGTCATTGAGCCCTGGGACCCCTGGGATGGCCCGACAGCCTAAGCCTCACCTAACAGTTGAGGGCATGTTCAGAATAACCCCTCAAATGTCTGAACTCTTTGAGGAAAGAATGAAGGGGCTCATGCTTTATGGTCCTCGAGACAGTGCTTCCCCATAGCAGAGGCTCAATACTTGCTGATGGAATTGGCCTGGACGCTGTCCCTTTCATGGTTTTCTTCCCTCTCCATACCTCCACAGTATGGATCCCATCTCTCTCACATGGCCATAAAGGCGCAGCTAAGCTGCTCCAACAGTAGCTGATGGCATCATGTGCAATCCAAGAGGTCAGCTGGGGAAGGCTTCGCTGCTTGGCCACCCAGTGGTTGGATGGGTAGGTAAGCTCTTGGGACTTCAGGGCGTGGAATCCAGTGATTCCACAATCCTGGGCCTGGGACCCAAGGCAAATGAACTTCCTGGGAACCTCCCTTTTCAGCAGATCTCTCTGCTCTAAACATGCTAGGGAGATAGACTCTATGGCTCGAGCTGTCTGTCTGGCCCTCATTCAGGTGGACCAGGCTGACCAGGCCTTCTCTACATCCTTAATCAAAGAAACACTGCACTCCTCTACTCTCTTCTGCAGACACAAGTCAGGAAGAGTTGAAGAAAACTGGCCACCTTCTCCATAGATGGCCATATCCTGGAAGTCTCTGGGCTGTCTGGGTAGCCTGAAGGTGGCAATCTCAGTACTTGTCTCTGGCTGTGCCCAACCTCTGGGTGACTGTTTCTAACGGGTGTCTTATTAAAAACTTCCTTTTGACAGTGTTTTGGGGCTTGACCATCAACAGAGTTGAGAACATCACGAATGAGTTTTCCAAAAACATCAAAATTTGGCAGGAAAATGACTTATGCCCAGGCAGTAACAATACTCCCTTTCCTTCTGGGCCATGTCACATTTATACAACTGGATGTAGCTCTGAGGCAAGGAGGCAGAGGTAAAGGGCGGAAAGGCAGCAGACAAGCAGACAGATTCCTGAAGTGACCATGCTGGGGTTTAGGAACAGATGGGGAGACCCAGGAAAAGCAAAGAAGCAAGAGGAAAGTCCCTCTCAACCTTCCCTAAGCTAGTTCCCTGTCTGGAGGAATTCTTGATCATTTTTAGGTTCCTCAGATCTCTCTCCCAACTGCCTCCAGATAAAAGAACTCATGGAACAACCTTCCCTTGGGACCTGGCCAGTTGGCTACATGAGGCCTTGGTCACAACTTATACTTGAAGGGTGGTCAAAGAGAAAGTGGAGCAAAAACTAAGGGGCTCACCACCTCCCACCACCACCCCCCCAGCCTGGCAGGCAGGCAGGCTTTCTCTCATCCCCAGTGATCTTGGGTTTGTCTATTTTGAAGGGAGACACAACTGCACTACCTGCCTCCTCCACACCTGCATGCTGTGATAAGGTCTCCAACACAGTTGGCACAGTCATCTTTGGGTGATGAGCTCTGGGCTTAGTAAGGGAGGCACCCCCCCTCAGGTAGCAGGTCTTTTTTTATCTACACCCTGGCTGAATCCCCCTTTTGGGGGCTTGGTTCTTAGCCCAGCCTATATAGCTATCAGTAAAGCCTACGGGTGGAGAAGTCTGGGAAAGGGTAGAAGGGAAGGATGGAAGGGAAAAAAAGGAAGGGGAAGAGGGGAACAGAGACAGTCAGCCACACACCCAAAGAGAGACAGAGAAGAGGGTGGAGGTAGAAGGAGGAGAAAGAGGTAGAGGAGTGCTAATGGAGCTTCAGATTACTCCTTGATGGGCATCCATGGTTTTTTCAAAAAGAGACAGCGGGATTAGAAGGTGACAACCTCCCTCCCATTCCTCACTTTTTCCCCTCAATTTCTAGCCTCCTTACTTTAATCTTTGCTCCTCCCAATCCTGGCGAAATTCATCTTGGACCTTTAGCACCTAGGCTAAGACAACCCTCTCTTCTCATCAGCTCAGAATCAAGACGGTAGTGGAATGCTGTCTTTCTGCACTTCACTTTCCTGCTCCAGAAAGAGAGAGCCTCACTTACTCTAGTTTAGGCTTTTTCAAAAGCAAATTTCTCCAGCAGGATTAGCAGCTCTCTGCTCCTGGCACAGGAAAGAAGCTAGGTATGACTGGGAGACATTATCTAAGAAAGACTTTTTAGCCCTAGTTTGGCCTGATGGATACAGCTTTGGACAGAGTAGAGAAGTGATGGATGGCATTTCAAATAGATTTCTTCCAGTGGGCTGCCAAAAGTCAGCTCCAAGGGAAAACTGCCCTCCGGCCTCCTGTCACATTGAGGGGGGCAGAGGCAGATTCCATGTTCCCTCAGGCTTTCATGGCAGCTCTGGGATCCCTTGGGGCTGTCCAAGATGTTCCCCTTCCACCTTACTTCATCTTGTTTTCAGCCATGGGAGAACAGGGAACCATGATTGTCTCCTCCAGCTCCCTCTCTGCTTCCTTCCATCACTGTATGTCTCTGGGGCTTCACCCCCACAGCTGGGGAAGGGACTTACCTGAGACGGAACTGCTCCATTTGACCTTGTGGGGCTTGCTTTTCCTTCCTTTGGAGATGTTGAGGCGCAACCTGAAGCTGCCCTTGCTTGTGTGGCCCAAGCTCTCCTGGGTCAGAGGAAAACAATAGGCTTAGTTTTTATACCTTTTAAAAGAGTTGGCAGGGGCTTGGTCCAGGGCCAGCTACCCCTAAGTGTGCATATGCTTTTAGATAATCCTACAGTTAGAACTCAGAGGCCATCGAGTCCAAGCATTCTATAGGAGGAGGCATTCTATAGATGATGAAACTAAGGCAGGCCCATGGAGATGATATGACTTCTCCAAGATGACAAAGGTCTATTGGAGGGGCAGCCTTAGTCTCTGGCTCTACTGCCTGATATGCATTCCACCTTGGGCAATGTGTGCTGATTGCTATCTCTGTGGGTCTTCCTCCCTGCCCCCCTTTCTGGGGCTATTCCATTTTCCACCACCTTGCTGTGGAAGTTGCTGAGAGGCAGAGACAGGTTTGAAGTCAGGATGCACTTCCTAACCCTCAGGACTGCCCTCAAATGTCCTGGGCTGTTGAGGTGGTACCTATGCCCTCCTTGGAGGACTTGGGGCACAGCTTGGGGGGCAGGGAGGCAGATGCTGGGTCGGTTGTGCAGTGGATCATCCTTCAGATGCAGGTTGACCTCAATGGCTTCACTTCCTCCTCTGTGAATGTTCAAATGTGAAAGCCCAAACCCACCAGCTGTCTACTTCGGGGGGGGGGGGCGGCAGGAGAGGCAACAGGGCCATAAGCCAGGGCCCTCTGCTTTATGCTTTTCTTCATTTCCCACCAATTGCATTCCTTGGGATTTCTCCAGCATGACCCTGCACTAAAAACTCCTTCCTAACACCCCCACCTCCTTTTCTCCTGTGTACCATCTTCCCATATTTGAGCGTAAGCTCCTTTAGGGCAAGGATTGTCTTTCTTCTTCCTATACCAGTAAGTCACCCATTGCTTGAAGTAGATTAGGGTGCTTAATAAGTGAAGAAAAAAGCCAGGGTATTATGTACAAAAACCAAAGCGGTTTGGCTCCCTCTTCCCAGGCCAGCCAATTTAAGATGAAGAAAAAGAAGCAGGTTCCCTCCTCCAGGGGCTTGGCCACATTTAATGAAGGACACGGACAAGCTGGAGAGCATCCAGAGAAGGCCAAAGAGAAGATGACAGAGCTGAAAGTGACCCTCAGAAATGGAGCGGAGGTCAGTGATGCAAAGTGATTTGCCCACGGTTGAGAAGGGGCAGAGCTGGGACTCATGGGACTCAGACCTCTAACTCTGAATGTCAGCTAAGCCATAGGATGATTGACCCACATACAAGTCACTTGAAGGCTTGGGGGTGGGGGTGGGATGGGAGTTGGCTGCTGAAAGGCTTAGGCCTCATCTACTCTGCTTGGTCCCTGAGGACAGAATCAGGAGCAATTGATGTGGGGTGGGGACTGGAATGGCCGGTCAACTTTCTGAAGTTGCACCAAGAGAAATTCAGGTAGATTGGGGCTGGTTAGAAGGCAGAAATCTTTCCCAAGGAGAGTCATCTTCAAGTATCCTGGCAGACTCCAAGTCAAGGCTGAGGACCCTCAGGGGAGATTTCAAGAGGCTTTTTGCTTGGGGATGGATAGAACATGATGCCCTCAGAGGGAGAGCCCTTCCACCTTGCAGCTTCTGGGCAGGGCCACCAAACTAACAAAATGTGACTATTTTCCAACTCTGTGACATAATTCTCAAAAATTCTCATGTGTCTATGATGCGTTCCTGCCATCTATCTTGCTATTCCTGTCTCCTAGAAGAGATCAAAGGACCAAAGCAGCTGGTACAGAGTAGTATCCCAAAAGCCCTAGTGCTTTTCTTCCTCTTTCCCCTTCAGACTCATGGGGCATCAACCCCCACCATCCCTCCCAAGTTACCTTTGGCTAGAAAAGCCAAATTTCACTCTGCCCACATCCTTTGATCCAGGAAGGTTCTCTTCCCTCTCAAGGTGACCCTGGGATCAGGAGAGGGCCCTGGCCCACAGTAGGTGTTTCAGAAATGGTAGGTGATTGATGAAAGCTATAGATTCTTCCATCTCTCTACCCCAAGATCCATTGAAGGCCCCATAGCTTTCAGTCACCCTGTTTCGATGCCCCACTCACCTCTTCAGTGACAGCATTGAGGATGGGGGCCATCCAGTGGATCTCAGACACCTTCTCCAGCTCCTGGCTGACATTGGCTAGGGCGACCTGCAGTCCCTCCTCTCGCCGGGGGCTATCCAGCTGCTGGAGGACAGAAGGCAGGCGGAATGTGCCCTGGCTCCTGCACTAAACATTTTGAGGCAACGATGGGGGTGGAGAGACCTAATAGATGTGGCTGGAGAGGGACTAGGCCCATGACTTGCCTCTCCAACAGAGTGTGATATGACCCAGTGATCCCAGGCAACTTTAAAGCTCTCTCATTTTCCAGCCATTGAAGCTCAGAGAAAGAATAACCCCGGTCTAACTTGGAACACTTTGTATGTGACATGTATGTATGATTCAAGTCCAGGTCCTTTCTCGGGAATTCAGGTTGGTTTGCTGTCCATGACAGGGCTTGGGCTTTGACTTGACCATTGTTTGCCCCAATTTCTCATCTGGATACTGAAGTCTGAAGGGACTTCAGAAGGGCTTAGGACAGTCTAGCCCTCTCCCACAAATGGGACTCATAGCATATTCTGGCCCCTAAATCCAGATCCTTGAAGACTCCTTTCTCTGAATGCTGGCATCACTTCCACCCCAAACCAAGCCTTGGGTTACCAGCACATAAGACGAATTTTGTGTTCCAGGGCCTAATGAGTTAATGGAACAGATGGGAAGTGATGTCCCTGTCCACCCAGCCTCTTTTCATCTCCTTGGCATGGGACCCACTTTGCATTGGACCCCCTGCTGCGAACTGTACTGATGCCACTTGTCACATACAGGTGAGTGGCTGGAGGGTTACATGGACTGGGGGATCAGGAAAGCCAATAGCATAAGACATCAGCAACTGAGACACATATGCAAGGATGGGCAGACCTGAAGAAGTCTGGCTGATGGGAGGGCCTTGGGGAGTTTTGTAGAGATGCAGTGGATATGGCAGTCCTGGGGAAAAGATCCCCAAGCCAAGCTAACGGTGAAAGGAATTACTCCAAGTATGTCAGAACACCTGGATCTTCCTACAGTCCTGGGAAATGGCCCCCACAGATACATAGAGGCTACTCTGAGAGAGGTCCAGGGTGTAGGGATCAGGGAGGTGACAGCTCTCTTGTCTCCATCGTCTTCCAGATCTGGGCACCCAGTGGAACAAACACAGTGATAAAGGCTGAAGCGCAGCCAGAGGAAGGCTCCCAGAGTTCAAGTTCATACCACAGGAGGAAGGGAAGACTTGGTGGAGGGAGGGGAATCATGCTCATTGTCTTCAAGGATCTGCAGTGAGTTTTGTGGAGAAGGGCCTAGTTTAGATCTGCTTGAGTCCACAAGGCAGAATGAGCATCTTTGGGAGGAATAGCTTGCTAATGGGGAAAACTGCTCTCTTCCCCTAACCCTCTGGCCTGAGCTTGGGCTGCCACAGAAGAGCGGCTCCCCTGGCTGTAGGTCTTCAGACCGAGGCATGGGGTGGTAGGGACCCAGGGCTTAGGAATCATTGTTTGGGCCGGTGTTGAGCTGGTTGCCTTGGAGGGGGGGGGGGAGTCAAGTCTGTCAGTGACCCCCACCCCCACCTTCCATGTGGTGCAATGAAAAGTCCAAGGTTCTGAGGTTAAATCTGAGCTCTGCTCTAGGTCACACTATCTCTTTGAGCCTCAGTTTGCTAGGATCTTGTCTTGCCTCTTGTCTTCTCATGACATTTCATAGTTCTCTCTGCTCTCAGGTGTACTGTGGCTATTGAATATTCCGAGATGTGACTATACTGCCTGGATGGTCAGATCCACAGTGTAACCTCTAGACTGGAGGCTCTAGGAGGGGAGGGGCATGTTGGAATCAACTGGCTCTTACCTACCACTTTTCCCATAGCAGGCCCCACTCTGTGGGACAGCCAGAGGATCTTGCAATGTCACATTCTGGGAGATCCTGTGTTCAAAGCCCAGCTCTGCATACCTGCATGACCTCCTTTCTGAGGTGACTCAATTTCCTCTTTTGTAAAATGAGGACCTCTGAGGTCCTTTCTAGTTCTGGAACTAGGAAACTATAATTGTAGGAATTGGAATTGGAATCTTCAATCCTAGTCCTTTCTTCTTAACTCACTGGCCCTTGTCTCTCCTACTTGCTGCTGTCAGGTTATCCAGTGCCCACGCATGCCCTAGACTCACCAACTTCCCTTCCACATAAGCCCTGGCTTCATTATACAAGGCCTTCACGCTAATTGAAACTTCCACAGCTGAGTTTCTGCTCAGGCTCTGCAAAGTGGGGAGGTCAAGAGAAAGAAGGAAAAAGGAGAGAGAGAAAAAGTCAGTCAAGATGATGAGCCTGGCTTCTGCATGTCAGGGGATGGAAGGAGCTGGCAAGGAGATCAGGGAGCTGGGCCATCCCTGACCTGACCCAATGTGGCTCTCCTCTCCTCTTTTATTCCCTCCCAAGAAGGGGCTTCACTCTGGCCTACCCTTGGAATGGGAAGCAAGGCTGGCACCTAACCTATCCACGTAAAATGGAAGCCACTCTTGGCCCTTGAGCTAAATGAGTGGAGATCCACACATTCCCTCCCTCTTAGCCCACCAACTAAACTATTTCTTTCAGTGGGATCTTTTGGTTCCAACAGGGCTAGAAATCATCAGCCCCAGAGTGTTGGAGTCATTGGTCCCAGATGTGGTCTTTAACTCCTGGGTTGGACCAGATGGTGCCAGTTTTTGAGCAGTGAAGGCACCATTCAAGGGCTGCAAATGTGTCCCCAGTCCCTCGCAGACTTGGTGAGCAGCACTAGTCCCAGCTGCTTCTGGGACTCATACTGGTCTCAGATTTTCACTCCTCAACACTTGAGCTGCTTGCCCTCTGGCCTCATCTGTGTGTCTGTGCTTCTGTGAGTACCTTCCCTGCCCCCAACCAAGCTCCCATCATCCCTCCCCCCAACTTCCCCCCATCCATTGCTGACATCCCCATCTTACCTCAGGGCTGCTGCCGCTGCGCTTGCTGGGCAGCACTTCAGTCAGGGCTGAGGCACAGCCATTCACTGAGTGGGCCAACTCCTGTTCTATGGCCTTGTAGATCTTGGCCACTTCACGGATCCTGCAACCAAGTCAAGGAGAGGTGAGACAGGGCCTCAGGTTAGAGGCCAGAGCTGACCATGTCCTTGGGGGTACATCATGACATGAGAAAGAAAGCGGGCCATGCTACACTCCTGAGAGAAGCCACGGGCAACTCTCAGTGATATCACGCTGGGCTAGCCACGCTGGCTGGGGGAGGGGCGGCACCAGGCATCAGTGAGCCACGTAAAAGGGCATGGGCTCTGGGGAAGCCACATCCTGAACCATCATCACATTCAGAGTGGTTGTCACTGGGACCCCCTTGGTCATAGCTGCAGCAGATCCAAGGTCAAGGATGCTGCTGCTGGGCAGCTTGGTCCAAGTTGTGTAGCTGAATTTTTGAGGAACCTGAGGAGTTTAAACTCCAATTGAACACATTCCCCTTGGGAATCATCTTGGTGCTGCTTCCTGGGCATAGACCTGGCCTGTAAAGGGATGAAAGGCGGAGGAAAGCTGTTGGGGCTGCATGGGCCAACCTATTCTGTGAGGGGAGGGAGACTGAAGACAAGGCAGTGGGGGAGTCGAGCCCCCAGCCCAAGAAGCTGAGTCCCCATCTACCCACCACCACATCTCAGACCCATGCCACAAAAATTGGACAGAGCAGCCAGTGTGACTACTGGGTCTGGGTTGGAACTTGAATGGACCCCATTTCGACTTGTCATGGCAGGAGTTTGCTTCTCATCTTTTAAGACCTCAACCTCATTGCTGTGCTATATGGAGAAGAAAGAGCCTGGCAAAGGCAGCTTCTTCCTGGGCTCTCTCGGCTGTCTCTGCACTAACACATTCCTCAGGAGTGGCGGGGCCCTGACTGAAATGCCATAGCCCAGGTGGGGAACATTCGGTTGAACCCTGGACTGTCTGCTCCCAGGGCTGGCATCATTCCATCTGGGCAGTGGGGGTTGTTTGGCACACACCTGTCCTCGGGGTCCTCCCTTTCTTTTCTTGTTCCCTATGCTGCTGGGGTCAGGTGGGAGGGTGATATAAGAGTTCCTATGCATTCCTCAGTGCTTTCCTGTGCTAGGTTCAGCCCAACAGGGGCCCTTCCCTTGTTCTCTTGGTTGGCGGTGGCTTAATGCTACTCTCCCTGGGGCCCTCGGGATCTATCGGGGCGGGCACAGGATTCCCGACCTTGCGGTAAGTCCTAGCCCAAAGGGTCCCCCGATTCATTATTTCTAACAGGATCTAATCGAGGCGGGCACGGGGTTCTTGCCAAAGCAATAGTCCCAGCCCAAAGGGTCCCCCGATTTATGAGTTAATTACAAGGTTGATGGGTTTTCCCCTCTAAGGATGGTGACTATCCCCTAACAGGTGGCAGTCCCCCAGAATCAGACCTAGTCAGGTGACTGATAGAGGGGGTGGGTCTTGAGTTTAATTCGAGCATTCTGGATACAGAGGCCAGTGGCTCAGGGGCCTGGCTTTGTTCCAGATGATTCCCACAATGCTCCCCTTTAGCACCTACCAGTCACTGAGGGTCATCTCCCAGAAGTCCACTCCTGCTCATGCCCCACCACTTTTATGCATAACAGACAACAGCAAGCTTTAGGTGGGAGCCACGCAATTAAAATGCCAACCAAAAGTCAAGGGGGGGGAATTCCCATTACCGAACCCGGGTTTGTCTTTCACTCTGGGGGGCAAGTTACCATAAAACCACCCTGCTTTCCATGTCAGATGTTCTGCGTATGAGGGGACATTTTTCTGAGACTGGAGCAACAAGCAGTCACTCCTGTCCATTCCCCATCATTTAGTAGCAAATGTTCTCTGAGTGGTTATATGGTAAGTCTGCCAGTGCAGCAGAGGAATGAAAAGACAACCCACGCACAAAACTTACGTATCCTAGTGAAGTGTTTTGAAGGATATAGGTACGGCCGGCCGGGTCTCAGATGCAGAATCGAGAACTAAGGACACAGGTGTTGTAGTGCTTCTAGGTGCTTCTAGAGGGGAGACTGTGTCCTTGGTCCAGGCCTGAAGATCAAGTCTCACACCAACCATCTGGGCCACGCAGGCGCCGGTGTCCCCACATCAGGTCGTGACATGCAGCCGCACAAAAGGGGGCATCTGACTTTCCCCCTTATACAGAGAAAAAGCTCCATCTCTGCCATGTGTTGGTGATGCCTTGTCAGTTTCCCTGAGTCTTAGGGAATTGGGGGTAAGGACTGGCAGTGACAGGAGTGACTGGACGTGGGATCGGAATGCTCCACCCTAGGCTTTACTCCAAGCCCGGGGGTCTCTAAGACCCTCCCTAGAGGCTGTGGAACCATGCTCCCCTTGTGCCCAGATGGTCGTAATCTGCAGAAACTTTGGACTGCTTTTGGACCCAGAGAGGGAGAGCCTCTTGGCAAGCTTAGGAATGTGGAAAACAGAGACCCTGGGGCACAAGCAATCCACACAAACCAAGGTCCCCCCTCTCTGGTCACCCACAGGTAGCTAGAGGCAATGGGCCACTAAGCATGAGAGCAGATTCTGCCTTCTTTGGCCCACCATGACCAGGCAGGTGCTGGGGGTAGGTTTGGGGGGAGGGTCTTTGACTGCAAATGCAGGGAGCCTGCACCTATGGCTGCCAAACTTGGTAGTGCAGAAGCTCTCTCCACCAATAGGGAGGTGGGGGGGGGTAAACTTGGCTGCAACTGGGAGTTTTGAGAGAGTGACCTCTACTAATCCCCAGCCCTCCATATGTATGAATGTGTATGTGTGATTCTTCTAAAGTAAATTAAGATCGGCTCATTGACGGTCACAAAGGCAAGAGCAGCTAACAAATAATGACCTCACACGTACAATGGGATGACAAATTCAGATGACCAAGAAAGTTTTTCAAAACCACATCCAGAGGGAGTTAGGCTTGGGTGGGTGGGGGGGAGTAGAAAGGCCCAGCCACCTTAGCTTACAGAGGAGGAAGCTGAGGCTGGCTATTTTTTCCCACATTAGGAGGCAAAGAGTCACAGGGTATTCAGGACTACAAGCAATCTTTGAGGTCCCTTGGGATCACGGGATCCCAGATGTGGACCCAGCAGGGAACGCTAGCCTCCTTAGCTCACACAGGACAACCCCTCAGGTCCAAAGAGGGGGGAGGGATTTTGTCCAAAGTCACTAGGTCAATTAATGGCCCAACCAGGACTAGAACCTAGGCCTTGGGACTCCCAATTGAGGCCAGTTAACCTCCCTCTTGATCTAGTCCATGCTGAGGGATGGCTGGCATCCATGTGGAGGCCAGGCTTTCCATGCAGTTTACCCTCCTCTCTCTTCCCCTCACCCCAGGACTCCCTGACAGAGCAGCCACTTCACCTGGTGATGAGGATGTCAGCAGATCGGGCAAAGCGCTGCAGCAGCCTGTATTCCTCTTCAGTAAGATACTCCATGGACTGCTGGGAGCTGAGCCGGGGGCGGGCTGATCGGTAGCTTTCCCCTTTTTGCTTATCTTCCCATGACTTGAGGGTACTCTCAAAGGCCTGAAGAGGAGAACAGCAAAGATAGGCGATTGAGAGGTCACTCCCTTGCTGCCTGACCCACCTCTTGTAGAAGCAGTCACCAAGACAAGCTTGAGGCCTTCCCTAAACCCCAAGCACATCTTCTGAGCTCTAAAGCCCAGCATGCTGGGCCTCGGCTGCGCCTCAGGGGCTACTATCTGTCCATCTCTGAAGAGGGCTGCCTCTTGGTAGCAGTGACACTTAGCACTTAGTGACAGGACAAAGGAAGCCTTCGGGGAGTAGTGGCACTGGGGTGCTCGTCATTGCCCTTTTCCCCTTCCCCATGCAGACTGAACTGGGCAACTTAGAGGGTTTCACTGAAGTCAGAATCAAACATAAAGGTTGTTCTTCATGGTTTCTTAGAAGGATGGGGGTGGGAGACCATTGGAAGTCTTGTGAATTCCCGGGGAGGGCTGAGGCCTCTAGGTGTACATGATAGACTGAAACGTCTCACCCGGTCTCTGGTCAGCATCTGGGCTCGGTTCTTATGCTGAATCTTGATGATACCTGGGGGCTGGACCCAGGCCTCTCCATCTACTTGCACAGGGACCCCCTCATCACCACAGATGGTGATCTTGACCACACGGCACTGGCAAAGCAATGAGGAGAGAGAGGTAAAAGGGATACCCCAACCCAGATCCTAGGACCTCCTTCCAGCTCAGCTCGAGTGTCTGGAGCAAGGTCAGGCCCCAGTGACGTGAAATTTCTTTCCTGTTGGCTAGTGGGACCCAGACATTAGTTGAGGCCCTTCAGAAGCAAACCTGTCTCAGAGGCCAAAGGGCTTCCTTGCTCTAGTCTGGGAAGAAAACCCAGATGGGGCCTCTGCTCAGTGCTGGACCCAAGGAAGTACTTCTGAGCCTGGCCTCAGCAGTCTAGCCCAAGGGAACCTAGTGTTCCCCGCCCCTGCTATTCATGGCACTGTGTGTCACACCACTCCCAAACACGGGAGTGTGTGTGCTCATGGCCCATGGCCTAGGGAGCTTCAGGAAGGCGAAGGCCCAGGCCTGACCCACCAGGCCACTGTTGCCCACCTGGGCAATGCGGTGATGTTGAAGGTTGATAACTCTGGACACAGCCATCTGGATGCTGCCAAACACTGCCACCACCTCCAGCTTCTTGTCATCAAAGGAAGGTGCACCAAAGTTCTGTAGAGAGAGTGGTGAAGTCACCCACCCCCGCCCTCCAACCCCATCTCATCCACTGCTATCAAAGGCCTTCTTCGCAAATTTGTCACAGCCTAGGAGATGGAAGGTCACCTGACAGATATGGGCTGCAGGGTTCCCTTGCAACTTGGAGATTCTGGGCTCATACATTTGAAAGCCAGCTTTACTAAGGAAAATCTGCCCAAGGAATTGATTGGACATCATGGAAAGAGAGGGATCTGGGGCCAGGATGGTCATCTGCTTTCCTGGGGCCTGGCTTGTCTAAACAGACTGTCTCCCACCTTTGCTTGAGGGTGGTATGTTCACTTGCCATGGGTGCAGGGAGATTATTTCCCATTTTCAAGCAAGGAAGGCTGGTCCCAGAAAGCTGGGAGACTGACAGATCAGGAGAAGCAGTTCCCTGTCCTCAGGTCCTCAGCCAGGTCTTTCCCCTGTTCACCACAACCCCCCAAGAGGCCCTCCCTCCTTAGCTCAGTGAGCTGTGTTCCAGGAGGGTCTGGGCCAGGACAGCCCTGCCACTCTTTAGGGTTTGGAAGGCTTCTGGTTGGGTCAGCTTTCCCACCTCACAAACCTCTTTCCCTCTCCCCCCTCGTGGTTAAGAGTATAAACATACATTATCTTCCTTGGTGCCTCCCCAGAAGTTGATGCCTCCTGCATAGCTGGGGATGTTGAGCACAGCAATTCCCTGCAGACTAGGCAAGGCCATGATTTCACCATCACACTGGAAGAACGAAGAAAAGATCTGGGGCTCAGTGCTCACTGGGAAGGGGGTGAGAAGCCTGGAAGGGAGCAATGCTAAAAAGGACCTGGGGCCTCCATTCTGTAGGGAAAAACTGGGGCCCAGAAATTGGAAGTGAGAAGGTGCTACAAGGTCCCAGCTCCTAGGGCCTGTGTGACCTTGGGTTAGTCACTTGACCACTCTAGGCTGCCTCAGTTTCCTTTTGTAGAAATCGAAGAGGTTGGTCTAGGACTTTATAGTTGTAGAGGTGATGGGAAATGAGGGGGGCAGAGCACTTTCCAGGTTGGGCAAAATTAGCCTCAGATACTAGCTCTATGGGCCTCTTTCCTCACCTGTAAAATGACAATGTTGGTCTCTTTGAGCCCTAATGTTCTAGGATCCTCTAGGCTCCAATGTTCCTTCTATGTCCTATAATCTTGATTTGGGTACAGTTAGAGGGATTCCAAGGCAGTTACAATATGTACCACAAGGAGGAGTGGTTCAGATCCCAGTGGGACTTGGTTGGGCAAAGATAATGGATATGGAGTCAACCCTGGGCCTTGGTTTCCTCCTCTCTAAATAGTTTGGAAGCTGGCGGAGGGGGAAAGATCAATGCGGATGGTGCACTGACCTCGAGCTGTACTCGCTGCTCCAAGTTCTTGTAGGTTCGCTGCAGAAGCTCCTTGGTTCCCAGCACCCCATACCACATCATGTTCTTGGTGCGACTGCTGTAGGTGGGGAAGGGAGAGAAGAGAGGCAATGAGGGTGGGAGAACGACTGATGGAGAAAGAAGGGATGAATTGAGAGAGAAGGCAGCACGAGGTCAACAGTCTGACATATCCCACAACGAGCCCCGACCAATGCCCTGCAATTGAGAACAAACCTCAGTCTCTGCTCCCAACTACAAATAGAAACAATGGACAGGGTTCAATGGGGTAGGCTCTAAGGGAAGGATACAGCTCTCCTTTCTGTTGTCAACCAGGTGGTGCCAACGTTCAGACCAGAGGCTCATGGGGAAGTGTCTTGGACAGAGATTAAAGGGGTCTACAGAGGCTGAAATTCCTGGAGAGAACAGAGAAATCAGGTCTGTTCACACTCATCATCTGAGAGAGCATGGACCAAGAGGGTGAAGGAAATGGGAGTGAGGCATCAGGGAGAACATCCAGAGGATCTGGTGGCTCATTTGGCTGTAGAAGAAGGCATCAGAGGGTCTTGATTCAAATCCTAGGCAAGACATCTTTGTGTAACCTCAGGTAAATCACATCCCTTTGGAGCCATAGCTTCTCATCTGTAAAGTGACAGGGGCCTGGGCCTGTTTTCAGACCTTTTGTTTTTGATGCTTCATATCTTTGCTGGCTTTCCTCAATTTTCAGATTTTCTTCTAATATTTCTGTTTCATCCTTTGGCCTGGTCTCCTGTTCCAGAAGTTCATCCCAGTATCTTGCTGTTTTCCTCCCTGGGTGTTGCCCCATCTGGGATCTTGTTTCCTTTCTTCTTCTGGCCAGGCCTCTCTTCTCTGAGGCTCCACTTGGACTTCTGGGTTTCCTCGGGAGCTTCTCCCAGCATCTTCATGGTTGGAATGGAAGAGTTGATGGTTCCTTCTATTGCCTGTCATCGTTCCTCTAGTGGGGGATTTGGGAGGACCCAGACCAGCTGGCCCTCAAGTCCCTTCCAGCCTTCAGTCCATGATCCAAGGACTAAGGACTTGCACCCCATTAGCCACTGCCGCAAAGGCCAGAAACTCCTTGGAATTTCTCTTTAATGAACGAATCTTTCTGGAGTGACCAGGGAGAGATGAAGGCTTCTGGAAGAGTGGGGAAAGAGGAGAGGCAAGGCAATCGGTCCCGTGGCCCTTCAGGACACTCACCATCCTGCCCCAGACAGGTCGGGCACTTCAACTGGCAAGTGAACATCTCGGCAAGGGGAACTGCCACTAAGGTGGCATGCAGCAAGAAGAGCAACTGAGTCCTGAACCAGAGCTAGTCTACTGGAGGCCTTCCAGCAGCTTCCCTTGCTCTCTGGGGCAGCCAGTTTCCCACTTACCTTCCCCCTTTTAAGGACTGGAGAGGGAGCAAAGAGGTGGTAGCACCTGTTCTCTAAGCCAGATAGCAGGGAAAGAGAGTCAACCAATCAAGCGATTGATATGGCAGTGAGAAGGGAGTATCCAAGGTAAGATTTACTTGGGAAATGTCTCCAGCCTTCCCTTTTGAACCAGAGGACTGAAGGGGGCTAAAAGTGCCAAAGGTGGGATTGGTAGATTTGGATCAGCCTGGCCACCAGGCCTAAGAGTGGGGGGAGGTTTCTAAATGTCTCTATTGCTTTGGAAGCTGAGGCCAGAGAAGCAAGTGATAAGGAAAGTTAGGATCAGATCCAGCCTCAAGCTATCAACTGGGTGTCCTTAGAAGGGGGCCCAAGGCTTAAGGGGCGGAGCAAAGCCAACTCTGACCTGATTTCTGATCACAAGACTGCCTTGAGGGAAGGCTGCCACTGATGGGTTGGTTCCTTCATCTCTATGCTGAACTTGCCAAGAGAACTTGGGAGATTTGCGGGGAGTTAATGCAGAATCAAGAGATGCTGGGCTCGATACGGTCCAGGTTCCCTTCAGCACTTGAACACAAAGGGAAATGAACAAGAAAGGCTCAAGCAGTGGGCAAGAATTGGGAAAACAAAGCAGCACCTTGATTGTGCAGATGGTGGCGACTGGGATCCAAACTGGGCATGTCTGAGGCCTTTGTTGTCTGGAGACAGGATATTCCCAGCCAGAGCCAGGGGAGAATTGAGCTTTCTGTTGAATCTGTTGAATCTGGCCAGTGCCTGGAATGTGGACCCAGGATTCCCCAGTCCCCAAAGTTGGTCAAGTGGTTTTCTCCAAGCTGTGTTTGACTGGAACAGAAGAAGCCACGTAGCTCCACCACTGCATTGCAGACACAGGCTCCCTACTTAGCCCTGGAAAATGGCCCTCTTTATTTCTGGGCATCATCTGAGCAACTGGCCTGAACCTGGGGGTGCTGACCTAATCCATGGACCCTCAAGCTCAAGACAAGTTGAGCGATTCTTTGGGAAAGGGAGAGGCTGGACAACCAGGACAGAGCTCCAACACCTGTGCCCAGAGACTCCCGATCTTGGAGTACCAGACTGACTGAAGGAACTGGGGGTGCTGACTGGAGGAGAGAAGTGGCAGGGGGATACGCTCATTGTCTTCTTGCGAATTAGAAAGCCTCTCTTGTGGAAGAGCCCTTAGAGGTCTCATTCTGATGAGGCTCAGAGAGCAACAGGGGCAGATTCAGAAGTTTGGGAGTAAGAAACAATTGTGAGCAATGAGAGCCTTCTCCCAGTGGGCTGGGTCTGTCTGGGTGTCTGGGGGCGTTCCCTTTGTAGTTGGCCAACTGCTCTGTTCTATGAGGGACAGCCGTACCTGCATTTCTTGGGGTGTTCGTCTCTTTTGTTGTTAAACTCCAGAGAAATCTTCGCATCCAGACCGATGCCAAAATAGTTGTTCATGACGCACTTTTCAGAGAATTGGCTAAAATCAACAGATGGGGGAGACTGAAGATTAGTGTGGGAATGTCGAGCACAAGCAATGGCCACCGTCACCGTCAGTGACAACCAGCGTTACCCAGTGCCTGCCAGGCTCAGGCCAAATCTGTGATCCCCTGTGCAGAAGGAATGGCTCAATAGGATGAGACCAGAGCAGGCTTCAAGAACAGCTCTTGGCTAAGCCTCCAGAGGGCCTGCACAGTTCCAGGGTTAGCCCTAACCTAAGCTTGGAGTCCCACCTGGAAATCCTGCTAAAAAGCTGCCCTGATCCACGTGGGAGTGGGAAGAACAGGAGGCTTTGGAGGCCTCAAACCTGGCTCCATCATCTGCTCCCTGTGGGCCTCTGAAAGATGAGAGGGGGTTGAATGAGAGGGCACTTCAGGCCTGTCCCTCCCTTTCAGCTCGAAAGCAATTCATTTCCCCTCCAAGCGCCTTAAGTGAGAGCCAGCAGTAAAATCCTCCCCATAAACTCAATTGGGATTATTCCTCTTCTCAGATGACAAGGCCATCCAGTGGACCCACTAGATGGGTAGCCTTTCTTCTGAGCCCCATGAAGAAGCATAGATCTGGGACAATGATGGAGAGAAAGGGATCTCTGGGTCCCCAACCTCATTACACTTATGGATGGCTTTGCCCATACTACAGTCTGGGTTGGAACTCTGGTTCTGTTACTGGATATCTGTGTGGCTAATGGCAAATCACTACACCACTAGGAACCTCAGTTTCCCCACTCTTAAAGATCTTTTCCAGCTCCAAGTCAATGCTCCTACTGTCAGCATATGCTGAGAGTAGTACTTCATTTAGCTCAGAAATGGAAAGACAGAAAAAATTAGAAATCAAGTAAATGTCCTTCAATTAGGGAATGGCTTAGCAAACCATGGTCTATGTATGTCATGGAACACTGTTGTTCTATTAGAAACCAGGAGGGATGGGAATTCAGGGGAGCCTGGAGGGACTTGCATGAACTGATGCTGAGTGAGACGAGCAAAACCAGAAAAACATTATACACCCTAACAGCAACATGGGGTGATGATCAACCTTGAAGGACTCACTCATTCCATCAGTGCAACAACCAGGGACAATTTGGGGCTGTCTGCAATGGAGAATGCCATCTGTATCCAGAGAAAGAACTGTGGAGTTGGAACAAAGACCAAGGACTATTACCTGTTTTTTTCTAAATTAAAGGCATCTTATTGTCAGATCTTGTTATCTCTTTTACTTAGTTTCTTCCTGAAGGATCTGATTTCTCTCTCATCACATTCAATTTGGATCAATGTACAACGTGGAAACAATGGAAAGATTATCAAGACTGCCTTCTGTGGGGGTGGGAAGCAGATTGGGGAGAAAATTGTAAAACTCAAAATAAACAAAATCTGAAAAAAAGAAATGGAAAGCCAGGTAGGGTTCTGTAATTAGGAGGGATTTTCTCCTTAGGTCATTCATTCTACATCTCTCAGAGCAGGACTGGAGGCCACCCTCACCACAGTCCAAACCAGCCTCTGGGATGGTAGCACTGGAGGCGATTGTCAGTGACCAAAGAGAATAGCCAAGGTATGGGTGAGTGATGTAGTGAGGCATAGAGCCCCCCACCATGACTGGAGCACTTCACTTATCTGGGAAAACAAAAAGCTTCTGGGATGTGGGTGAGTCCTTTCCTGGGAATGGACAGAAAGAGCATGACATCACTGGAAAATGACCAGCTCCATACTTACATGGTGACAGGCTCCTCAGCAAAGTTACTTGAACTTGAGTCATCAGGTTGGTCCAGAAAGACAGATGACGTGGTGGAAGACACAGTGTCTCGACGGGAGTCTGGCCAAAAGGAAGCCACTGCTCAGAGCTCAGATCTGCCCACCCCACAGTAGGGTTTGGGGTAATGGCTTCTTCCTCACAGGCACTAACTATTATGTCCCTTTCATCATCTGCCTCCTCAGCTTCCCCTACCCAACTCTGACAACTGCTGTTTGGATCACCTTTGAGGTAAGGGATCAATAAACCCAGAGCATCATGGGTGAAGGCTCACCCTATGCCTGTCCTTCAATCTGTTCCTATTGGGGGATGGGTTAGATTAGGGGTATCTCTTCATTGGTTGGTAATGGTTAAACCTGAGCAAATTATGTTTGCAAAGTACCCCTTTCTCTTCCTTAGGTGGGTCACCCAGGACCAAGCAGGCAAGTGGTTCATCTCTGGCCTTTCTCAGTGGTTGCTGGGATTCCCTAATGTCCCCAAGCCCTTCTTAGGCCAAAGGGATGGCATCTTATGTTCACGTAAAGTCTCTAAAGAAGGGGAGCGGAATGGGAAGTGAACAACTGGGGATGAGCTTTCACCTTCTTGCTCTGGAAGTCTGAATGCTGGGACCTGGGCCTGGGCTGAGCAAAAGATGGGGGTAGGGGGAGGGCAGGGCCCTTCCTGAGCCTTTCAGGCTCCTGGCTGATTTTTCCTGAGCTGCTATCCTTGAGAGAAGCCAAGGCTTGGCTGGAGGGGATGCTATAAGAACCTGGTGCATCCAGGTTTGGGGGTCTCCAAGCCTGGCTGTCAGTGCATGGTAGGCCTTAGCCCTCTCTACACCAGGCTGGCTGCCCATCTTTGCTCCCAGGTTCCTCCTCACTTCTCTATTTGTTTCTCACAGAAGTCACAGGCAGAGTTGGGAGGGTCCTAAGCCACTGAGTCCAGCATGGGTGGGGTGGGGGACCCCAAAAGTCAAATCCTGGGCCCTCTCTGCTCATCCCTCCCTATCCTTTCATACATGTGTGACTGCAACAACTCTTCATCCACAAACCATGTGAGAATCAACTAATTCAGAAAACATTTATTAAATGCCTACAGTGTGTGAGATACCACCACCCACTGAGCTGGGGGCTGACCTCTGACCTCGTCCCTTCTCCACTCTGCCCTTCTGCTCCTCTTGAGGAGCTCCTTTGGTACCAAGGCATCTCAGGATTCACCCAAATCAAGATGCTTAGCTTTACCAGTCACTGGGCCTAGCATTAACCTTAGCCAACTGACTGCTGTCTCTGGGCGCAATACCCACAAGCCAATCCTCTGTGTTGCTGGGCATCAGAACCATCCAATGTGGAGAGGGAGCTTGCTCTATACCTTCCTCCCCCCAGAAAAGGAGGAGCGTAGGTCAGGGTAAGGGTAGCTCAAGCACCACCTCTCAGAGGTGCCCACGAGCAGCCAAAGGCTCTGCTAGGCCTTCCTGTTCAGGCCTAGACTCCTTACCTTGTTCCGTCTGCTCGATGATCTGTCTCAATGCCTTCTTCAGGCTGTTCGCTCTCAGTACCATCTGGTCCTTGGATTTGAAGGCAGGGGGCACCAAGCTGGAGGGCTGGCACACCTCTGCAGGGGCACCACCCACGGCTCCCCCTTCAAAGTCATCTTCATCCCCTTCATCCTCTTCCTCTGCAGCAGCTGGAGAAGCCAGGGGGTTGTTCTCTAGGTAGCCCACGGCAGCCTGGGGCTCCATCTCCAGCTCCCGAATCAGCATATCTGTCCTGTTGCTCACTGGGGTACACTGCAACAGATGGGGGGGGCTGTCAGAGAGCAGCCCACAAAACATCACAGCTCTGGGGACACCAGGGGCATAGTAAAGAGCCCAGCAGGGAGCTGAGGAGGGGGAGGTCAAAGTCTAAGCCAAGCAAAAGGAGAAAAAGGAAGGAGGAAGGGAGAGATATCCATCTGGACAAAGAGAGGAGGGGGGGGAGGAGGAGGAGGAGGAGGAGGAGGAGGAGGAGGAGGAGGAGGAGGAGGAGGAGGAGGAGGAGGAGGAGGAGGAGGAGGTGACCCAGCCACGTCTCCCAGAGAAGCAGTCTCCTTTTTCAGTACTTCTTCTCTTCTCCCCAACGTGACTAGAAGGGACTGTTCTCCCTGACTCTGTGCAACGGGGGGCAGGGTCGGGGGGACTGCCTGGCCAGTCCCCAGGCAGCTCTACGAACTAGTCTCATCAGGTTGTGGGGCCAGTAAGCTGGGGGGTGGCAAGGCAAGGCATGGACTTTGGTTTCTCGGCCATGGCTCTGCCCACTTTGACCACAAATTCATTGATGGTGCCACCCAGAAACCTGACCAAGACAGATGGCATAGTGTCATGGGGTGATGCCATTCCCAGTCTCAGCTGGAGGGATATGAGGCCTTGACAAGGGAGCTGGCCTCCACCAGAGAGCTCTGTGGCTTCCTCTTACCCCTTTGGGGCTACCCTTTGCCTGCAATCATCGGCAAGTAGCCATTCTCTCTGAGCTGGGTATGCTAGCATGAATTCAGCAGATTAGCCCTAAACCTCCTTCTTCTCTTCCTTTCTACAGGCTGCCTGGAAGTCCATATTCTCAGGATGGAAGCAGCCTGCAAGCAGATCTGCCCTGGCAGAATGAATTGCCACCGAGCCTCTCCAGGTGGGAGACCACTAAATCCATGTACTGCCCCATGGGGCACCAGGAGACAAAGGAGACCACCATCAGTCATCTCCGCCCTGCATCCCTATGCATGGTGCAACTTTCCAGATGGGTGAGTTAGCTTCTCATCTGGCCTTCAACAGCATTTCCACTGAGACAGAAGCTAGCTCTCAGTCCAAGAGAGGAAGCAGGAATGAGGGAATTTCAGGCAGGCCTGTATGTGGGTACAAGCGTATCTGTGCCTAATGCAAGGGGTGCACATGTGTAGTGGAAGGGTCTAGTAGAGAAGGGGGGTTGTCATCTTGTTGATCTCTTCTGGGACCAGTTAGCTTTTTGGGCAGTGAGGATGCTCTGATCATTTCTGGCATAACACGGACGAACATTTCATACCAGGCACAGACATGTAACCCAATACACAGACATACCTATGGTATGTAGGCTGCACATGATATGCCTATTTGGGTAACCTACAGGGCCCTGGGTGGGCAGGGCCCCTTTTCAGAGGCTCCCTACTGGGTAAGCCTTGAGAAAACTATAGAATGTTCTGACTAGAGACTTTAGGGATTACCTAGTCTGACTCCCTCATTTCACAGAGGGGGAAACCAAGGCCCCCAGAAAGGAAAGGGCAGAGCTGAAATTGTAATCTTATGTGTTGCTGGGTCAGGCATCAGAATGTACCTGGATTTGGAGTTGGAAGTCCTGGATGAAAGCCCTAGCTTTGCTACTTACTAGCCATGTGATCTTGGGATAAGTCCTCTGCATTTACCCATAACATGAAGAAGGGCTAGACTAGATCACTTCTAAGGGCCCTTCCATCTCTGACATAATATCCCTAATACCAAATTCTCAATATAGTCACTGAACTGCCCAAGGCCTCAGTTTCCTTTTCTGTAAAATGAAAGGGTTGGTTCAGATAACCTCTACTACAATCCTCATCACAGGATGCCTGGGAGTCCTCATCCCCTTTCCCTGCCCACTTCCCCCCACCCCAATGCAGTATACCATGGTGGCATTTTTCACATGGCAGGTTCTCCCTGTTGCCAGGCGACCAGGGCACTGGCTATGCTCACCCCTTGAGCAGTTAGCCGTGCTTGGGTTACCAGCTTTGCCTGCCCTTCCCCCAAGCTAATTATCACTGCCCTGCTACATTCTCCTTGGGCATGCTCACAAGCACAACCAAGGCTGCCCACCCAAACCCCCAACCCTGCCTCCTGGCTCAGCCTCAGGAGGCCCACTCTATGGTTTCTTTGAGGTCAGGTCTGAGTTCCTTTGGCTCTTGGAGCAGTGGGGATAGTCTAAGAGGCAAGATCTTCAAAAGAAAAAAAAGAAGGGAAGGCCGGCCTCCAAAGGAAGCTCTTCCTGTCCAAGGCTAATGTTCTAAAGGGTCAGGGGGCAGTCTTTCCTCCCAGTGGCCTTGGAGACAGGAGCCAGTCTTCCTTTCCTGACTCTACTCCTCTTGCCCCCCTCCAATAAAGCTCTCACCTGTCCAGCCCTCCGTGTAAGCACTCCTCCAGGTGCCTCCCAGGTCAGGACGCTCCACCTGAAGGGAAGGCAGAAATGGGGCTTTGGGGCACAGTTGCATCCCAGACCTGCCTGGGCAGCCCAAGAGCCATGCCAAGTATGGGAAAAAGACTGATCAAATGGACCTAGCCCTTGATTGCTGTGGGTAGAGCTGGGCTGCACACCTTGGCTAGGCAATCTTCTGGATGTGGCCAGGTCTCCCACAATCCAGTTGGCTTGGGAGGGACAGGAGATCTCTCCAATCTTGGGATCCTGGCTACTAATTCCACAGATGGTAAAGGGGAAACATAAGGAATGGAGAAGGGGACTCAAGTGGTTGAGTGGCTTGTTAGCCCCCTTTGACACTCACCCTGGCTAGGGTTAACTTTGCCTCCTTTGGCTCTTGGAGCTATCCCTCCCATTTCTTTCCATTCCCCCCTCCCCACCCCCCTTCCTGTGCCTCAAAGGCCTAGGTGAGGCTCCTCTCTCCTCCCAGGACCTCAGGATTAGAGATGATCTCTCAGGATCCATGGGATGTCATTTAGGGGAGAGATCTTGACCCAGTTTAGAGAGTGGCAGGGGGCCTGCCTGCCAGAGAATGGTCCTGACAGGAAGGGGGAGATGGGGCAGATGCTTCGGCCTACCTGTCCAGCATCTTGGTGGTGGCCCGCTCCATCTTCTCCAGAATCTGCAGGAGCTGAGTATCATCGTCACACAGGCTTCCCCAGCCAAGCACACGGGCCAGATCGTTGCCAGTTCCAAGGGGCAGGACCCCAAGCTGACACTACAGCAGATAGGAAAGACATGGTGTAGGCAGAAGAGAACAGTCTCAAATGGAAGCTCCCTGAAGGGAGGGGACACTTGTGTCTGTCTCTGTCTGTCCTCCACCCGATGTCCTATCACACAGACCAAAGTCAATAAGGGTTTCTTGCATAGTGGATGGCTGGATGGCAGGCAGGCAGTTAAGCCAGTCTAGCCAGTCCCTGGCTATCTCCATAGCATGTACCAGCCTGGCTCAGGGCTGGGCTGGCCAGAGATGGGGGTGGGGGGAGGATAGGCTCACTGTCTTGGGGCAATCTCCTCTGTAGTTTCTATCTTTTTGTCCCTCAGTTTCCAACCCTGGGGCTCCTTTTCTGGAGGTAAAGAGGGAGGAGAGTGCTGTTTAGCCCTCCTGCCAACTTCTTGTCTTCTCATGCCCACTGTTGGCTGACCAGGCAAGGGACAAGCTGTGACCCTGAAGTGAGAATACACATGCTTGTTAGTAGGAGATAATACCAGGATGCCAGTTTTACTGACAAGGAAATAGGCTGGTGAGGTGAAAACATTCACCTTCTAAACCCAAACTGATGGGTAGCACTACTGAGCCCCAAGGGGTATAGGCAGAGGTGCTAGCAGCCAAATTCAGTTTCACCCTTCCCTGACTGCCAATCTGCTAGCCTTTGGCCAATCTCAGGCCTTTTCAGAAAGATGTGGTGGGCACCACGCCCAGGTTTACCTGTTTGTGTAAACCCAGGGTGTCAATTTCAGAGAGAACCCAGCCCACACTGCCATCTCCACCACACACCAGAATACGGAAGGTGGAGAACCTCTGGAACAGACGGAGCCTATCAAGGGGGAAAAAGGTGAAGAAGAAAAGCTCAGATGAAAAGCAGGAGATAGGCAACCCTCTCATGGAAAGCTCCTCTGTGACTGATCTCAGCTCTTGGCCACTCCTGTGCTTAGCTGTCTCCCTTCCCACTAGGGACTTGGTCTGCCCCAGTCTTACTTGCCCTACATGGGTAGCAGCAGAGGCAGTGCCAATTTGATAATGGGAAGGGTGGAGAGGGCTCCTGTTCTAGAGGGGCACTCTGAGCTTTGCATGGGAGGGAGACACCAGAAATCCCTTGCCCAGAATGGTAGGGCTCTTGAGTGGCTGGCTGGCTGTCCTCCTGCCTCAGATGGACACAGAGAGGGGGCCCACTAGCCACCTGGCCAACCATGGTTTCAAGTTCCCAGCCACAAAGCCTGCCTTTCACTAGCCTGTTGTGTTCCAGCACTGCCTCCACACACCCTCACCCCTCAACTGTGATAGCCCTACCCTTTTCCTAACAAGGGACCCAGGGCTGTCAGCCGGGGTTGTCAGAATTTGGGTTGGTCTGTAACATCACCCAGAGCACCCTGTACTTTTCCATTGGGAATGCTAAGGGTAGGGTTGTGCCTGGGTTGGGGAGACAGAACTCTGAAAATCTAGCCAAAGGTCTCGGACTCAAATTCTGTGTTTCTTTCTCTGTCCAATGAAGCCATTGTACTGGAAGACTTCTAAGGAGGGCTGGCTCTTAAGTGAAAAAACGTGGGCTCATGGCCTGTAGCTGCTAACTTGCCTGGCCCTCAGTCTCCTCATCTGTAAAATGGTCGAGATGATCTGGAAGGACCCTTCTCCTTAACCTTTCTCCCAGTGCTGAGCTCACTTACCCCAGGTGAGGCCCCCCATTCATCAGGTCGAACACTTGAGCCGGGTTCAGGAACTGTTTGAATTTCCGGAGGAATCTAACACCTTGGTTGTCACCACTCTTGGAATTGACAAAAGCAAGGAGAGGGCTGGAGCAGGTGCCTGGACAAGAGGCCTTCCAGAATCCTAAAGAGACCAAGAACAAGATGAGAGGTGGGCCAGAATGGCAGGTGCCTTCACTGAGCCCCATCACCTTAGCTCCCACCAGCCAAGTGGATGGTTCCTCCCGAAAGGCAGGGGCTGCGATAACAGTCACACTCCAGAGCTTTGGCCTGACTTTGCCCATCCTTGGACTGACAGGAGAAGAACCCAAGCCTTGTTGGGTCTGATACTGAAGGTGTCCTGTGAGGAAGCAGACCAGGGAGTCATAGGTAGAGAGGACTGCTCTAACACCTCAGGAAGTAAGGAAGGGGTCTCCCATGTCCCACCCCGCTTGGCCAAGGTCTAAGCAATGCCATGCCAGAAATGAACCCAAATGCCAGAAATTCCCTTGCTGGGATTGTGCCACAATTAATAAAGGATGCTGGAGGTGGATGGCTAAAATGTCAGAAGAAAAATGGGTGAAAATGCCTCAGGTGGGTCTGGGCACATCACGGGCGTAACTGCTTGAGAATCAAGGGATGAGTCTCCAATGTCTGCAGGGAGTAGAATTAGTGCCCCACCCCCAATCCTGAAAGGCTAAAAACAAAGAAGTTGGTGCAGCTGAGGAACAGAAGCACCAGATGATGGGAGAAGGCTTCCAGAGAATATGGGTGAAAGAAATGTGGGTAGAGAGAAAACCTAGGACAGTGAGCTTATCATGGAGGGGAAGGGACCTAACCCGAGGGCAAGAGTTTGTCTGAAGCTTTCTGTGCCCACCTCCAACATGCCTAGCATAGAACTACTGTGGGCCCAAAATGACAGGGTCACAGGTGGCATCACAGCATCCCCGAGTACAACTGCCGCTGGAAAGAAGCTGCCCTCACAGGCCAGCAACTCAGCCCTACTTCTTCCATTTCTCCTCTATAACTGAGGAGCATGCATCTGGCCATTCTGGGGGATTCCTCAGTCTTTCACAGTGAAAGGGGCCCCATCAGAGGCCCTTCTCTTCTTGCCCAACCAGACCCTCAACTCCCTGCCTCAGTACCAGACTTGTCTTTGTTGAAATTCCACCCATGCTTTTTCCCTCCTCATTGGCACTTGCTTTATATCCATCATCTACTTACTCTTTGGCAATTAATTGTTGTTCTCAGCCTTCCCTCCTCCTCTCCTCAATCTTCTTTTTTCTTTTTTTTCCAGGTTTTTTTTTGCAAGGCAAATGGGGTTAAGTTGACTTGCCCAAGGCCACACAGCTAGGGAATTATTAAGTGTCTGAGGTCGGATTTGAACTCAGGTCCTCCTGACTCCAGGGCCGGTGCTCTATCCCCTGCGCCACCTAGCCACCCCCTCCTCAATCCTCTTTTACTTTGGGTCATAACCTCTGCCTCCTCTTCCTCCTTCTCAAATGAGAACAAGCTCAGGGACAGAACTCATCTCTTTGAGCTGATCCCAGAATCATTCTTTCTTCTACCTTCCTTTCAGTCTCAGAGGGCAAGGTGGCTCTATCCTTGCCTCAGTCTAGTTGTCCCTCTCCTTGTGCCTTCCAGGATTTGCATTTGACACTCTCCCTCCCTCTCAACACACTCTGGGAACAGGTCTTGTCACCTGTACTGTCTCCTCCAATCCAGGGCCAGCCTCTTTCCCACACTGCTCTCCCCCACATAGTCCATGCTTCAGTGAAATCAAGTAAATTCCAACCTCCCAAATGGGCCCTGGGCTTTCCTAGTGACATTCTTTTGGTTAGGCTGCCATTCAGTCTGCTGTGTTTCCCCTCTTAACCTCCAGAATTAGACTGATAAACTGATCAGATTTCTGCATGCTCCTAGGCTGGAGAGTAGAATTAAATAGTTGGTGAGAGACTCGAGATCCAAAGCAATCTGGAGAGTTTGGAATGTTTTGCTGAAGCCATGAGGATTTGGACTTTGGTTTAAAAAAAAGCAACCAAAACCCTTACTGACATCAAATGCAGAAAGATAAGCTGGAGGGGGTTTGGACTAAACAAAGATCTGAGACTCTTAATGGACCACAGACCCCATTAAGATTCAACTGCTTTAAAAAACTAGTCAAGGCAATCTTAGCTTACGTTAATAATTGTGTCCAGATCAGCATACTACGTAATGATCGTCTGTACTCTGGTCAGTGTATGCGCTTAGGCCTGGGTCTAAGACCTGCTGTCACACAAGGACTATGGGAAAAAACTGGCAAAATGTAGCCTGGAGAAGAGAAGATGTGGGGGTGAGGTGTGAAGCTGTCTTTCAAGCATTTGAGGGGCTGTCCTGTGGATGGGGGATGCAGAACCAGGAGCAGTGGATGGACCTCAGGAAAGCAGAAGCTGTCATGACAAAGAAGACTTTTCTGATTCTTAGAGGAAGCAGCAAGTCCCAGAGGAGGAGGCAGGAGTTGTGCTGCTATCCCCATCTACTTCTGATGCCTCCAAACATGCCCATGGCTCCCCAGCCACAAAAAAGGCTCCCTTTTGTCCCCTGTAGTTTGTTGTCCCCTAGATCTTCATGCCCACTAACTTGGGTGACCCTCTCCCCCATGGCTCTGTCCTGGGTCCTTCTGCTCTTTTCCTTCTTTTATACTTCACTGGGTGATCGCCTCAGCTCCCATGAAGTGAATGACCATTTCTGTGCTGAGAATTTTCAAAGTGGAAATCCAGTGGCAGCTTCAACTCCTTTTCCAAACAGAATTTGTGTTCTGTCTCCATGCCCCCCTTGCCCAAGGCCTGAGCAATGCCATGCCAGAAATGAATCCAAATGCCAAATCCTGGGGCTTGCTGCAGATGCTTACACTCCAGTACCATGGACAGCTGAGCAGATCCTGGACAGGGGGTGAAGCCAGCCAGTCACTGGCCAGCTTCCCTGGGGCTGTGTGGGTGTGGAGAATCATGAGCCACACCTAGGAGGAGCCTTTCATGGCTGCCTTTCTGCACAGTGAGTGAGGCTGCTGGCTGGACTCCAGGGTCTGCTGGAATACTAAGGGGCAGAGGCCGCCCCACCCCTGCACTGTTCTCTTAAGTCTGTGGGGAACAGAGACCCTTGGGTCCTGGCTGTGCTTCCAGCCTGGGGGGGGGGTCAAGAAAGAGAAACTGATCACACTCTGTTAAGCATCATGGTCACTGTCACTGTTTCTGAGGGGATCAGCACATTCTTCTGGACTGGTTAACCCCTGCCACCACCCCCCCATCACCAAGCAATGAGTGACTAGTGAAGCAACAGACAGCAAAGAAGGAAGCAGGGAGGTGAGCACAGGGAGGATCAGCATGGGGGAGGGTGGGCCGACAGCAGGAAGGAAGGATCCTGGGAAGCCCAGAGCCGGGACCCTCCCACACGTGGCCTCTAGAAATTCTTCCACCACCCACACTCCTCCATCACCATCCACCCCCATCCCCAGCAGGCTCTCTTTCTCATCTGCTTCCAAACATGCTCACAGCTCTCCTACCATAAAATAATGACAATAAACATCAACCTAAAAAAAATAAAACAAAAAATGTCTTTCTTGGACCATGGACTCTGTGTTAGATACCATTCTTTCCCTCTCCCCTCCCCCCATCTCTGCCACTATTTCTTTCCTTCCCTTCCCTGTCTCTCTCCTTTGATCCTTTGATCTCTGGCCCCCCCCATCTCTGTCTGTCTCTACTTCATGCTGGTATGCCTTCTCTCCTCACTATGTAAGCTGCTGAAACTGCTCCCTTGAACTCCTCAAGGCTCGATCCACTGGCCTTGTCTCAGGTCCCAGCCTCCTAAGCTTCCAGGCTGACTTAGAGGTCACTATTTCTTTACTCCTCCAAATTCTCTCCCCCTTGGATGCTTGGCCACATCCCTAGCTTGGCTCCCCACTTTCCTACCCCCTGGATTTCTCCTGCTGTGTTACACCATCTTCCATCCCCTACACAAGTGCCAAAGCCTTGACCCTTGGCCTTTGTACCTCAATACAGTATCTCCCTCAGAGACTCCATCTACTATCAGGTTCCAAGTAGGCTGTCCACAAGGCCAATTCCCAAGTCTTTACCCTTGATCTCCAGGCCACATGCCTAGCTTGCCCCTTGGTACTTCCTTCTGTCTGTTAGATCTCCTCATCTTGGGACCCAGGTCCCAAAGCTCTTTTCTTTCATTTTCTGTTTCTCTCTGATGCTCTTTAAGCTACAACCCAGGGTCTCTCCTGGACCTCTCCATTTGTCTCCAGGCAGAGAATCTGTTGAGGACTGCCTAGGCCCACTTGGACCTGCTCTAGAGCCTTTACTATTAATGAATGAATGAATGAATGAATGAATGAATGAATGCACCTCCATTACAGACTGCCTGCCTTCCCTCCTGCCTGAGGTTCAAGAAGTCAACTCAGTCAAGTTTGGCAAAGTCCCCAGTCTTGTTCTTGCTTCCTCCTGCCTTGACAGAGCCCAGTGGGTTTGCCTGTGGCTTCTACAAGGGCCTGTGTAGCTTTTTCACACCCTGGGGGGGCTTTCCTTCCCCCCCCCGCCCCACCAGATCCCTGCCAGATGAGTCTTGCTCACACAGGCCTTCATCCTCATAAGTCTCCGATTCAACTGAATTCATTTGACTCCAGACCCCCTGAACCTCACTCAGGATGAGTTTTCTTCCCAGCCAAGCCTCCCTCAACTCTGATGAGGCACCAGCCTGGGCTTGGCACATCTTTGCATCCCCAGGCCTCAGGACTCAGTAGGGACTTAATTGTGGATGAGATCTAACAGGTCTTTGGGAAACTGCCTGGGCTTGGGCTGACTTCTGTGCCAGTTTTCAGAGCGACTTTATTTAGGCCTTTGGGCAAGTCTCCTGTGCTTTCTGGATCTTTCACTAGTCAGGCCAAACTTGTCTTTCCTAACCAAGGGAAAGAAGTGACTGGAAAGAATCGATCACCCTGGATTTTGGAAGGACGCCCTAGACAGAGTGAATTAGCCTGTGGATTAGGCCACGTTTAGCAGAAAGCCATTAATATGCTCTTCTTTCTGGGAACCATGAGGGCGAGAGTCAAGGTAGAGAAGTGAGAAACAGTATTCCAGGGATTGCTGAGAAGGGAGCCCAAGGGCCCAGAGAGAACCAATGAGGGCTCCTGCTCCTGTCACAGACAGAACCAAGAGCCCCGCTCTGATGGAGGCAGCATCAAAACCACCATCTTCCTTTGCCTGGCCTGCTTAGTGGTGGGTCGAGGACTTCCAAGTAACAGAAAGAGGAACATGGCCTTCAGAAGGAATCACTGATTTCTTTTGGATTTCTGAACCTTCCAAGGCATTTTTCCTCCCAGTAAGACTTCTAGAAGGGTCCACAACCCTCTCAAATGAGAATTGTAGAGAAACTAAGACAATTTTTTAACATCAGTGCCAATATTGAGGTCTTGGGGGCTCTTGGCCTTACACCAAGCTTTAAGCAGAAGGTCAGGGAGGGCCATCTGGCCCTCCCTCCCAGCATCTCCTACCCCACATCTCCCCGTCATGAGGAGGAATTCACTTGGCTACTCACCATCTGAGTCCATGCAGTTCAGAACAGTTGGTGGGAGGATAGACACTCTGTACTGTCCCAGGGGGCATTTCTTGGAAAATTGGTCTCGGCAGGTCCCGTGAATCTGAAATGATCAGAGAGAGAAAGTGAGGGCTTTCTGCTGGGTGCAGGTTGTTCTACTGAGTCTTCAAGTTGGACTCAAGGGTCTTTGGGCCTCACTATTCATAAATCTCTGGAATCTCTAGTGCCAGTGACTCTAGGAGGCAGATGCTATTATGATTCCCATTTTACAGATGAGGAAACTGAGTCTCAAAGAGGTCAAGCGACTTGCCTGGGGTCACTTATCTGAGTACCCAGAAAGAGTTAAAGAAGGTTAGCTGCCTGCTCTGGAAGCATCTAAGTCCAAGGAGGATGAGGGACATCTGACCAAAGTGGGAGGTCCCAGATGGTAGCTATGAGGGAGGCTGATGGAGGATTCTGGGCAAGAGGCTACCATTTTCATTCACCATTTGCCTCAGAAGCAGTAGGGAAGAGGCGGTCACTCTTTTTTCCCCCAGGTCAAATCGAGAAAAGCCCACTCTAGCTGTACAGCAGTAGAAAACCCTCGACTTCATGACCAGGACCTGTCTGACCTTGGGTGAAAGAGTCAACTTTTCTGGGCCTCAGTTTATACCCTGGTAAAATAAGGGGATTGGGCCAAAAGGTACTTAACCTCTGACCCTGAGCTTGCCAACTACATTGAGATGGGGAGATAGGATTTTATGCAAAGAGCCTGAAGGCTGCTCTGCAGCCACATTGCCACCCCTCCATCAGTTAGTGAGCCTTACAATGGCCTTGCACCACAGGCATTTGTAATCCTGGAGCCTCCGGACACTGCCACACATGCGGTCACATGAGGCACAACGGGCATTGACGGGCAGGTTCCCTTCCAGCCACTGATGGGGCATCGCCACCTGGACAAGAGAAACAGAACAGAACTTAGGAAGGGAAGTAAAAGGTACAGAACCCAGCTCCCCAAAGTGGTAGGTCTCTGCCGAGGCCCTGCTCCCCCAGAGTCCAAGCACAGCAGGCAGAGATGGGAGAAGGCAGTGGCTAGAGCCCTACTATGGAGGGGAGAGAAGATGGTGGCCAAGGCAGGGCAATGAGCCACTGAGACACAAGAGGGAGCCTTCCTAGTCCTAAGTCTTCATGGCAGACCCAGCCTTGGCCCTAAGCTGCCTTATGACTGTTCCCCAATGTCAGTCTTGGACTAACTACCCATGCAGAAGATAGAGGGACCTAGCCAATAGGGAATGGCTGCTGCCTCTACTTACTCCATCTTCATCCTCAATGATATCATTGCCTATGGTGGCCAGGGTGGTCCATTTGCAGGTGGAGCTGGCTCGCACAGCACACCGTTTGTGAACTTTGAATTTACACACTGTGGGAGAAGCCAGAGATTGTGGGGGGGGGATGGGAAAAGTGGGACATCCTCCTAATCCATCCACCACCCCAGCAGCTAGTGGGTACAATTCAAATTGCCATGACCCTAGCATCCTCAGGGAGGATGTCACTTGGTGAGAAGCTGAAAAAAGTAAAGTATATAATATCCCAGGGACTAGGACTGTACCCCCCCACCTCTCAGTCCCCCTGCCTTGGCCGTATGGCACCAATCTTGGCTCGGCCCTCTCTTAGCCTACTCGCCTATGGGGTCTTAGGCCCGGGCGTTTGCTTCTGTGGAAGATGAAGGGGCTGGACAGAAGGCTTTTGTCTCATCCCTGGCACCTTAGGCTGAGGAAGATGCCCTTGCCATCCCCCAAGTCAATAGAAAGTGAGTACCTTCACAGGACAGGCCATGGGAGGTGACCCCTGAGAGGGCTTCCCGGCAGACATTGCAGAAAGTGGGCCGGGCATGAGAGCACGTGTACCAATTGTGAGTGCTGGAGAAGTGATCCGATGTCAGTTGAAAATGCTATAAAACAAGAGAGGTCTCGTATTTCTAAAAAATCCTGCATAGACACCACACCAGGCTGCAGGGGGAGCCATACTGGGCTTGGCACCAAACTAGCACACAGCTGCAATACCAGGCACTGGGCACCACCTCAGTCCACAGGTGTAATACCAGGCCATGAGGGCCACACTAAGCTGTGGGAACCACACCGGGCCATGGGTGGGTATGCTGGCTACTTTGGAGTCCTGTTCTAGATGGCTGGTGAACACAACCCCTCAAATGAGCAAGATGGAAGGGTTTTTTCCATCCAAATTCCTGGACCCCTTACATCTCTCTGCTTGATAGTCTCATCCAGTGATTTCATCAGCTTCTCCTTCTACCCCTGGCCTCTTCTGAACAGATCCCATTCAGCAGCTGTGGAAGGCACTGCCACCTTTCCAAATAACCCAGGTCCTCTTCCTCATGCCGTTCTCTCTTCCTGCCATGGTCAATCTGGGGCCCAGTCCTTTCATTTCTACCTTCATAACATCTCTTGTACAGGGCAGCCCAAAGACTTCCGGGACACCCTGTATACATGCCTTCTCTGGCACTGTAGCCATAACCATGCACCCTCATTGCCTCCTGCCTGGACTACTGTAACAACAACTCTCCTGACTCCACTTAGCTATTGTCACGCTCTTCCCAAAGCTGTCGCCTTCTCGGCACCCCCTTCCCATTCCCGCCATATCCTCTTTGATCTAGTGGCACAGGCCATGTGGCATTCCTGAACCAAGAGGCCCCATCACTTGAACTGGGTGTTTTCACTGACCGAACCCCTACCCAGAACTCTGTCCTCCTTCTTCTTCACCTCCTGGTTTCCCTCAAGTTCCACCTACCCCCACCCTCCATAACAAGTCTCTTTTGGTTCCATTTATTGCCAGGACCTTCCTTTATCAATTTGTCTTCTGTAACTTATCTGTACCTAGTTATCTACATGCTGTCCCTTAGACTGCAGGCCCCTCAAGAGCAGAGGCCGCCATCTGCCTGGTACCTAGAAGTATCTTAATAAAACCTTTGTCCTGACTTGACTTTCTGCAGACCCAAGAGTGGTCTGGTCCAGCCTGGTATCTCCTGCCTGCCTCCCCCGAGGCCTGTACAGGATCTATCTACTGAGCTCAGTCTCAACTCACTGTATGGGAACCAGAGGCTATACATCTTCCCTTCCCTCCTTCCTCACCCTCCCCAGATCAGCAAGTGAGCAGCACCACCCTCCTCCCCCACTATCACAATGCACCAGGACCCTGAGGTTGAGGAAGGGGAGGGTCCCTTCTCCCATCTGTCATTAAATCTTAGAGAATGGCTCTTGAACACAGGTCATCATTATGAACAGTTGATGAGAAGCCAGAGGAGAGAAGAGGGGAGGGCAGCCCACACATTTCTCATTTCCATTTTCTCTCTCTCCCCTCTCCCCTGTCCATCCCTCCCTCCGACTTTCTGCGTCTGTCTCTGCCAGCTCACTCATCTAGATTCCTGGCTTGCCGTTGGGTGGGTCAGAGGTCAAATCTCGACAAAGAAATTCAGTTACCCTTCCTATGCTGTGGTTCACAAGCCAAGGGCCACCCAGCCTGAGTCCCCCCACCCCCATCTGATGACACAGACCCAAAAGAAGGCCAAGGTTGCCAAATGCTCTGTTATAGCAACATCAGCCATGCTTCCAGCCTCCCCCACTGGCTAGGGCAGCAGGCAGCTCAGGGCAGGCCACCAGAGGTGAGCTTGGTATTGAGTGTGGGTGAGGAGGGCTCCTGAGCTGGTCACAAGTGGGCAGAATTCCCTCCCATGTTAGAGGGGAGAAAGCCTGTAGCCTGGAAGATGAGATTGGGAAAGGCTGCTTTGAAAACCTGGGTTGGAATCCTGACTAAGAGTGTTCTACAGCTATGGCCTTGGGCACCAGACTCTCCATCCCCCTCACCCCCCACCAGCCCACCAACCTGTTTCCTCCTTTGTAAAAATAAGGTAGAATGGAAGTCTCTGGTCTATGGGTGGTCCCAAGCTCCAAGGGCACCAGGGAGAGCCCAGTTTGACCAAGGTCAGGCTTTTCCCCAGGTGCCAGATCAGCGGTGGGCCCTAGTGGCCAAGCAGCCAAATAGTCACAACTTGGAAGGTCAGAGATGATATGGCCATGGAAGCGCTGAGAACACTAATTTGTTGCTGCCTCAGCTTCTCCTCTCGTCTGTTGCCTGTGGCTCAGTCCCAAATTGCTACCCACTCTCCCTCCTCTGCATCCAGCATATAGGGCACAGGCTGGTGCCTGTCAAGGGAGCCAGGGGCAGAGGGCCAGGCCTTTATCTGGGCCTGAAGAACTCCCAGATGATCTTTCTGACAAAGTGCCTTGTGGAAGCCCTGTCATTCACCCCTTCCACCAGCTCTGGCACCTGGGAGCTCTTCTTCAGGTGAGGAAGCTGAGCCCAGGATTGGAATCTCTGGAAGCTGGAAAGTGAACTTGGGCCTTCCCGACTCGATAAGCAGGGCCCTAGACACTCTACTCTTCTGTCTCTGGCCCTCAGCCACATATCACCAGACGCCTTTGTTCCTCCAGCCTTGGGAATTTACACGGGGCTCTACAACTGCTGGACAACTAACCCTGGGGGTAATGATGGTGATCATTTTACAGATGAAGGTAGTGAGAGATCTGCGAGCTGGAAGAGACCTCAAAGGCCATCTCACCCAGTCACCTTACTCATGAAGAAGGCTCAACAGAGAGGCCAAAGGAAGTGACCTGGCCAAGTTCATACAGGCCATCAGTAGCAAGCCTTCAGAGTCAGCACTTTTGGCCCTGGACCACACTGTCCCTCAGTTCATAGAAACAAGGAAAAAAATTCCCCTTTCTCATCTAGGAATGGGAGGAAGTTCATTACAAAAACCAGCGCCAGGGAGATCATCAGAGAGAAAGGGGACAATTTTGATCACGTCAGGTTGACAAGGGGCTTGCAGAAACCAGACCCTGTCTTCCTCAGGGGCTTGGACCCAGAGCCTCCTTTTCCTTCCCATGGGGAGCTCTGGGCACAGCCTGGAAGAGGCCCCTGGCCAGAGTGCTGGCCCAGCCAAGCTGAGCCTGGTCATTTAGCTTCCTGAGCATGTTCTGACAAGAAAGACAGCTTGGAAAAATGGGAACGTTCACAAAGCTGTTTGCTTGTCCTCCTCGCAATGAACCCAAGGTCCCCGAGAGTGATGAGGGTATCTGGGGAAGGGAGGGGTCCCAGCAGGCCGGACAGCACCTGATTCAAGACCCCAGACATCAAGGGGCTGACAGCAGGGTCTGCTGGAGAGGAGAGGTGACCCAAGGGCCCTGTGGGAACTTGGGAGACAACAGAGAATCAGCACCGACAAAGACTCCTCCCAGAAGCCCTGAGACTGGGCTGCCTCTGACTAACTGTGTAGTCCTAAGCAAGGCACTTGACTTCCTCAACCTTAATTTTCTCATCTGTAAAATGGGAGTGATAACAGCTAAGAATCCTCCCAGGATTAATGAGAGGATCTAATAAGTTGGAGGCCAAGGCCTCTGCAACCCTGGCATAGTTCCTTCCTTGCCCCAGCTGCCCTTCTATAACCTCCAATTCCCACTTGTTTCAGCTGAGCCTTAAGTGTCCCTTCTAAGGGCTCTTCATAATCCAGGGTCACCTAACAGAGGAGGCCACAGTCTAGAGGGCAGACGGTCTGAACTGTCTGGAGTTCAGCTTCCATAGGATTCAGCAATTTACTAATAAAAAAGGGGCGGATGGAAATCTCCAGGCTCACCCAGCTAGAAGTGTTGGAGGCTGGATTGGCACACGGCTCTTCCTGCCTGGGGGACTTCAACCCTTCTCCCCTTCTCAGGCATGCCCAAGGTAAACTTTGATCTCTGCCCGCAGAGGATGTATGGCAAGTGTTTGCCCCGGGCATCTCTGTCCTAGACAATCAGTAATGCCTTAGAACACTGGGTGAAAGACCAATGACAGCCTCTGGCATGTGGGAGTCTGGGCAGATTGTAGTAGGGGGTCCCAGATCCAGCAGCAACAGGGCTGGGTCCAGAGTCAGGGACCCCAAGTTACCTCCAGGGTACATGACCTTGGAGAAGTTCCTCCTCCCATCTGGGTCTCAGTTTCCTTTTATAAAAACAAGGGGGTCGGATTGCCTGACTTCCGAGGGCTTTCCAGCTCTAGCAGGAAATGCTTAAATGTTGGCCTCAGAGAGGACAGAGTTGGGCCTGGAGGCTGATCAGGTTCCTGGCCTTCTCTCCCATCCCTGACCAGATCAGGGTCTTCTCTATTAGATTCTTACCCCAACAGGGCTGGCCTACAGCCTTCTTCTCCCCTTCCTATCTACCCAGGAGACCCCAGAGATGCTGTCCTCTCAGCTGCCAATGGGAAACTCTGGGGGCCTAGCTAGGCTCATGCCAATCACAGGGCCAGAGCAGCCTGGTAGCAGAAAGCACTGGCCACTTCCGATTATAATGAAGAAAGAGATGAAAGATCTGCAGAGGAGGCTGGCCTGGCCCAGTCCAGTCTGACCCATCCTTCAGAAAGGTATATGGTGGTGGCTGTGGCAGAGATGCAAAGGGCTCCTCTCCTACCTTCGTCCTGGCTGGCCTGGGTTGGGGCATGACTCAGGGAAAGGCAGCCATGCCAACTCCTAACTGCTCTCTGCCTGGGCTCCTGGACCCCTGTTCAAACACAGGGAAGGACAGCAGCACATTCATCTTCCCCAGATGCCCCTTCGGGCACATCCCTCTTTTTGCTGTGGCCTCCTGGTACTCCTCACACCCCTGACTATTCTATCTCATCTTTATGTGTTCTCAAGGTAGTCATGGGTTTGGATCCTAGATCTGCTGCCTCTGAGACCTTGGCCAAGTCACTGTCCCTGCTCTGGGCCTGTAAAATCAAGAGATAGGACTAGAGGGTTGGGTTGGGGCAGGGGGAACATCTCCCAGCTCCCATAGTCTAGGATCCTAATTCTCCCTTGTTTGTCTGCATCCTGTGAGAAAGACCAGCCTGGCTCCTCCTTTCCTTGGGAGTCTGCCTGGCCTAGCCTGGCCTAGTCCTGCCCAGGGTAATCTGGGCCTCTTTTAAACTCTAGCACACACTGTCAGACTCATCCCTCCACCATCATGGACAACAGCAGTTAGGACGTTCTGGCTGTATGGTCCTGGGGAGGTCATTTGCATTCAATGTCCCTCATCTGTAAAAGGGGAGAATGAGGCGGGTCGTCCCAAAGAAGCTCCAGGAGGCAAACAAATGAAGCCATCTTTGTAAAGTACTTAGTGTGTCCCCCTCTGTCCCCCATCTGTTTGTTTGTCTGTGTGTCCCCATCTGTCCATGTGACCCCTCTATCTGTCTGTCCCTACCTATCCATGTGTCCCCCTGTCTGTCCCCATCTGTCTGTCTGTGTCCCCACCTGTCCGTCTGTCACCCATCTGTGTGTTCCCATCTGTGTCCCCCTCTGTCCACGTGTCCCCCTGTCTGTCCCCATCTGTGTCCCCTCTCTGTGTGTCTCCAACTGTCAGTCTCAGTAGGTGCTTCCCAAAGGCTTATTCCCTTTCTTTGCAAGGTGCTTTGCCAACCTCAAGGAGCTGGACAACAATTCCTGTGGGAATATCCCAGAGTTCTCTCTGTCTGTCATGCCCTCTGGGGAGGCTGGGCCTGGGCCTCCAAATTCTCCCGTCCCAGTCTCCAAATACATACTGAGTGAGTGGAAGTTCCCTGCCCAGTGGCATTGCAGTGGCCAGGGCAGGGAGAGGGGGCAGCGCTGAGTGTTGGGGGGGGTGGGCACACAGGCCCCAAGCCTTGAGCTGCAGCTGAAATGCCAACAGAGAGACAGTTCACTGTCAGCTAAATATTGCTCCCAACTAGATTGAGGCCAGTGGAGCAGCCCCACAGAGGGATGTTGGGACTGTTGGTAGAGAGCAAACTGGGTTTTTTTTGGGGGGGGGGGCCTGGCGGGGAGGGGGGGGCATTCTGCATGGAGCTGCTGAGAGAAATTGAGCCAGGGATGGGCCCGAATAGAGAGAAACAGGCACGTCAGTCCTCTGATGCTTTTTGCCTCTAGATTTCGCAGCCTGCCACCAACAGCTCGCAATTAGCTTCCACATAGCCTGCTGCCCTTTGGTGCCGAAACAAAAAAGAGGAAATGATTGGCAGGCAGAGCCCTCATTTTAGCAGGAATGGGAGGGGGGCTGCTAGGGGAGCCACTGGAGCAAGGAGGGCAGGTACTTCTGCCAGTGGGGTCTCTTGGGGGCTGGGGGAGAAGGAAGAGGTAGAAGAGGAAGGCTCATAGATGGTAGGAGAGTAGGGAGCCAGAAGACTGAAGGCTATGGGGGGAGGGGAAGAGAGGGAGAGAGAAAGGGAGAGGAAGGGAGAGAAAGGGGGAAGGGAAAGAGACAGGCAGAGCAGGGAGAGGGCAGAAGAAGAGGGAAGGGAAGGGAAGAAAAGGATGGAGGAGAGAAACCTTATGGAGGTGTGCCTGTATAAACTGAGGGCATGGTGAAAGCTGGGGACACCATGCCATTGGGGTCTGCTAGTAGCTGGAGAAAAGGCAGCTGGAGCCGGGGCCCAGCCAGTTCTACTTGGGAAGGAAGGCCAAGCATTCTCTGCCTCCATTAGCACCCTGATTTGCCTCACTGCCCCCCACCATCTGTGCCCACTGGCCTGCTGGCCACCCAAGTCTCTTTCCTTTTTCACTGCCAGGGTGTCTCCCCTGCCCCTTCTCCTTGCTCATCACCAGCCCCATGGCCTCTACCCCTGGGCTGAGCCAAGGTTGCCAAGGGGCTCAGCACCCCCACCAAGGCTCCTCCTCATTGCTTCCCCTTCTTGACCTACATGAGTCAGGGGCCAAACCTTCTCCACCTGACTGTCTCCACCTCCTCCTCTGGGCCCCTGGACGCTAGGCCTCTTAAAGGTTCCTTTCTAGTATCTGCACTAATGTGTCTTCCGCCACCCCCAAGGCACTGAGCAGAGGCCCCCCTGGAAAAAGTGAGGCGAGATCTTGCCTCATCCACCCAGTTAGGAGATGGTACTCCCCTTCCTGGAATGATTTTACACGTGCAGGTTTGCTAAGTCTGCACCACTAGGAACCAATAGGAACAACAGAACCTCATGAACATCATTCCATTTGGTCCTTCCAACAGTACAGAGGGCTGAGGCTGCTGCTCTCATCATCATCATCATCATCATCATCACCACCACCACCACCACTCCCATTTTACAGATGAGAACACTGAGACCACAAGAAAGGTCAAGGAACTTGTTGACAGTTAGAAAGCTACTCAGTAGCAGAGGCCCTGAAGGCAGAAGCTAGTGTGCTGGGCCAGCCTGGCACCTCCAGCTCCAGGCCTTGCACTGGTATTTGGGAAACTGTGTGGCCCCCGCATCCCTCCCCTGGACAGGCCCCGCTGTGGTGTCGACTCCCCCTTTTCTGTCTCTATTCTCCATTCTCTATTAAATTAAGGCCATACTCCTAAGCTGTCATTCAAGGCTGTCCACAGATGTATGGCTCCTCCCTTCCTTTTCCAAACAACTGGGCTTTTGTGTCCTCAGTGCTTCATGCCTGTCATTCCCCGCCCCATGCCTCCTCTTAACCCTTAAGTGCTCCCTCTCTCCTTGGAGCATTTTGGGGTCTAGGCTTCCCTCCCCTGTCCATTGTATAAATCAAGAGGGCAAAAACCATCCATAGGACAGGTGGCTCCTATAGGCCCAGAGAAAGTCACCTAACAAGTCAGTGGGTCTCCACATTTGTCCCTAAAATATCCCCCAGCATGGGACCCCTGCCACTGATCCAGGCTTCCCAACATGTGATGAGCAGGGCAGCTCATGCTGGGAGCACAGCTGAAGAAGGTCTAGTCTGTGTTGGGGTCACTCTTGCCCAGACATGGGCTCTGGTTTGGAACCTGAGGCCCCTTCCCACTCATTTACAGGGGGAGGGTGCCAGGGCCCAAAGCAAGGCTCCCTGAGATGACCAGAATGCTTGGAATCCTCCCAAGAGCCTCCTCAGACCAAAGTGCCACCTCCAGCCAAAGTCTAGGCCAGCACTCCTGAGTATCCAAACCAAGCCCACAAGATGGCATACCAGGCCCCAGGCTGACCTCAAGACTCCTGCTTCCTGGAAGTTTCTGTGGCAGGATGGGGGGAATATGGCCTGGCCATAGAAATATGGACTCTCTGCCCTGTGCTCCTTGGAGGGATCACCTGGGGGCCTGGGAAAGGTTATCCTTCTCTTAGGCCACCTGAGCCAAGCCCAGAAGGAAGTGAGACAGGTTTATGAGGCTGAGGTGAGGATGGAAGCAGACCAGGCAGAGAGAGAGAACATGACAGAGAACGAGGCATCAGACAGAGCCAGCCAATCCCCCCCAGGGGTTGGAATTTTATCTGGGGGGCAACAGGGATGCCAGGAAACATCTAGACCAGTGGAATGCCCTGGTCATACTTGAGGACAATTATCTTGGCAAGGGTGGAAAAGTCGGGTTGGAGAGGTGTGAAGACAAGGTTGTAGAATTGAAAGGCCCACCTAAGGATCCTGAATACAATCCTGAATAAAGGGGAGTGGAGAGAAGGGGGCCCAGAGAAGAGATAGGGAAGATGTACAACTGTCAACTGAGGAACCTACAATGATGATGAGTCCTATCCTCTGTTACAGGTTGCCTCCATTTCCCCAAACTGTCCTGACCTACAGAAGGCAGTGATGACCTGAACTCTCACTGTGAGTCCTCTAACACTTCCTAGCTGTTGAGACCTTGGGCAAGTCTCTTCCTTCTTTGGGGCCTTAGCAGCCTCATGGCCAAAGCAATCTCTACAGTCCTTCCCAGCTCTAGTCCTCAGCTCTCTTAGGTCCTTTGACCGAAGAGGCACCAAAAGCTTCAAAGGATGTTCGGACCCTTCCCCTCCCTGGGCCAAGTCACACAACCATGGCCCCACCTCCACAGTCACCCAACCCCAGCTCCTCTGAGCAAGGCTGGACCCATCTCTTGGCCGACTCTGGAAGTCCATCTTTCTGAGCACCTCCACCTATCCTGTGGAAAGCAATCTAGAAAAGGGCATAGAGCCCTCTCCACAGGTGCCTGTCTCAACTTGGGTCTCTGTTGATCCAACTGCCTTTATCTGTGAGGTAGGCAAGGTTCACAGACATATGGGTACATAACCCTCAGTGGCCACCTGTGCCCACCAGGGAAGCAGCCCGAGGACAACCAGCCCCCCAGCTGCCTTCACCCCCTGACCAGATGGCCTCTGTTTCCATCTCATTATTTTCTGGTTAATGCCATCAATCGGAGATCGGTCCCCAGAGCAAGCTGCTGCTTCTCACGGCTTCCCGCCCAGCTCCCTTACCTCATTAGCTGCCCACTTCTGGACAGCTTTCAGGGCACCCATCCAGTCTTCCATCTCCTTCCGGTTCTCTGCACACAGGATGAGCTTTCGGAAAGGGGTGATCACCTACATGAGACAGCCCAGACGAGTGTTAGTTCCGTGACCTTAGTACCCCTGGGGGAACTAGGGCAGCCAGGCTAGGGTTGGAGCAAAGAACACAGAAGCAGCCTGACTCCCAAAGACCCAAGGCAGCAGCCAGCTACAACACCTCAAGCTTGGGGCTGCCTGTCTCAAACCCCAGTTCCTTGCTTGCTCTAGTCTTGCCTTTGAGAGCTCAGTATTTATAGCCCCCCAATCCTGACTTAGTTGCTTGGCATGCACCCTCTCCTAGCTGGGCCTATCACTGAGAGAAACAAGGCAAGGGCCTGACTGGAAGATGGGGCCTTCCAAAGGGGACAAGAGGACACAAGGGAAGCTCACAGCCTTGGCGATCTACTGCCTGCCACTTAAGCCACCATGCCCATCTCACCCTGAAGGCCTTCAGGTCAGAGGCCCCATAGCCACTAACTTGACAGGGATGAAGGGGAGTAGGAAGTGGGCACAGGGGTTCATCCAGTTCAAGAGAGAACTAGTAGGCAGTGCCAAAGGGCATTTTTTCAGGGAAAGGATCTGTGGGGACTTCCCCAGGGAGAGGAAGAAGGCTGGGCAGGCCCTGGCTCAGCTTCCCAAGGCTGTGTCAACAAGACCACAGCTTACCTGGACAATCTGACTGGAGGAAGGAGGTATGGAAATGACTCATTGACATGTTCTGGCCTGGGGCCCCCACCGGCTCTTCATGCCATGGTGGAGCTCCCAAGGACCCTGTCAGCTCAGATGCTCATTTTCCAAGAACTCACTACTGCTGTCTTGATGTGTCCCACTGATGTCATTTCAGTCATCATCTTACCCCCCCCCCAGGAATCCCCTCCTTTCTCCACTAAGATCTACCATGGGGGCTGCTTTTGCTTAACCCATGTCCCCATCCCAGCAAGCTTCATTTCTCACCAGGCAGTCCATGACTCTGGACACCACTAACTCCTGGCATGTGTCATGAGGCCTATCTGGACTGGGGACTTGGGGGCCTCGTTGGCAAGGCTTGTGATACTCTCCTGTGGGCATGTACCCCCCAAACCCACAGCAATGCACAGAGGATCAGGGGGCAGGGGTAGCCTGTGGCCCCACTTACAGTAAAGCTGTTGTTGACGTTCTTCGTACTGGTCTCAGCCACACTGGCATCAGTAAGATCAACCTCATCAAAAATCAGGGACTGGAAGAGCAGAAAAGGGAAAGCTGGGCTCAGTGATGCAGGTGATGAGGCGGCCATGGAGGCAGCGGGGGGCTAGAGGCTCCCCCCACCCCTAGCAGCTGACACAGTCCAGGACTCGCCACCTGAGTGGCTACGGGGTCAACACTACCTTGAGCAGCTCTGATTATGCAGCAGGAGACTAAGCCTCTCTCCCCAAAGTCCTCAGTGGGGCCAAGAATAATGGTCAAGGTAGCCTGGGCCAGTCAGCCTCACGTGCCTGTTCTGCTAAGGCTGCCCGTCAAGATAATGAGACTTGGGAGTGTAGACCTGAGGAGTGGGAAGGGAGACCGGAGGCCCACCAAGTCCAGGTCAGCCTAGATCCAGACTCCCTGTGATAGCATCCCCTGTACATGGAGGGGGAGAGGCCCAGGTCTGACTTCTCAAGAGAAGGCAAGTCATAAAGGGACTTGGGTTTCCTCCCAAAAGGGCAGCATGTGAAGGAGAGAGTTCCCAGTGAAGAGACTGGAAGGGAGAAAGAGGAAGGAGGAGGAAGGGCTGTAGAGAGAGGTGACTTTTGGTCAGCACCAGAACCCAAGTATCCAGAAGAAAGGGTGAAAGCTTGACCCCTGACATCCAATCAGAGCTGGGCCTAGGCCTTCAGACCATTGGGGGTGGGTAGAGAAAGGGAGAGCAGCTTACTGTCCCTGCCTACCACATTCTATGTCAAGCCTTCTCTCCAGGTCTCAAAAGCCCACCCTGTGGTGGCAGGAACGTGAGGCCTGGCACCATTTTGGTTGTAGAGCATGGTATCAAGGACATTCAGGCAAGTCTCTTTCTTGGTGGGGCTTTGAGTCCAAATGAGGGGTTGGCCAAGGTGATCCCTAAAGGGCCCTCCTGGCTCAACAGTCGGGCAATGAAGGCCATTTGACTTCGGTCTTGATGCTGGATGGAGCCCAGAGCTTTCTGGGAGTCAAGAGAACTCTAATGCATCAAGGATCAAGTTTGGAAGAATGTGTGGTGCCCAGGACAGGAGGGTAGGTGAGCAGGTTAACTCAAGCTGGAGATGGGGTAGAGGCATTAGCTAGCTCTGTGGCTACAGGTGAGGCTCTGAGCCTCAGTTGCCCCATTTGGAAAAGAAGATAGTCCTCCCCACCACCTCCCAAGTGGGAGGACCCTTGGGATAGTGCTTAGTGACCCACAAATAAGTCAGTTGGGAGCTCCCTGAGCAAGTAGTAGTCAGCAGCCTTGGAGTTCTCTGCCCCTAGAGCAGCTGGCAGGGCCTGGGAGAACTGCCCAACACTGCCAGCAGCTTTGGAAGGCCCAAGGGCCAGGAAGGGATTCCCTGCATAAGAAGGCATGGACATGCCCTTCCCATGGGCAGGAAGAAAAGCTGGCAATGGGGGCCTGGATTTGGCATCAGAGAAGTCTGACTTCTGGTGAGCTCTGTGGTCTTCAGTAGTCAGGTCACCTCTCCTGCCTCAGTTCTCTGATGTGGAAAATGGGACAGTAAGCCCTGCACTGGAGGAGCAACATATTGTCAGGAAGACCTGGGTTCCTATCCCACTTCAGACACTAGTGGTGGGGCCCTGGGCAAGTCATATCACCATGGTGCGTTCCATTTCTTTTTCTATAAACGTAGTACCTACCACACAACGTTGATAAGAGGTGATAAGAGATGGCCAGTGCTTCGGGCACCACAAAGCATTAGAGAAACGTACACTGTTCTTCATCATGGTGCCAGCAGGCCCTCCCTGAAGACCCACAGGCCAGGCAAAGGCATTGTCCTATTGTGCAGGGATGGCTCAGGCAACAGAAGGCGTACCCAAGACAGGAAGCACCAAGTTTGGAAGAGGTGCCAAAGGAAGGGGGTGGCTCTGAGGGGCTGGGCACCTGCCAAAGACACTCCCTCTTGGGTCTTTGGATCTTTCAGGAACCCTTTTCTCAAGTAGGGAAAGGGGACATTGACACGTGCCCAGGAGATAGTGTGAGGATAGACAAATCGTGCTCCAGGATGAGTGGGGCAGAGCTTAGGCTCAAAGAGTAGAGATCACAATGGACAAAAAGCAGAGGGGGGCAGGCAGATGCAGACCAGGAAAAGGCCAGGGGGCATCCTGGCAGAGCCAAGACTGGGTGGCCAGAACCCAGGGCCTGGGCAAGGGATGAAGAGGGGCACATTGGGAAGGGTCTTGAATGCCAGGCCCAGGTTTTACTGACTTGCTATTGTAAGCAATGCCCAGCCTGCTCTGAGACCCAGGGAGGGAGCAGGAAGTGCCCAGGTTGGCAAAGCTGCCAGCAGTGCCCGCAGCATATATCTTACCTTCATTTCCAGCCCAGGATGGGCCAAACCAAGCTTAACCGCTACCCACCCCCACCCCCTGGTTCACAGGCCCCCCCCCACCAGTCCCACTTCCTTATTTCTCTGGCTTGGCTCCTCAGCTCAGTGTCTTTCACAGCCTGCCACTTGCCAACTCCTATTGATTCTTCCTGTGAAATTTTCCCCATCTGTCCCCTTCAGTCCATCCACAGGGCAGTGCATCACCTCCCCCAAGCCCATTGGGAGAGGCTCAGCTCCTAATTGACCTCCCTGCCTCCAGCCTCAGTACCCTCCCTCCGGGCCAGCCTCAACATTCAGCCAGGTTAATCCTTCTCAAATGCAGCTTTTAGCCAATCTCTCACTTGCCCACAAGCCAATAAATGGTTCCCTGTGGCTTAGCACAATGAACCTGGCTGCCCATGAAGGTTCTGGAACACAAGGATCATGGCCGGCAGCCTCCCAACATCCAGTTATCTCTAGTCTGGCCCATCTGCACTTCCCACCTCTGGGCTTTTGCTCAGGTTGTTTTCCCTCTCCCGCCCCCACATGCACCCCCGGAATAGTCTCTTCTCTCCTCTCTTCCTCTCCTAGAAAGCCTCCCCATCTTGGTACCAATCTTTACCTTGGCATCATTTCCAGGATTTCTAGACGGTACCATGGAAAGCTACAGTTTGGCATCCACAAAAGGTGCACTTCACTGGACCCTGGCCTTTGTCTCTGCCCTACCCACCCACCCACCCGCTGGCTGGGCTCCAAGGCCCTCTAAAGCATAGCTCCCCCCTTCTCGATAGCCAACTCTGAGAAGGAAGCATCAATCCATATGATGCAGAGAGGGGTACTGAATGCCAGAATCCTATTTCCAAGAGATCTGAATGGGCTGAATCCTAGCCTAGATACTGGGGACCAGGGAATGATTCCCACAGGCGGCTTCTGGCCAGGGGAAATGTGGCCCCCAAAACATCACCTTAAACGATCCAGAGGCCTGAATGGACAGCAAGCTCAGTGGGAGTTGGCAGCTCTGCAAAGCATTGGACCCAGAAGCTACAGTCCTGGCTGAGGTGGGCCAAGGGGAGACCGACTAGCTGTTGGCAGATGTCCCCCAGCAGGGAGAGCTGGGAGCTCTGGGAAAACTTTCCTGATGAGGAAGTGGCAGGAAGAGTAACAGCTGAAAACTGTGTAGACTTCTGCAGCATTTTGAGGCTGGCAGACCACTTTACAGATAGCATCTTATTTGCTCTTCACAACAGTACTAGGCTACTGTGCCCCCCACTGTACAGATGAGGAAATTGAGGCAGACAGAGCTAGTGTCTGACTAGATTATACCTGGGGAGGATTTCCACAGGCCCGGGGCTTTCCATCAGCCAAATAGTCCAGAAGCCCTCCTCTGGTTCCCCCCACCCATCCCTTCTGTTTGCCACAGCCTCTGAAGGTCTCTACCATCACAGCAGTACAGGAGGAAAGAGAAAACGAATGGGGCACCTGGATCTAATTCTGGGAATTTTTTGGTGATTTTTCAGATTTCACTGGTCACGTGTGATATGCCATCTTAGTGAGTGATGCCCTGGGAAGATCTGTCCTGAGGGCCAAGGCAGTCTCCTGTACACTCTAGTTAGCTTTCAGTTTTGATCATGCCCCAGGGAAAGCTATAACTAGCTTTGCTTGTGCTGTCTATGGATGAGGTTCGGGGCTGACTCTATCGTTCTGCTGCTAAAGAACCTCTTATGGCTCCCTGGTGCCTACCCTTGATGTTTGTAGTCTTCTACTTAACTTTACGCATCGAACACTCCAGCCAGGCTGCTGAGTGAGCTGCTCCTCATACTCAACTTGCTATCTCCTATCTCCAGGCCTTCATACTCCTCAATCGCTTAGAATTTCTGGCTTCCTTCAACAGTTAGCTTTGTTGCTGCACACACACACACACACACACACACACACACACACACAACACACACACACACACACACACACACACACACACACACACACACACACACACACACACACACACACACACTCCATGAGGAACGGAGGGAGGAACAATTCTTCCGAGTCTCTTGCCACCAGTGGTCAGGATCCAGGAAAAAAAACACAAAAGGAGGAGAGGGAGAAAGGGAAGGAGTCAGAGAAGGAAAAGCACCTCCTAACACATACCTTGGAGTCTTTGGCGTAGTATAGTGTTTTTCCTCGAATCCGCACGTATCTCCTCTTCCACCTCTGGAAAGAACTGGTCTGTTTCAGTAAAAGTCCTTCCTTCACACTTTTCTAAAAGACAGAGATGACAGGCAGACGGGAGTCACCCAGCTGGCCCAAGCCAGGGAAGTCTATGGAAGCTGGCAGTGTAAAGCCCCCCCACCCACCCAGAGAGAGGACCAACCAAGTCTGGCATGAAATGAGGCCTTGCCCAAATACCTAGAAGATAACGCCCGCCTGAGGCAGGCCAAGAGGCCCAAGACAGTATTGGTGGTGGCACTAAACCTCCCAGGCTCCTAGACCCAGCTTCTAGCTCTGAGAAGACGAGCCTCAGATTCCCTCAAAGCACGTTAGGAAAGGGGAAGGGGCTATTGTGCAATAGGACACAAGACTGCACATCTCCTCTTAGGGTACCCTTTGTCCTTCTCTCATTCTAGCCTAGCTCAGGCCTGGTGGGCCAGGGAAACAGGGCGTGGTCAAGGCTCCCTGTTCAGACTCCAAGAGCCTCAAAGCTCCTACTGTGAGCGTGAGAACATGGATGCATGGGAGACATAAGAGAGAATGGAGAACCCTTGACCATCAAATGGAGTCATTAGCTAAACCATGGCAAGTTGCCCCCCTCCCCCAACTCTAGACAGGTCTGTCCCAGAATGGGACACCCTGGGATCTATGTACTCCCAGGTGCTCCCCTCAGCACTGAGGCTCACCTGGGGCAGGGAGACAAGAGGAACAGCCCCCACCCCAGACAGGACAGAAACAGCAGTGTCAGACAGAGGCCATGCTAGAGAGACGATGGCTGGGGGAGGAAGGGAAGAAGTCAGCAAACTGCCATCAACAACAATTGAGCCGTTCTTGCTTAAGTGGGATTTGATAATGGTAAGATTTTCTACATGGCCTGATCACAATTCACCCAAATTGGTTGCCAATAAAGGGATGCAAAGGAGAAACAGAAGCAGAGCTGGGGCTGGCCTCTGGGCACAGGCAGCAAATCCCTGACCTGCCATTGTAGGGAGAAAGGTGCAGAACACAGGCAGAGACAGAGAGGGAGAGACAAAGGAAAAAGACCAAGACAGACACCCAGAAAAAATGAGCTGTTCAAAAGAGATGCTATCAGGTTCTCCGACTCTAAGAAGGAGCTGGATGCCAAAGTCGGGCACTCACAGCCACATGTGGTCAGGCGTTGTTGCATCCCAGAGGCCCCAAGCTTTGTCCCTAGATCTTTTCCTATGCTCCTACTCCTGGTAAGATGAACAACAGTAGGCACAAGTAGGCAGATCACTGGATTTGGAGTCAGAGGCTACCTTAAGTCACTACACGATGAGGGTCCAGAACATTCTGTCTTTGGATGTGGCCCTCTTTTTCCCTGCTCCAGCTCTGCCAATGTACCTCTCTCCTGTTACAACCCAACTCATTGGTTCAAGGTCAGTCCCACAGCCTGTGCTGGTATAAGCTAGATGGGGAACCAAGAATGGATCCCACACCCCTCTTGCCTGTTGATGGCTGCTGCCACCTCAGCCTGCTCCTACCCCCTAAGCTCCCAGGGCATCTTCCTATTTCCATGTCCTCAAGGAAAAGCTGGGTCAGAGGAGGAGGAATGTGGCAAGTATTTGAGGGACTTCCTAAGGGATTGTTGAATTTTATCCCCATTATCTGGAGAAGGAACCAGAGGCTCAGAGAGGAGCAGGGTCCCATGGCTAGGAAGAATCAGAGAGAGAGGCATCTGCCTCCAGACCCAGTCTGGAAACCATGGCAAGTAGAGACTGGCTCAAAGAACTGGGAACTGAAGAAATGGCTTGGGGGACACATGGCAGCTGGCAGCAGATATCTGCGGCAGAGAGAGGCAACAGGGCTGGGCAACTGTTGAATGAATGACCTGGATGCCGAGGGAATGGCTCAACTCACCAGGCCCTACCCAGAGGGGAGACTAGCTATGACCATCCTTTGACAAGTGGTCAACCAGGACTTCAGAGTGCTGGTCTTCACTTCCTATGTGTACCCACCCACTTCCTACGTGTACCCAACTATCCACCTTAGGGTGCTGTTTATTTCTTCTACTTCTATCTCTATTTCTCCCTCCCCCAACTTGGCAAGGGTTGCTTGGTGCCCATCTGCTGGTAAAGCCAAAGTGGCTATATTTAGTTCATGTCATCTTTCCTCATAAATCAGTGCCTCCATTTCCCTAATCTGCTCAATTGCTTTCCTTGGGCCTCTCTCCAAATTGTTTTTTTTTTTCTGGCACCAAAAAAGGCAGTGGCAGGGAGTGCTGAAGGTGCTCAGGGAAGACTAGTCACCTTGTTATGCCATCTGGCTGCCCTGCATAGACCTTAGTCAGACTTAGGGCCTCCTGGCAAGAAGAAGGAAGGATTGCTTGCGTCATGTATGGGCAGAGCAAGGGAGATGATCCCTACCCAGCGGGGCTGACCTTCCTTAACTTATCTGCCTTGTATCCCATTGGATTGCTTCCCTACCCCCACCTTCCCAGATTGCTCTCTGACCTGGGTTGCAGGGTCCAGCTGAACTCCCCCAAGTTACTTCACCATCTGACCTTGTGATTTCCCTACAAAGACAGAAAGCCCAACCCAGGGTCGGGGGTGGGGGGGGCTCAATAACTGTGACCTCTTTGATGGAGTCACTACCTGTCCAGTACTAGCAACAGCCTCTGGGATTTGTCTTTTTGCCATAGGTTATGACCTTTGCCCAATGGACCACAACTCTGGGCTTTCCCCTTGTGCCCTCTACATTGTAGCCTGCTGTTACCTTTTGGCCTGGGGCCTGGGTCTACCCCTCCCTCTTCCAGGGTCATGGGGTCAGGCAGAAGCTGGGTGCTTGTCCTGAGGCTGAGAAAAATGCCCAAAAGTAAAGGTAACCTGAGCCATTTCCCAGGCTAGGCTCCAGCGGTCTCTATCCTACCTTTCAGTCTTCTGACCCAAGTACCTGATGCCCTGGCCCAACCTTCTCAGGACCCCTGGATGGTGTTCAACTTGGCAATCTCACTTGGGCCTTCCCTTCCTAGGGGACCCTAACTTCAGGACTGCCTAAGACTCCCAGGGTTCAATGAGTCAAACAAGTCACTGGTGTTTCACAAGACTCAAGTAAAGGCCAGAAAAGGCCTCTACTTCCCTGTTCAGCTCCATGAGCCAGCTCATGGTTACTGAACACCCCAAACAAAATGATCTCTAGTCCTACCTGCAGGCCTTGGGTGTAGTTAGGAGAGGGAGGGAGCTCAGTGGATGAGCTGCCTTCAGGATAGCCCTGTCTGGGGGCCTCCCTCAGTTCCTACCTTCATTGCCATTCCCTTTGGACTCCATAGCTGGGACTTCAACTTTCCCCTTCCTGGGTTCCAATCATGGCCAAGGTCAGTCCTAACCTCTTCATTTGTTTAAAGTGGGTTTGAGATGAACATGAAGGCCACGGCAGCACCCCCAGTTCAGGGGCTCCCAGCAGGTACCACAGCCTCATCCTACCCTGCTCCACCCTTCTATCCCTCAGGATACTCCTCCCTTACAACTTGGTGACTCAACTTCTGACCAGACCAATGCCCTCCCAAAGATGGAAAGCTCATCTCCTGGAAAGCTCATCTCCCAGCAAATCTAGGTGGAAGAGAACCTGTCAGAAGAGGGGGAGGGGGCAGAGCCAGGATGTTAGAGAATTCTGCCTGAGGTTCCCTTCAGAGTGCCAACTGCCCTTGAACATCCAGGGCTGTGATGACTGAAATGGGGAGCCACCCTGGGAAGGTCCACCTTGGGAAATCAATTTTCCTTAGTGGGACTCTGCTTCCCCCCAGCCACTCCACACCCTGGGGCTTTCTGAGCAGCAGAAGCAAAGGAAAACCAAAGGAAAGCCAGTGAACATCACCAAAATTCAAGGGAGAGGCTCCTATTTTCTAGTGTCCTTAAGCTTCTTCTGACTGCGTCTGATTGAAAGCAATCCCGGCTCCTCGATGGCAGGGCTGCCTGGCAAGGCCAGCTCGGCACCATGGCCCTGCCACGGCGGTCTGCCACTGTGGCCCTGCCATTGTCAGATATTGAACAGAGATGAAATTGACAGGGCGAGCCTCCTGAATATTTATTCTGATAAGTAGCCTGTCACCCAGCCTGTCTGGCCCCGGCTTAGCAGCCAGAGCATCTCCCCACCGGGGATCATTTCCAACTCTGTCTAAAAGAGACACGCAGAGAAAGTAAAGAAGGGAAGGGGCTGCAAGGAAGTGACATGAGAGAATGGAGGGTCAGGCCCAGGAGGCTGGCCTTGGATCATTTAGCAACCACAGGCCAAGGCAACATACTAACGTTCAAAATGGTGAGACAAAACGAGACAAGGGAAACTCCATCTACTGGCCTCAAGTCCTGCCACTGGGGAGGTACACGTGGGGGCCAAGGCCTCCTGGTCATTCAGTTCCTATGTGAGTGCATCCAGGAGACCAGCAAAGGCCTCCTTGCAGAGGATGGGCTCAGAGCTAAATCATGAAGGAAGCCAGGGAAAGTACAAGGCAGAGATGAGAGGCAGAACAGGTCAGGTGTGGGGAACAGCCAGGGCAAAGACACGGAGATGGGAAATGGGGTTTTTAGTACTTGTGAGGAACAGTCAACAGGCCAATGGTGCTGGATTGCCGAGTATGACAAGTATAAGAAGACTGAATAGGGGGAAGGACTGCTAGACCAAATGGAAGATTCTCTGTTTCTACAGGTAAAAGGAGGCACAGAAGCCCCCCAAACAGGGGTCATAGATGGCATAAAGGTAAAGATGACAGATTGGGGCAACAGCCAGACCATGGTGGGGGTGGGGTTAGAGATGTGAAGTGTCAAGAATGGCCCCTAGATGGCAAACTGGAGGATTGAAAGGATAGAGGTGGCCTGAGCAGGAAAAGGGGAGTTAGGTTGAGGGAAAAGAGAGGGAGTTCTGTGGGACAGTCAGTCCAAGATGTCAGAGGCGACTGGGGCAGAGCAGAGAGATGGGCAGGACGGGGAGACCTGGGAAATCACTGCCAAAGAGACAACCCAGATGACTTCATGAGAATGTGGGGAGCAGAGCCTTCGACTGGGCCTGTCCCCCCTCCCCCACTTCAGGTGGTCTGGTGAATCCCACAGATACTTCAGCCAAGGATGGGAGTGACAGACAGAATGAGTCAAAGGCGGGACTCCAACCAGATCCCAATCATTCCACTGGGAATGAGTCAACAAAATAAAGCAACACAGACGACACTCATGTGCCACATGCGGCTCCTTCCCATCATTTCGCTTTTGGTTGGGTTGGTCATTGCCCCGCATGCCACAGGCCTGAAGGCTGATGGAGCAGGCGACCCCTGACTTTGCTGACTCACCTTGGTGGCAAAGGCTAACTGATTGAGTAGAAATAACTTCTGGAGTGACACACTGGCTCAGAGGCAGGAAAAACCAGAGTGACAATCCCTCCTTTGCTACTTCTTAGCCATGTGATCCTGGGCAAGCCCCTCTCCCTCTCTGAGCCTCAGTTTCTTCACCAGAGAAATGTGTCTAAGAATACCAGTCCTAGCTGCTTCATAGAGCTCTTAAGTTACTTACTCCCCAGGAAGCAAAAGCCAGTATTGGTTTCCCTTGAGGGCTAACTGGCTTCAGCTGGGAGGTGACCTGGGATGCTGCCACCCGTGGCTGCCATTGGCAGCTAGTTCTGCTTCACAAGCCCCCAAAAGAAAAACCTGCCAGAACATACCCTCAAGGATCTTTTTGCAAAGGTGAGAGAACCTGCCTTGGACCTCCAGCTAAAAACGCCTCAGTCTACTTTTTCTAAGAAGATGACCCCTTCAACAGGATATTCTGCCAAAGGGGTAAACCAAGGCATAGCGGAACATCTCCAAGTGCCCTGCTGACTTGACTGCTCTTGGCTCTGCAGGATTGGGGGGCCCAGTGGAGGAAGAGCATAGGGCTCTAATCCTGCCTCTGTGGCCTTAGAAGAATGTTTTTGCTTCTCTCAGCCTCACTTTGTTCCTCTGTAAACCAGGCAACTCAGATGAGTATTATTGGGAAACATCTAGAAAAAAACTCTACAGGCTTGGAGGGAAGGGCTGAATCCCCCCTCTTTAAGCAGCTCCTGAAAGGCAGGAGAGCTAGGTCCCCAAATGAGCTTGAGTGACCTTCAGCAAGCTGTCCCACCCTGGTCTTAGCCATGTTTAAGGGCCCCGCTCAGGCTCTGGCTCCGATGTCCAGAGGCTGGCCAGTTCAGTGGCTGCTCCTGCTCTGCTGCCCTCGTTTCAATGTGGAGTCCTGTGGCTGGCATAGATTTGAGGCCATTGCTGTGAAGACCCCAGCCACAATTTTAGATGGGACAAGGGATTTGGGTTTCTCCTTGCACCATTTTGTGGACAGGCCAAAGAGGAATTGGGGAGGGGGGAGAGAATAGTCACAGTAAGCTTAGGAAACAGCTATGGGGCCAATCTGGCTGAACCCGAGAACACACAAAAGACGGTACAGGGACAGAGAGGGCTAGGCAGTGATTCCAGAGAACCAGAAATAGCAGGCTGCAGTGGCTCTGTTTAATCCTGGAAGCAATAGGGAGCCACCAACAGGGTTTGAGCAGGAGAGTGACCCGGTCAGACCTTGACCTTAGGAAAGTTAATTTAGCAAGTATGTGGGAGATGGAGAGAAGGGCAGGTCCTGCTAGGAAGAAACTTCAATAGTTTATACAAGAGGTGATAAGGGCCCTACTACCTCAAGGGTTGGTGACAACAGTGGGAGTGGAGAAAAGGCTAAGATGTAAAGTTATGAGGAAACTGAATTGCCAATGGCACATGGTGGTGGACAGAGGATGAATATTGCAAATCCGGATGCCTGGAAGGATGGTGTTGACCTCAATAGAACCAGGAAAGCTGGGAAGAGGGAAAGGCCAGGGTGCAAGACAAAGAAGAGAAGCAGGTGTTTAGGAGGGCCTGAAGTGGAGCTGGCAATGGGTCATCCAGGTGGAGACACCTAGTGGGGGTTATCCATGTGAGCCAGTTGATTCAGGCCTCATTTGCAAGGATTACATGGGAACAAATTAAATGATTAAGGAAAAAAGGTAGGAGGGCAGGAGAGGATCTCAGGAAAACAAAGCACCCATCCTTAGGGGCTGGGAGCTAGATAGTGACTCAGCACAGGAGAAGGAAAGCATATACAGGAGAGGGGGGGGTGTTCAACCACACCAAAGTTACCCAGTGGTCCAAGAGAGTATGGTTCAGTCTACTCAGTTGTGTCTGACTTTTTGTGACCTCCATTTGGGGTTTTCTTGGCAGAGATCCTGAAGTGGTTGGCCATTTTCTTCTCTGGCTCATTTGACAGATGTACAAACTGAGGCAAACAAAATGAAGTGACTTGCCTAGGGATACCCAACAAGACACTGAGGTAGGATTTGAACTCAGGTCTGCCTAATTCCAGGTTCAGAACTTCTCTATCCACTGAAGTGGATAGCTGCCCCCCAAAAGGTGATGACTAAGCAAATGCCTTTGGGTTTAGCAGGGACAAGCTCACTCTGGACTGAGCAGGGATGTTAGAAGTCTGACTGCAAGGAACTGAGAAGTGAGGGGTGAAGGGTGGACAAAGAGACAATAAGAATAGAGGTTACTTCCCACATAGGGATAGCAAAGGTCTGGGCACATATGGAGGGCAGCAATAAGGCCAGTGGATGGGGTAGCAGGCTGGAAGAGGAGAGATAAGGGAGGAACGACAGGTGGGGCGAGCTGCCTGAAAAACTAGTTATAAGCTGGGCTCAAGGGAAAAAGTAATAATAACAAATGATTGTCAAATGCTGCTTGGTATATACAAGGTGTCCCCAAAGTCTTAGGGCAGAGTTAAGAAAGCTTAAAAGTACCCTAAACTTTTGGGACATGTATTGAGGGACATACTACAGGTAGCATTGATCCCATTTGATGGATAAGGAACTGTGAGGTTCAGCTAATAACTGTTGGAGGTGGGATTTGAACACAAATCTTTGAAGGATTAGCTTTGACCAGAAGACCCATCTCCTCCTCAGAGACTGAGCAGAGGAAGAGAGAACAGAGGAAGTTATAGAGGAGTTTCAAGGGATGGGGGGGGGGCGTAGGGAAAAGGAGACAGCTCATGCTATCAGGCCTCATTTCTTGGAGTAGAATGTGAGGCCCCCTGCCGACAGAAAGGGGGTTTGAGGGATGAGGGATTTGGTGCAGTAAGACCCAAAGCACTACCAGCCAACAGTGAGGGCCCAGCCAGGAAAACTGGCTAACTTCCTCTAGCAGTGTTGAGCAGTGAGGCAGTATGGGAATGGGAACAGAGATGGCAAGTGCTGGGGGGGGGGGGTGATCAGAGGTGAGGAGGATTAGCAAAGCACCACAGCAACATGGCCAAGGAGGAAGAGAGGCCAGCAGCATAAAGGTGAACTGGGCGAGAGGAAAGAGAAGAGAACGAGAGTTGATGGGAAGGAAGATGGGGGCATGACGGAGGGACTGCAGATCATGATGAGGCTGAAGACCAGATACAGAGCTAGTGAGGCAGAAGGAGAAGTGGAGATTAAGGGAGGGGGAAGCTAAGACCAGAAACAAGGAGGACCCACAGCCCTCAGTAGCTTGAGCTGACACAATGGAGGAAACCCTGGGGTTCTATTAGGGCTAGTGGAGAGAATCAGGCTCCAGCACCAGGATCTCCATTCCCAATAGATGGGCCATGTCTTCTAGAGCTATTTTTCCATTCATCTCTATTCTCAACCTTAGCACTTGGGACTCAGAGTCACCTACTAAAGGTCTGTTGGATTGAGGGGCATTTTGGGCCTGTCTCATGTCTATATAGAATGTTAGAGCTGGAATCCGGATGCTCAGAGGCCCAAGGGAGCCCAGGTTCTCTCGCAGGGCTAAGTAATAAAGTTCAGAGAATTCTCCAAGTCATCTGCTTCCCAGTTAATGTTATTTGAGGGGACCAAGAATCTGGAAGGGACCCTACTCAGAGCTCACAAGGTCATTTTAGAGAGGGGGGAAACTGAGGTCTAAAGAGGGCAAAGGGACATGCCCCAAATCAGAGCAAGTCACAGGCAGAGGTTGTGAAAACATCTCTGGGCCGATGAGATGGCTGCCAGGAGCTATTCTAGTTACAGTGGAAATCATCCGTCCCATTGAGAGACAAGTGAACAAATCAGAGAATCTCCTCTAACCTCCCATACCCAGTAGCCAAATCCTCTCTGTAGACCCTCCTGTGATGGGGAGCTCACTGCTTCACAATAGAGTAACTGTTCATTTCCAACATTCTTTAAACAAGTCCTCTCCTCTCTCTGGTTTCTATGCCCACTCCCCCTTCCTCAGAAGGAAAGCAATCAGTCCATCAACCCCTTCACAGTGAGGAGGCAAACCAGTACCTTCAGTGCTTCAAGGTCTCACTGTACAAAGGAGGCGAAAGGACATGGACCTTGCCCTCAGGAAGCCTGCGGCACCAACTTGGCCTCAGATAGCTAGCTACTGGGCCTCTGTCTAAGCCGTATTACAATTACAATTCCTCATCTGTAAAATGGGGAGAATAATGAGACCCAACTGGCAGAGCTAACGATGGAAAATACTTCGTGAGCCCTCGGGGACTGGAGACACAGTGCTGCCAGCATGATGGGTATTAGGTTCAAACTTGCCTTCAGTTGTAATGCCATTTTCCTACCCTCACCTTTTGGGGGAGGGGTAGAGGGAATCTGTTGCAATCCATTTCTCCATCTTCTTTGCTATTTCCGCCTTTAGTGAATAAATAGCATTTCTGAAGACAAACACCACCTCCATCTTTGAAAGAGTGAGATTCGGGGTCCATAAAAATGGTCTGGGCCAACCCTTCCATCTTGTAGACAAACCAACACTGCCCATGAGAAGCTACAACTAGAACCCCCAAATGGCATCGTCTAGTCTAGCTCCATTATATTACAGAGAAGGAAACAGACTCTGAGAGGGAAGGTCCTGGCCCAAGAGCAGAGCTTTCCATCCAGTGACTCCATTTTGATTTGAATGGCCCCAGAAACCTGGGGAACCTTCCTTCACCATGTACTTGCTGGAGTGGGGCCTACAGGAACTGCCCTTTTCACTAGTCATGGGGAGTAGGCAGCCATGACAAAGAGAGGCCCCCTTAGCATGGGGTGGGGGGAGAAGGTTGGAAAAACAGCAGCAGGTGACTATCTGCCCTGGGAGAAACATCAGGAAAGGAAAGAAGCCTCCCTGGGCCCCCTAGCTCAAGCTTCAGCCATCCAATCTTAAGGTCCGGTCTGCTGGCCAGGTCTGAGAAGCGGGGTGGCCATGCCAGCTGGGCTGCAGATCGCCCACTATTTAAACAGAAGGGAATGCCAGGGAAGTAAAAATGAACTGAAAGAGAGGAGAGACAAGAGACAGTGACAATGAGACAGAGAGAGAGAAAGAAAGGCATGTGGGGGAGGGGAGGGAGGGACAGAACTCCACAGAATTATAATTCAATCTGCAAAGTCCAGAAGGAGGAGTGATGGTGATGAAGTCAGAGGCCCACAATGTCACTGGGGGAGGAGAGGCACTGTGGAGCAGGGGCGGCCAAAGATGCTCATTTGTCCACTTTTGACACATGGAATTCCCACTGGTCCCAGCACAATCTCGCCAGCCTCCATTTCATTGGTTCCGAGGCTTCTCCAATCAGGGGCTGAAGTCAACACTGGCCAAACAGGGAAGGAGAAGCAATGGGGAAAGATCATCAACCAAGGGAAAAATCATCATCTGGGAGAAAATTGTCACCTGGGGCTCGGGAGCTGATGGGCAAGGGGAGCTCTTGGAGGGCCTGAAGGGCAGGGTTCCCAGAGCTGAACAGTCCCATCTAACTGGCTCCACACACCTCTTCCCACTGAACCATGGACACATAGACACATTCAGATAAAGATGCCAAGAGGCCTAAAGATTTGCCCCAGATTCCCTTATGCCCATTTCCACCAGGACATGTAAATTCCCAGAAGATCAACACTGTCTTAGATACCCAGACAGGACCTTGGAACTCACTGAGGCCAAGCCCCTGCCTGTTATAACATCTCATCTCTGCTTAAACATTCAAGCAATGGGGAACTCAACCCCTCACGAGGCAGACCTGTCTACAAGTGTCACTTGAGGGTTCCTCTGAGTCCTGCCACCTGGAATCCCCAGAGACCAGGAATTATCCACTTCCTCGGGGATCAGAGGATGCTGGCACCCAGAGTTTTTGACTCCTTTTTTTTATTGCCATAGCGTCTGGGATGAAGTAGGTGCACTTAATCAATATTGCTCAACTGATTGCCTGTCTTAGAATTGGAGTGAATGACTGACTGACTGAACAATCCTAGCAAAAGGGAGGAATAGCTCAGGAAAGTAGGGGCTTAGGGGAAAGAGCATCAGTTCCCTGCATGGAAGGCACTGCTGGTCTCCTTTGTGGAAATTCTCCCCATAGAGAAAGTAGATTGACTGCTCTTCCAAGGCTATTGACATCCCCAGCCCTGGCGAGGACCCTGCCATCCTCCTAGAGCTCAACAACATTCTCGACACCTCACTCTCCCTTCAGCCCTCATGGCCAATCCCTTGCCAGGGCCCATATATTCCATCTTCACAAAAGCTTTCCAATCCATCACCTCCTCTCTGCTCCCATCACAGCCACCCTCAATCCAAGCCTTCAGTACCTCTCTCCTGGACACTTACAGCAGCCTCTGAGCCTCCTGGTATCCAGTCTCTCCCCATCACAGATAGCCCTTCACTCCATTGCCAAAGGACAGACCCGAGCATGCTTCAGTGTCTTCCCATTCTTACAGATTAAGATACAGACTTTTCAATTTGGTATTTCCAGCCCTTCATAAACGTAGTTCCAACCTATCTTTTCAGGCCAATTACATATTATTCCCCTTCATACACTCCACATTTCAGCCAAAATGGCCTGCTGGCTCTCATCAGCAGTTGATGCCCTGCTTCTCTCCCTGCCCAGAATGCTCTGTTCTCATGTCTGCTCTTTGGATCCCCACAGCTTCCTTCAAGATTCCATTCAGGAGCTATCTCCTTCAAGGGGCCTCTCCCATTTCTACCTGCTTAGTATGCCCACTACCATCACCAAGCAGTTATTTTGAAGCTACCATAGATTTATTTCTCCATGAACATATTTTGACTACTAGGAGGATGGATGTTCTATGGGAATGGGGCCTTTTTCCAGTTTTGTGGGCCAGAGTGGGTGTAGAACAAAGGACAGAGATGGCATCTTAGCAGACATCAAAGTACATCAAAGTAGCTCAGAAGATGGGTGAGCGGGCACATGATACCAAAAGCCATCTCAAAAACCCCTACATCTTAAGTGTTCACCAAATGGGGAACATCCAGTGGCTATTTGCAATGGCTAGTTTCCAATCAAGTCTTCTCAACTGCGGGAGATAAGTGAAGGCCTAGGAGATATGAGGGGTTTGCTAAAGAGACTGTGAACTCATCACACGTAGCCCTGATGGGAATTGGCAAGTTGCAACCCTTGGCTATGTTGCCAGTGGCCCCAGAACCACTTGAAAACGTCATCGTCATTGTCAGCGGATCTATGGGTCTATGAGCTCAGAGAGAAGCTGGCTGGACACTTTTGCCCTCCTAATATGTGGTGGCTGTCAGTACAACCCCTTTATGCAAAACATGCATGGACTTGAAAAGGGTCAGTCAGAAGGACTGAGAGCAGAAGTAGATGGAATTGTGGGGACTTATACGATGAGCATCCAGAAGTGAATTCAGATGATGGAGAGCCCTTCAATCTCGAAGAAATCTGCTTTTACTTGGACTCCACAAAACATCTTCCATCACGGGAGAAACCTGCAGCAAATGGGAGTCTTCCCTGATGGGCATCTTTTGTGGAGACACTTAATGTACGCTTCTGCTGGCATCTTATCAAGGACTATCACATAATTGGGACAGATGCATGAGAGACATCTTGCTTTTTCAAAAATTCATTTTTATTGTCATTCTGAACTCAACAAACGCCCAACAAACAGCACCCCCAGGTACAATGAAGGACCAAAAAAAGAAGACGACTCAAATATCTCCATTATGTACATTTTGGTTTTTATTTTAAGTGCAGTATGTGCATTCATTTCAAAACTGACATGATTGTCTCCTGGGAGATGCTAGGTTGGAGGGCAGGGTTTAAGGGGGGGCATTTGGGTCCACTAAGACACTATTTTATAATCAACAACAATAAGCCTGGGAGGTGATAACTTCCTTCTTAGCCTGTGATCTTTTTCTTTTAAGGTTTTTGCAAGGCAATGGGGTTAAGTGGCTTGCCCAAGGCCACGCAGCTAGGTAATTATTAAATGTCTGAGGCCGCATTTAAACTCAGGTCCTCCTGACTCCAGGGCTGGTGCTCTATCCACTGTGCCACCTAGCCGCGCCACCTAGCTGCCCCACCCGTGATCTTTTGAGATCCTCTCCTCTCTCAAATAGATTGCAACACAATCATCACCCTTTCAGTTGGGCAGCCTTCTCTTCTCTTTCTCTTTGGTCAGGGTTTTCTCGTCCTGAACTCCACTTCTCTTCCCTCCCAAAGCATGCTGGGGTTCCCATTAGCACGAGCAGAGGCAAAAATGAGAGGAATGCCTCTCCCATTTCCCGTCTGGCTTTCCAACTCCATCTCTACCAAGAAGGGTGGGGACCCTTGGTCTGGGGAGGAGCTGGCTTAGCTTTCTATTGGCTTGGCTTCCTTTACTGTTTTGCTCCGTTGCCACAAGGTGATGATCTGCCATCCTCTTCCTCCTCCACTTGCTCGACATTTTGCACATCAGTTCATACTCTGAACTGGCAATGTCCTTTGTTGCTATGTCGGTTTCATTCAGAGAGCAAATGTTTGCTGGCTGAAGTGATTTTCTGGACTCTTTTGGCCTCTTAGTGGTGACTATTCAATAGTAATTTAACTTCTCTTGAGGAATAGTGATAATTTGAGCCAATGTCTTTACTTTCATCCATTTCCCATTTTTCAGAGTCAACAGCTTGCTTAAATAGGTCCGATTGGCACTGTTTATAATTGCACCCAGGGTCTTCTTTCCCATCTGTATCTTTTCTCTTAATTTGCTATTGATTGGGACCTTTATTCTCACCAGTCAATGAGCAGATTGCACACAGCTGGGTAAGTGGAAACGATTCCCATGCTGCTCTTTGCAGTTTCCTCAGGGACTTTCACTTGAGGGCTGAAATTGTCTGGGACTTACCATATCTCTCCCTTGATGATTCTTCATGAGGAAAGATGGCTTCCAAGCTCTCTTCCAGCTCGAAATACAAGGTATTTATATCACATGGAGGAGGGTTTGAAAAATCTATTTGTTTTTTTTTTCCATTTTTAATTGTAAACCATATTTTCCAGTATATTTCTCAGTACCCTCCCAGTGCCTACTTTTGCATCCAAGTCACCAGATATTAAGGTCAGTATTGCTTTGGCCCAGAGGAACTGATTAGATTCTTCATTGGGATTCTTGTCTTTGTCATCCTCTACCACGGGAGTTGGTCTGTTGGCTTACCACCAGCCCTGCCCCCTTCACGAATATTGCAAGATCCTACTGCCCAGTTGCAGAGTGGCTCCGTGCCAGTGAACCACCAGCACTGACAGGTTCTCCAGAGCTGGAAACATAGGGCATCCCATATGAGAAGCCAACTGTCTTCCATTTGAGGCTTAGCCTAGTCAAGAATCCCTAGTAGACTGCCCAATAAGTGAGGCCTTCTTAGGCCACAATGACCTATAAAACAGATGAAAAGATAAAATGGCTTCTGGACCCATTATACCCCACCTTTTCTTTCCCCAGTGGCAGAAAAGGGAGCAGAGGGGGCTCCACAAAACAGGTTGTAGACCATCTACAAGCATTCGTTTACCTGATGATCTGACCAATGTGAGGGCTTTATCCAACAAGAGAAGATACATTCTGAAGCAAATTCAACCACTTCTACATTACCATTCTTAATGTAAATGGTTGCAAGGACTAAGGGAACTGCTGCCTCCAGTGTCCCAGAGCAACAAGGAGCATGATTTCATGAGACCCTAGGGCAGCCATAATATAACTACATAAAAATCACTATCGGAATGAAGCATCAGCAAGGGAAGACCAAAGCATACCAGTACGAACGGCCTGTAATTAGTCTGTTTCAAGTTCGCCGGCCAGGCACTAAGCTTCTTCCAAAGAATGGGCTCTGGCTTGGGTCCTGTGTCCGGGAGCGAAGAATGCTGCAAAACAGAGGAAGGAGTTCAGGGGGGTAGCCTGAGAACAAGACACACAAGTGGGTTCCAAGTCTGCGTTACATCTGAGTGACCTGGGAGCAGGTGCCAGGCCCCACGGAAGAGCCAACATGCTGCTACCACAGCAGGATCTCCATGATGCACCACACCTGAGTGTCTAGATGATGCCTGCCTGTGGGGGGCGGTGGCTGCTCCTATGGGAGCAGCATGGGTGCTGGCTTTTAGGCAGGGCTAACAGATCTTCCAGGGGCATGAGAAAAGACTCAGGATGAACTGAGCTCTCCCTGTGCCTCATAGCCTGCTCTGTCTGGTACTGGAGTCAGCTTATAAAGTCTGTTGGGATCAGTGACCATGAGTCTAGTTAATCTTTCCTTCCGATGACTGATGAACAGGGCTCATCAGGAGAGGAGACATGGATTAGAGGCAAGAAACCCAATTTGTTCAGGGTTTAAGCTGCCCCCTTTGTGAAGAAGTGCCTCCAGCATATCCTGTTTGGCAGGTTCATCCAAGGCCTCAGACTGCTTTTGTCCTGGCATCCTCTGAAAACCAGCTATAGAGTCAGTGACCATTAGAGTAAAAGGAAGACTGGGAAAACAGGTAGAATGAGTAGCAAGTGGACAAGATGGAAGCATGGCAACAAATACAGAGCCACCAAGAAGGTTGGGGTGGAGGGAGGAGACAAACTGGTGGTGGATGAGAAGCTTCAAGCATTCATTAGCAAGGGGCATGGGAGACTGGAGAAAGAGGCAAACCAGATCAACTCCAGACAGGCCCAGAGTGGTAAGAATGGTGGCATGGGAATCTGAGGACCAGGTAGTAATAAGAGTGGCATGGGAATCCAAGGAGTAGGCTACCGAACTAGCTGCAAGGGTGCCTGGGGCAGGTGGTGGCAGGAGCAGGCCACCCAGGTGGAGCTGGAATCTTGGGATTGGGCCCAGGGGAAATACTGGTGGTAGAGAGCTCAATGTGGGGGTTACCTGTATAGCATGGATGACCAAATTCATGGGAGTAGATGGATCCATAATAGGCTATGACTGAGAAGAGGGTCAAGCAGGAAAAAAAGCCAGTGGATGGGTGGGGGAAGGAAGGCACCCAAGTTCTTTGCTGCTGAAAGATTGAGAAGGATGAAGGATGAAAGATGAGAATAGGCAAGTGGACTTAGCAAGTCTAAGGTCACTGGGAAGAAAGCAGTTGGGGTTGGTGTCAGGAGGCATATGGCAAGTGGTTGAGGAGCACAGTCAGCAAGGAGAGTGTACTCTTTCCAAAAGTTTAGTTGCAAAGGAGAGATACAGGACAAAGACTGGGGTCAAGGGAAAGAAACAAAGGGCAGAGTAGACTACTGGCTTTGGTATGAGGAAGCCCGACCTGGGTGCAGATCTCAACTCTGACCCTGCTCAAGTCACCTAATCTCTCTTAGCCACATTCTATTCCTCCAGAAAATGGGTACAATACCCCTGTGTGGTACCTACCTCACAGGGTGAAGTTAATGCATGGATTCAAGTGCTACCACGATGGCAAGAGCCAGCATCAACCATAAGGATTAGGGAGAAGCACTGTCATTGCCCTGGGGTTTTGGATTTCTTTAAAACCTTGCTCTAATGTCTTGATTTATTTCAAATATAGTATTCTTCAGTTAATATTAAAACAGCAAGCATGGCTTTTGAAAAATGCCAATTGAATTTGAACTCAATCAAGCACAGTGCTAAGGGGCCCAGCTTCTCAGATCCTGAGGCCCTAATGAAGGCAGAACCCCTGAGAGCAGCAGGAATATCCCAGGGCCGAAAATGGCTTCAACAGACGAGATAGACTGGCAACCCAAAACCCAAGGAAGATGACGCAAAGCTTCTGAAGCCACTTCCTCTTTCTCAATACTCAACTGTATGGAGCTGGGACACCCCAACATGAGGTGCCAGCTCCCAACATTTCTCACTTAAAAAATCCTCCAACCCCACCCTGCCAAAGTCAGCTCCAATTGCTGTAGTCTGTCATTTCACATGCATGTAATCCCTTTAGGGTTAAAAAAGCCCTAGTCCATCCCCCTGCCAATGAGGATGGGGAAGTTGCCATACTCTAGTCCTGAACAAGGATGACATCTCCTACCAAACCAGTCTCTCATTTCTGATCAGGATGGGTTAGATGCAGGCTTTACTGGTGGGAGACCATAGGCCTATAGGGGAGAAGCTGCCATATGCATGTAAAGAAGAGAACCAAGTCCATACGCAGCAAGGGGCTACCTGGTAATTAAAGAGCCCAGGGCAGCTAGGGAGCTTCTGAATATTGCAAATTGTTTTCAGGAGAGATGATGGCCAGTTTCAACCCATTGGGGCTCCCAACTACCCGAGCTGTAGGGGGGAGGGGGGAGTCCAGACCTGCCTATGAACCACCTGAGTATTTTTGACCCCAGAGAACACAGTTTACATCATGGAGCCTCTAAGCTAAAGAGACAGCAACATAAATCACAAGCCTCACACCTTTAGGTGGGTCTGGTTCTAGGGGCTCCTCTTTTCTTCCTCTACCACTACCACCACCATCACCACCACTACCACTGCCAGCACCACCATCACTGCAACCATAACTACTGACTGTCCCCAGCTTCCCATCATCCCCATGGTTCAAAGGCACAGAGAAGATCAAAGAGTGGGCTGGAGTCAGTAAGCGGGCATTGAGCACTGCCAAGGCCAAGACTTCTCTGGCCTCTCTAGCCCTTCCCTTCATTTACCACTGCCCCCCCCATTAGATTAAGAGAAAGAAGTGACGATGCTATTTCTTTGTGACTGAAACCTGGCTGGTCCTGGCCTGAGCTCACTCCCTCTGACTCCCCTCCCAGGCATGCATACATCCACAGGAACATTCTCATAAACATCCACACCTCCCTCCCCCCATGCCAGCAGCTTGAGTAGGTGAATGAATCAATGGGTGGGAAGAAGAGGAGGGGGGAGGGGGAGCTGTCAACCATCTGGGGGTGGGGTGGAGGTGTGTGTGGCCCTAGCCTAACATTTTATCATACACTCAGTGTCCCCTTTACTATAATAAAAAATGGTATCATCAGGCACTTTCCTCCCAAGGAGTTCCAGTGCTTTCCCCACAGCCTCACTGAGCCTTTCAACAAGCCTGCAAAGGTAAGGAGAAAGCAGGTGGCACTGCCCAAGCTCCATAGCCCAGTCTACCCCCAGGTCAAAGGGCTGCAGGCTGGCCCCTCTGGTGGGGCTCTCTAGTTACCTCTCCTTGTTCTTGCCGGCTCCCCTAAAAGCTTTAAGAAGCCATTCACCACAATCACCATGGCCCTGACCTTGGAGTTCCCCAAATGGTCCTGAACGATGGCTGGAAAGCCAGAGCTGAAGGCCTGCTAGAACAGTATGCTTAGGGAGTTCATTTTCCTGCTGCAGCACCAATTCCCATCTCAAGCTGCTTTTGGCTCAGCTTGGCCCTCTCCAGGAGGAGCCCAATGACAGCCTCAGCCACTCATCGATGGCCAAGCCATCCTCACCCTGAACCTGCAGTTCCTGGAGCCCAGACCCTGGGCATTGCATGTTCTGCCCTCTGGGGCTGAGCAGGGTTCACCTACCAGACCAGCCCCTCAGGTCAAACACCCTACTCCTTACGTGATGCCCTGGCCAGGTTGCCCACTCTCCACTGAGAAGAGAGTCCATCATGAGAGACAATAGGCCCTGATACCATTGGTGAGCTTGAGGAATTCATGGCCTCTGGGTCGCTCCCTTCTCCCCCTGTGCCCCCACAGCTGCAATTGACTTTCTGAACCAATTTAGCCCCGGGTTCACTCCGGCCTAGCCTAACATTTTACATACACTCAGCATCAAATGGTGACTTATTTTAATTATCCATTATTTTTTTGGCCTATCTCCCAAAGCCTGTAGCTCTGCAGGGGGTCAGGGTGGGAGCAGCTTGAACCCAACATCGAATTCCTTTTCTCATCTTCTCCCTTATGGGAGAAGGGATTTTGTGATCATATGGTACTATCAAGTCAATTCTAAAATCTGTATATGATGTATAATGTGTGTGTGAAGGATAAATCATTTGGTGTGAGAACTCCCACCATTGAGGCAGATTGCAACCCTTGGGACTTAGTGTATCTTAGGAAGTTGCCTGGCTCTCAGATAAGGTATATGACTTGCCCAGGGTCACACAGCTAAGTATTCCTCAAAGGCCAGACTGAAAGTCAAAGTTTCCCAACTCCAAGCCTGATTTCCTCTAACTTGCCTTCTCAACTTCTGTCTCTAACTTCACCAAAGTCCTTGCCTTGGGTGGGAGGTGACTGGAGACTTCAAGGCCTTGAAGGTAGGTCAAGTCACTGATTGCATGGTTCATTCCAGGGCCCAGTCTAGCTAAGTTTCCTCCCTAAAATGCAGTACCCAGAAACACATATTAGGGGCAGAAGAGCTGCAATCTGTATAGATGGAGGGCACAACCACCTCCACCCTGATGAAAGCCCATGTCCTTGACCTAACAAAGTCTGTGTCTTATGTCCTGAAATAGATAAAAGCAGAGAAGCCACTTTGTTTGACAATAAATGAGTAATAAGGCAAGGCAATGTGAGGACTCCCCCCCCCAATTCTGTAATCACCTATTTGGGACATCAAGGACCAAACAGGGTCCCAGCAATTTGGACATGGTTGTTTATCAGCAGTCACATAGAACTCTGTCTCTGTTCATTCCCTGCCCTGAGTGAGGGCACTGATTAGCTGTGCCCCATGGCCAATACAGGTACCACCGAGGCCTGGAGCCCTCCCCTCACTGGGGGGTGGGGGGTGGGGGAGAGGGCTGTGCAGGTGGGAGTAGCCACCCTGCCCCCAACTCTACCAGCCCCCAAGCATACACCAGGAGGCCTGGCCTCTTCCCACTGGGGGGTGGGAATCACAGGAAATGACAACCCCCTCCAGGGAGGTAACTCAACCCCATCAGCAGCAACCTGATTTCTAGGAATAGCATCTTCTATTATGTCCCAGAGCATGCTGGGGGAATAGTTCTCACCATGTGTTGTGATTCAGGCTCTGGACCAGGGATGCCTGCAGGAGAGCAGATTCCACCTGAGCCTCAGTGAGCCAGACAGGTAGAGGAGCTTGCTAGGTAGCTCTACTTCACCCCTCTCTCTCCAGGGCTACGGGTTGGAGGCCCTGCCCCCCCCCCCAGCCCCACAGGCTGCTAGGGCCCAACCTCCCTCTGACGTCAGAGATGCTTTTTGGGTTTTTGTGCTGCTGCTATATTTAGGCAGAAAAGCCACAAATAGTACCCCAACCAGGATTTGGGGGGGGTTAATCCCAGAACTATGAAATAAATGATGTCCCACATAGAGGACATTAGCCATCCAGCAGTAGCAGGGATGTATCTCCCTTTGGATGTGAGCAGTGGTGCACTTTTGGGGAATGCTGCAGGGGAAGGCCTGGGGGGGGGGATCTGGAGGGGGCCTGAGTCACTGAAAAATGGAAGCTGTGGGCCTATGGCTGCCTGGGCCTAATTTTGTATATCATAGCTCAAAGGCTCATGGACCTACAACTGGCTACATCAGCATCATGCAAAATATGGGAGGCAGAGATATGGTATTTACCATATGGGGGCAGAGGCAGGGGGAGGGGAGGGGAGGAAAAGAGAAGGAAGAGGGAGGGGGAGAGAGTGGGGAGGAGGAAGAGGAAAAAGGGAGTGAGAGAGAAGAGGGGGAGAAGAGAAGGAAGGAGGCAAAGCACAGGGGGGACCAAAAGGGAGGAGGTAAAAGAGAGAGGAGGAAAGAGAGAAGAGGAAAGAGAAAAGGGGGAGGAGGGAGAGGAGAGGAAGAGAAGAGGAAAGAAAGGAGAATGGAGAGGGAGGGAGGGGACAGAGAAAGGAGGGGGTGAAAGGAGAAAGGGGAGAGAGGCAGGATAGAGAGAGAAAAGAGGAAGGGGACAGAGAAGGGAGGAGCAGAGAGGAGAGGGAGGGAAAGAGAGAGAGAAGGGAGAAGGAAGAGGAGAGGGTATGGAGAGAAAAAAGGAAGAGAGGAAAGAGAAAAGAAAGGTGGGGAGAGAGGGAAGACTGGGCAGGGAGGAAGAGAAGGGGAAAGAAAAGAGAATAGAGAGAGAAGAAGAAGAGAGGAGACAGAGAAAGGAAAAGAAGGAAAGGAGAGAAGGGGAGGGGGGAGAGAGAGAAGAATGGAGGGAAAAAGAGGAAGGGGGAGAGAAGGGAGGGGAAGGAGGCACAAAAGGGGGGAGGGAGGGTGGCGGGGAGCCGAAGAGAGCCAGGAATCCTTTTAGCCCCTTCTTCCTTCATCTGTTTTAGTGACTATCTATGAAATCCTCCCTTGGTGTAAGGTGGAGAGGGAAGGCAGTGTGTCCCACAAGGTCACCCTAAGGCAAAGAAGGAAACAGGGAGACCACCCTGGGAGCTGTGGGGGGGGGGACCAGGGCTGCCAGTGGCACAGAAAGGAAGTAGATCAGGCCATGCTTTGCAGAGATGAGCTTGAAGCTGAGCTTTGAAGGAGAGGTGCAGCTGAGCAGGGAGAGCATTCTGGCCAGGCAAAAGTGCGGAGGTAGGAAATAGAGCATTGAAGCTGGGTGACAAGTCCAAGCCACATCTGCCTGGGCTGAAGAGCTCCCAAGGGGGAAGGTGAATGGGAACCCAGTTTTGGAAGGCTTTATATGCCAGGCTGGAGTCAAGATTTGATCCAAGAGGTACTAGGGAGTCATTGAAGTTTCTTAGGCAGGAGTCACCCCCAGCTGCTTTCTCAATCTCATCTAGAAGATGCCCTTGCCAACTCACCCCACCATTATCAATTTACTCATTCCTACAGTCACCCCTTCCTGTCTCACAAAATCAAATACAACTCTTTCTGCGTTCTCGTTCTCTCTCTCTCTCTCTCTCTCTCACACACACACACACACACACACACACACACACACACACACACACACACACAGAGTTGGAACCTGTGATTGCAGCTATGTGGGGCCTTCCCAGTGTAGAAGGCACCTTAAGGTTGCCAGTGCCAGACCTTCCTGCAGGAGGACCTGAGTTCAAAGCTCTCTGCAAAGGTTCCTGGCACACTGTTCCCTCTACTATAATAGCAGTGCCACTACCTTGCCAGCCCTTTGTTCACCCTAAAGATGGCTTTGGTCCTGCTCTGGCCCCTATGCCAGGCACAAGCTGAAATGACACTTCCCCTTCTCCCCCCATCTCACCCCTTTAGCAAAGTGGCATCTTGGGAAACTCAGGGAGCTTCAAATCCTTAAATTTTGCCATTAGCAAAATAGAAGAAACAGAGCCCCACCATCTGGAGGCAGAGGCTCTGGGCTCAAGTCTTGGAGGTGTGCCCCTGGGCCAGTCCTTTCTCTTCTCTGGGCCTAGGCTGCTCTGACTCCTGCTGCCTACCCCCCCCAAAGAACATGGCCCCGTGGGTGCCAAGGCTCTGATCCTCCCCTGCTCCAACTTCTTTCCTTCTGGCTCAGGACAAACAGACATCCATAGGGCATTACCTTTCCAGCAGGCTGCAAGCTGCACACTCTATCCAACAACACTCTCGATTCTCCTAAGAATGAGTAGCCTCCAAATCCCTTTAAAAGGTTGAAACGCATACAATGCCAGCCTCCCACATAGAAACATTAGTGCCCGGGGACACTGGCACACACACTAGCAAAGGGAAAATATACACTGAAACCCAGCGACACACAAGCTCAGGCCCTGGCGTAGGGGGCAGGGAGAGCTCTTTTATAACAAGCCCCCTCCCATTTTCTTCCTGCTCAAGCAATAGCCCTGAGGCTGTGAAGAGAGCCAAAGGGCAGCCAGAGGTGCCTGCTGGAACACCCAGCTCTAGCCTCCTAACTCAGCCCTGGAGAGCATCACTGCTGGGTTCAACCAGGCAGAGGAGAGGGCTGGGCCCTTAGATGAGAGAAAAGAGTCCCAGGCCAGATGAAAAGTATGTTCATGAAACCGAAAGGCGGGGGGGGGGGGGGGGGGGGGGGGGGGCAGGGCCAGGGACTTGCCCAAGGTCACACAGACAACAGGAAGCTGGGATCACAACCCAGATCCTTTACTTCCAAACTAGGAATAGTTTCCCAGGATAAGATTATCCCTTCAGCCCCTTGCCATGAAAAGCACAGAATATTACCCTTACAGTTGGAAGTGGCGTGTTCAAATCTTGCCTCAGATACTTTCTCACAGTTGGGATCCTGGGCAAATTGCTTAGTTTCTTCATCTGTATAACAGGGAATAACAATCCTCATATCCTTGTACCTCCCCCCCAAGAGGATGGAGGGAAGGGAACACCTCCCCTTCTAAAAACCACCTCCAGCACCCCCTCCCCCTTCTCCACTGTGCTGTCCACTGCACACAGCTGCCAAACCAGAGCCTTCACAACCCCTGCCCAAGACAGTCCATTTACCCAAGGGACACAACCCCTTTCACTGCTCTTGGGAGTGACTAACATAAGTCAAAACACATGATGACATAAGACAATTCTGCTTCTCCCCAGGCCTAACATGACCCTGAGCAGCCACTTGGGTAGTAATAAGGGGCAAGGTGGGGGAGCAGTAGCACTTGGAACTTGGCACCTTTCTTCCCTCTTCCTCCTGACCAAGGAGAAATGGGAAAATGGAGAGTGCTGGGCTGATGAAGGAACACTGTCAAGTGCTGGGGGCGGGGGGGATGGAGGGCAAGGGCCTTCCTGGTGGAGCCCTAGCCTAAGAGTTTCTCCATTCCACAGGGTGATCCTAAGCTACCAACATGCAGGGATCTGAGCAAGAGCCTAAATGAGAGATCATAATCCTTTGAAAAAGGCTTCTCAGCCAGTTGAGCCCAGAATACACCAAGGAAGCAGGTGGGAAGTGAAAGAAAAGGCCACTGGGCCAGGGGAAGGCACCCAAAGGTGGGAGGGGAATCTTTTGAAGCCACTGAATCCAAAGAGCTAGCCACAGAAGTGTGAAGCCACATGGGTAAAAAAGCAAAAGGATTCAAATTCAAATCCCAGTCCTCTGACTCCAAAGAGACTAGCACTGTGACCAAGTTCAGATCTGAAGCCAGGTTGTCCAAGTGGAGGCCACAGTTCAGCACGCCACATGGCCAGCACCCTCAGCTTGGGCCTGCCCAAACTCCACTCACGGTGCCAAGAAGGAATTCCTTCAGCCACTGGCTTTTGGCCTTTCTCACCAGATTACTCAGGAGCTTGATAGGAACCTTCCTCTGCTCTAATGGCAGACAACATGTACATTGATTTTTAAATTGGGACCCAGAGAGATAAGAGGATTGTCTGCCTCTTGGTGCAATGGGAAGAAAAGGAATGTGGAGCCTGCTGCTAATGGTAGCCATTTGGTATGCATTCTCTAGGGGGGCCCTTGGGCAAGTGTCTTCTGTCTCTGGACCTCAGACATGGCCTCCAGAAGACAAAGGGGATAGAAGGAGATGAGCTCCAAAGGCACAAGCCTGGTCACCTGAAGGGGGACTCAGGCCCTCTTTGTACATAGACTGGGGAGGAACCAGGAATGCTGCAGCCCCAGCCCCCCAGAGTGTTGCCCAGCAGGCCCAGGTCAGCCTCTCGGGGAGACTTGAGGGGCAAGGAGGGGGCCCAGGTTCTCTCCACTGGGATGGACCCCACAGCAGGCCCTCAACTGCCACCCTGAAGTCCTTGACAGAGGCTTCCACCAGGTTTTTTTCCTACCAATGCCCCAGAGAAAGGCAGAGCTAGGCCGTTTATCGAACTGACTGATGACATGGAACTGGGAGGAATGGCTAACAGGATCTACAGCAAATCTGAGAAAGGAAGGAGCTCCATGGGGCCACTGGAAGGACCTGAGGAGTTGGAAGCTGAAAGGCCTAGACTTTGGGTCAGCCAAACACCCACTGGAGGGCAGGCTGGGGAGGCCTGGAGAGACAGAACCCAGGACCTGAAGGCTGGGAGGCGGCCTAGGCTTCAGGGAGGCATGACTCAGCAGTGCGAGGTGGCAGCCAAAGAAAGCTAATAGAGCTCAGGCTGCCCATGCTCATGGCCTCGCTCCACAATGGGGGAGGGAATGGTCCCACTGAGCCCCGGCCTTGGGCGGACCCTGCTGAATCCAGACTTGAGCACAACCAGGTGGGAACTACGAGGATGTCACGAGGAGATGATATGCTTAGAGAAGTAGGGGTGCAGAGCATGGTCCTGTGATATCTGCTCTGATGCCGGCTGGGATGGCTGCCCTCAACCTTCTCTGCTCTGTGCTATCATTTCACTGATAAGGAAAGTGAAGCTCAGAGAAGGCAATGACTTGCACAGGATCACACCACCACAGAAGGGTCAGGCTTGGGTCTCAAACTCAGATCACCAATTCTGACCAACTCCCCCCAAAATCCTGATTATCCCTGTCCCTTGGCTTCAGACCCATCTCATTTCAATAAAGACTGTGTCATTGAAAGAAAGAAGATGGGGCTAAATCTTGACTCTGCTATGGACTTAGGTGTCTGACCTTGGGCAAGGTAGCTGACTTGTCAAGGTCCTGGAGGCCTCCTCTGTAGAATGGAATCATAGAGAGCATCTAGTCCAACTCCCTCATTTTCCAGAGCCCCAAAGAGGAGTGACTTGCTCAAGTTCACACAGTCAGCAAATGACAGGGCTGGGATTTGAACCTGGGTCCATGATGCCAATCCTGCTAACTCTCACTTGCCAACAACTGCAGATGGGGAGACTGAGGCTCAGGCTGGCAAAGGTGCCATATGTCTTTGATTCCCCCAGAGCTCTTTGCAGCACACCAAGCAAGAAGCATTTTCGGAATGCTGGGAAGATTGACTGCCAGAGCCTGGCTGCCAGCAGGTCCTGCTTCTGCAGGAATGGGTGGCCGTGCTCAGGCTAGTGCTTCATTGGCTCCGCTTCTGCTCCCTCTCAGGGTTTGGACTGCCTCAGTGGAGCCATTCATAATCATTTGCTTGTCTTTGGGAGGTACATGCTTGTGGAGGTGGGCCATCCACATACTCAGTGCCAGGCCCAAAGGTGGGCTCTGCCTTCCCATGGGCCCCATGCCTGAGAGCAGCAGCAACTACCCTAAGGAAATAAATGGGAATTTAGCTCCACAGCAGCCTGTGATGGGCTGGGCTAGACAGACACGGATGGAGAAGCAACTATTCTCTATGGTCCAGCTTGAACATGTCCCAGTTAGGTGGGCCTGCCTCAGTTTCCCTCTCTGTCTGACACCTGTGTCTTGCTGTACACCATGTCCTTGTGCCTGGCTGGCCAGGGAGTGGCAGCTGCTTCTATTGTCTTCCTTTAGCCTCCTGCTAGGCCTGGAGAGGCCCAGGCCAGCAATATGAGAAGAGCAGCAGGCTCTTCTTGGTGCTGCGTTTCTCTGAAGCAGCCAGCCCCACTCCCTCACTCATCCCAGTGCCATGGCAATATCCATCTCTTTGCAGCTCACACATACTTGCTAATTCAGTGTCCAGAACAAGGGGTACGTACAGGAGGCAGCAGGACAGGCGAAGCGGTACTGATCCCATGGGGGAGAGGGGAGGGGCAGTCACTTGAGCTCAAGGCCTATTGACATGGGCTTGCCACCTACATCTCACCCAATGGGAGTGCATCCAGGGTCAGTCAAGTCTCTGCTAAGGTTTCCAAAGGTGACAAACTACAGAGCCAATATGGCAGACCTTGGATGCTTCTGGGCTCCTTCAGGAAGCTGCTGGCGGGGCAGGGAGGGAATTGAAGCTGAAAGCAGATACCTGCGGTTGGGCAGCCAAGGCAAAGCCCATGGGTCTGCCAGAAGTTCCCTGACCTGGACTTCTTAAGTTGCTTCTCACTCAGTCTCTTCCTGGTGACCCCTGGGAAGGACACTTGCCTTCTCCTCTCAGGGCCTCAGCTTCTTTCTCTGCAAAGCCAAGTAAGCAGAGAGTCCTGGATGAGCTGACCTCTAAGAAATGTAACCTCCCATAATCCTTAGGGTCAGAAGCCTATACAGTCTGCACTGACCACCTCAGCTCCTGTGAACCAGCTACTGAGCTAGCATGATGATCCTCAGCATTTCCACAACGCTTTAAAGATGGTCAAGAGCTACATAATTAGAATTCCAGTGGAGTTTCTGCCCACCAAACCCTGAGGCAAAGGCCACTGGAACTACCAGCCCCATTTTACAGATGAGGAAGCAGAGAACTGGAGGAGATGAAGTCACTTGTTCAGTAGGAAGTCTCAACTGTGCGATTTGAACCCAGACTTTCGATTGCCAAATCAATTGCCACTGAAAAGAGGCTCCAGGGCTCATAGTAGACCACCACCAATGCAGGCCTGTTTTAGATCAATGCAGCCAAGCAGGTGGAGGGAAACCATGTGGCATACTGCCTTCCTACTTGGCAGTTTGGATTTGAATGAGAACCTTAGCATCGCAGCTTAAAGGAAATATGAAAGACTTGGAGGGTGGCCAGGAGCAGAACAATAAAATTATCAGAACATTTGAAAATAGGACCTATGAGGAAAGGGGGAAAGAACTGGAATGATTTAATTTAAAGAAGAAAAAAAAGCTCCAAAGAGATATCAGTATGCATTATCCTCTAAGATCCTGGAAAGGTAATTTGCATATATCACAGAAATAGACCTAGCAGCTGGGTGACCCTAAGTAAGTCACTTCCTCTCTTGGGACTCAGTTTCTTCCTCTATACAATGGGGATAATCATAGCTCCTAGGAGGCTCAGATGTCTGCAAAGGGATTTGCAAACAGTGGAATGCCAGGTCTTCACTGCCATGGGACTGCCTGATAAAGGAGGTGGGTTTGGCTCTACCACCATATTTGAGGCCCAGTTGAGAGTGTGTAATGAGAGCCCAGGCAAAGCCATGCCCAACTGCTACGGTCTCAGTTAGGGTACCAGACCCCTGTCCCTGGGGAGTAGAACCAAGGCCAGGTCTGTGTAGAAGGGGGAAGATGGTACCGATGTGGTCATGAGAAATGGGAATTAAGCCAAGAAAATGAAAGCCATCTCATCAGAAACCTTGTGGGACCCCACTATTCCCCAAAGGTCATTATTTCATTTGTATAAAACCTAAACTGGACAAAGGCCCAGGGGAGGGGGTGGCAGCATTCAGCATTGGATCTTCTTCAAAGAATTCAAAGAACAGGTGAGGTGCATCAGCACCTACAAGCCCCAGAAGAGTCTGGCTAGAAGTTGGAGGTTGTTGATACAACAGAAATGTCGCTGGTACTCATAGAAAACCTCCAGTTTGAAGCACTTTATCATTTACAATTTTACACAGCTGTTCAACTATCCTGGGAGACCATTGCTCTTATCACCCCCAATTCACAAGTTTAGAAACTGAGGCCAAGGTCACACTGAGCAGGGGTGGTATTTGAATCAAGCTCCAGGTCACTACTCTCTTCTTTACCATAATCCAGACCTTAAAATAATTTTCAAGGCTTGGGAAGGGAAGTGCCTTGGCCATCATCACCCAACTGGGCTGGAATGGGCCTGGTCCTGAACCCTGGAACTTGAAATACTCTTCCTTGCCAGGAGCTGCTCCCTCAGCATAAAGATGGCTAAAAAGGTCACTCAAAACTTGGGTGGTGTATACAAGCCTCCTCCAAGCTGCCTCTGACACCCAGATCTTGAACCCATGTCCCCATTTGCAGATGGGGGACAAGGAGGAAGAAGCTAAGGGATTTGTCTGAACTCTGCTAGGCCTAGCTGAGAAGAACAGAGAGGGCTGGCATCATAGGTCTGAGTCAGGTTAAAATGATCAATCACCAGACCAGGCAGGCTTTAAATACATCCCTGGACAAGAAACAAGCCATCCTAATGACAGCCACTTCAAACAGGCTTCCATTTTGAGAAGGGAGATTGGCCATCTTGAGGCACAGAGCTCTTAGATGAAAGAAGAAGTCTGAGATAGCCCAGAGGCCCCCAGAAGGCTGGGCTTCAGCTGAGCCTGTGCATCCTTCACAGCTGGGGACTCTGGGAAAGCTGGAAGGGCCCTCAACTCTTGGGATGAGCTCCAACTAGTCCCTCAAGTAAACCTTAAAATGGTCTTTCCTCATCCTCCCCTCCCCGGCTGCTCAAGCCTCTGCTCTAAAATTACCTTCTATCTTCTTTCTACTGATTTCATATACTATTTCACCTGATGAGCTCATCAGTTCCCAGAATTTCAATTATCCTCAGTAGGCATTTGAATCTCAGATCTACTTATTCTACCCTAACCTCTCTTCCAACTTCCACTCACATCTGCAACTGCTTTGTAGACATCACAAACTGAATGTCTGAAAACTCAGCTTGTTCAAAACTGAGCTCAGTAACCTTCCTACCAATGTTCTCCTCTTTCTAACTTCCCTAGTAAGGCTAAGAGGACAGCATTCCACATTACTAGGATATCTACTGAGGTCACTCTCAACACCTCAATCTCTCACCCATATTATCCAACCACATATCAGATCCTGTAATTTCTAAGTCCACAACATCTACCGTTCACTCCCCACTTCTCTCCTTTGACCCTGACCCCATTTCTGCTATAAGCCCTGACTACCTCACACCTAGAACCACTACAATAACTATTGGAAGGTCTGCCTGTCTCCAGGCTCTCCCCAAGCCAGGCCATCCTCCATTCAGACATTTTCCTAAAATTCGGGTCCACACACTCCCCTACTCCTTAACACTTTCAGAAACAGATACAAACTTCTCTGTTTGACATTTAAAGGCCTTTCTTTATAGCCTAGCCCCCCCCTTACCTTTCCAGTTTCTTTATACCTTATTTCCTTCCCCTGCCTGGGATACTCTTCCATCCACTAACCCTGGCCTCTTGGATTTTCCAGGCACAAGACCTCCACCTCTCAGATGTCCTTACCTGAAATGCCTTCCTTCCTCATCTCCCTTCCCTGGTTTCCTTTACATCTTGGTTAAACATACCCCCTTCTTCAAGACCCCTTTTTTGAGTCCCCTTAAAGATTCCAGGGCCTTCCCTGTGTTGATTCCCTTCAGATCATCCCGTCTAGGTTTGCTTTATATGGAGTTGTCTCCCCCTTAGACTGGGAGCTCCTTGGGGACAGAGAAACCTTTTTTTGTGTCTCCTTCTACTGCTTAGAACAGTGCCCAGCATGCAGCAGGTGCTTAATAAATACTGACTGACTGACTTGTACTATGTGCAGTTTATTTTCCCTCTCTAGATTGGAAACTCCTCAAGGGACAGCCTGTTTCTCTTTTATCTTTGTAGTCTCAGCACCTCATATGTCTCCTAGCACCCGACAGGCAATGGAGCCCGGGTCTGAACCTTGCCCTGAGCCCCTGAGAAAGAGTGTGAGGCCTTCAATGCAAATCAGAAGCCCCCCTTCATTTTATAAGGGTAAGAAAAATACAGTCACTGATTGCAGAAACTCCTTGGGGGGGGGGGCTGCAGGGCAAGACATTCTTTAGACTTGAAAAGATCATTTACTAACTCTCACTGATAAACTGAAGTCTTAGAAGAATTTACAGGGAAGGAAACTGAGATCCATAGTGGGGGAAAAGCTTGGCCTTCTGCCTGAACACTTTCTGTAGGTAGCAGAGGGAAAGTGCTCACTAGGGGAGCCCCCCCCCCAAAGGATTATGCTGCCCAAATAGGACTCACCATGCAATCAAGACAAGTGAGCTCAGCAGACTTCCTTCCTACCAGTAGTAGCCCAAAGCTCTCCTCAGCATAGAGTGAATGCAAGGAGAGATAGTGGTATCACTGACAGACTGGCCAGAAAGTTTCACCTACACTGCTGGGACTGGAAGAGTCCTTGGTGACTGCCTCCTTCAATACTCTTTTTGCACAGAAGAAGAAACTGAGTCACAGCAGAGAGAAGAGTTAGTAGCAAACCTGGGTAGAAAGCCCAGGTTGTCCAATTCCCAACCCAGTCTGTACTCCATCATGTTCCCACCTGTTCAGATGGCTCCTCACACACACACACATTTTTGGCAGCTTGGTGATGCAATGGATAGAGCACTAGGCCTAGAGTAAAGAAGACTTGAGTTCAGATCTGGTCTCAGATATTAACTAACTGTGTGACCCTGGGCAAGTCACTTCACCTCTGGTTTCCTCAGTTTTCTCATCTGTGAAATAGGATGTTAACAGCCTCTATTTCCTAGGATCTTTATGAGGATCAAATGAGATAAAATGTATAAAGTGATCAGAACAGATCTGGCACATACTGGCACAGGGCTACTACCTAGTATGGTCTGCCCTTATCAGAGAGGGTGCTGGGTTCTAGTTACTAGGCAGAATGAAAGCCTTTCAAAGGAAACGTGAGATACTTAAGCTTAAAGGACCCACCACAGGTGTTCACATGGACTATTTGTGCCAACATGTGGTAGAGCATCTCAAGCTCTAATTGGTCTGATCAAGCACAGTCAGACACACTGTAACTTGTCTCTAACATAGTGATATCAGTCCAGTTTCCTTTGAGAACCAAGTAAAAGAACCACCAATAATAAAAGAGAAAAAGCCTACCATGTCCCACCACGCTCCTAGGTCTGCTCCTGCCAAGAAGAACCAGGCCAACATGGCTTCCCCTTGGCCAATCTTTTCTCCTTCAGGCTAAACCAGCCCTGGCCTTTGGGTCTATTCCCAAATGGTTTGGATTCCAAGGCTTTTCTCCATGCTGGTTGCCTCCCTCAAGACACTCTCCAGTTTATCAACACTCTTCCTAACTAGGGCCACCAGAATGAACCCCATCCAGCAGGGAGAGGGTAGAAGATTGCCCCACTTTACTACTCCTGAGCATCAGGCCTCCTTCACTGCCACCTGTAATGAATCCTCATCATCAGCTACCATGGCATCATGTGTTCCTCCAACCTCCCAGCTCTCCTCAGCTCTTGGCCACCCTTGGCCCAGCCCTCCAACGTAGAGAAGAGAGTAACAGCCACAGTAGCCGATGCTTAGAGGGTGAGGGTGCCGGAAGGTGTTGGCTAAGCCCCTTCTGGTCATTCCTTGCCATCCATGTGAGGGGGGCACCATCAGGATCTCCACTTTCTACTTCTTCCTTAGATCACCAAGCTAGGGAACAGTAGCGCTTGGTGTGGAAGTCAGGGCCCCAGAGCTGTACCTCTATCTTCCACACCAGGTTGGGCCAGCCCTAAGGGAGGGCCTGGGATTCCAGGGCCCTCAGCAGGGAGGCTTCAGGAGATATGCCAATCAGGCATCCGAGTGGCCGGGCTATGTCTGAATTTAAATGAGGAGACTAAATGCAGATGCTGCTTGGCAGACAAGGTAGTTCAGGAGAAGTGACACTAGAGACTCAGTTCCCCTCTGACCAGGGCATCTCAGACCAGTAAGAGGCTCAGAAGCAGGATTTGGCAATGACAGGGAATTGCACAAGGGCCACTGAGAGGGCACTGGCCAAGCAGGTGTTCCCATGGTGGGGAGTCCCTCCTGCACTCCCCTTGCTCCTCCCTTCACTCCTCCCTCACTATCCATCTACCTGCTCCATCTGGCCTCCTCCAACTCTCTTGAATCCATCCCTTTTCCTACCAACTGCCCTTGCAAAGATTATCATCACTTCTCAGCTGCATTATTATGGCCTGGCCTAATACTGGAGGCCTCCCCTCTACTCATTCTCACTATACCTCTCTCCCCTTCCCTCTCTGTCTCTCTTTCCCCCTCTGCCTGTCTCTGTCCATTTCTCCCTCCCTCTCCCTCGCTCTGTCTCTCTACCACCCCCATAACTCTATCTCTGTCAATCTCTCCAGCTTTCTCTCTCTCTCTCTCTCTCTCTCTCTCGCTCTCTCTCGCTCTCTCTCGCTCTCGCTCTCTCTCCCAATCCTGAAACAGCACTTTCATCACAGAGCCAATGATCTATTCAAGGTTTTAAATGCCCTCCCCACCCCAGTCACCCACTATTTGGGAGAAGGTATCTCTGCATAAGGTATCTCTGTGTGCAAAGAATCAGGGACTTGGAGGGCTCCCAGAGGTGGAATCCAACCCCCTCATTTGACAGGGAAGGAAACTGAAGCAAAGTGAGGCAAGAGAACTCAGCCCTCCCCCTTCCCTCCCCTCCCCTGCACCCAGGCAGTATCATTCCTTAGCATCCTCGTGCTCTCCAGGGGTCACTCATGCCTTTCCTTTGAGGCCTCCAGTCTGCTTGGGGCATGGGGAAGACCTTGGGCCCGGGCCTTTTCATTTCTACTCCTCCCCACCCACTGCAGGCCCCAGAGCAGAGGCCAGATTGCCCCCCCCCCAGGTTGTCAGGGAGGTTGAGGAGGAGAGGAGAGATGTAGGTCTTGGCCTAGCTGGTCTCCAAGATGGCTACACTCTGAATTTCTGCAGTATCTCAAGAGACTCTGAAGTTCACCCCCCACCCCCAGCCACTCAGCCCAGCTGGGCCCTGCCAAGCCCATCAACACAACAAATTTCATTCACACACTATTTAAGCTCATCCTTCCCTCCAACCTACCCACTGTAGAGCACGCCACTAAAAAAGCAGACTTCTGATTAAAATTTGTAATCTTTAAACACACACCAGCATCTGCTAGGTGCCCCCTGAGCTGCCCAAGCCACGATTTTTGGGAAATCGTCAAAATGTCTGTGAGGGCCCTCAAAGGCCCGCCAAGTCAGACTGTTCACAGGTGAGCGGCCCAGGGCCCAGAGAGGATGGAGGCTTGCTCTGGGTCACACAGCAAGACTTGATTGCTACCTGCCTATTAATCATCAAGTTCAGTCTTTTTTGTTTGGGGCCCAACTACCAACAGAGCATGGGCGGGAGCTGCTAGATCCAATTTTTCCCCTTTCCTCCCTTTCAAGTCCCAACAGATGTATTGACTGGCTCTCCAGCCTGGGGACAATTCCCTCCCTACTCTCCTTCCTACCTCTCCAAACCCTAGTCATCCCCAGGCTAAACATCCCTCCAGACCTCCTCCCAGCCTCAGTGGACTCTTTCTTCTCATCCTTCCTTTCTTCCTTCTCTAGTCCTTCCCTAGTCTCTGGCATTTGCTACCCCTGAAACATGCCCCTGTTCCCAGTTCTGGGTCTCGGTTAGCCAAGCTAGGAGGTAGGGTGAGCCCCCCTGAGAGGGCTGGGTGGGGCCTGGGGCTCCGGCAGCCATAACAATAAATGATATTTCAATGGACCTGAAAATCTTCAATTCTCCCTTTTGCCATCCCTGGCTGCCGTACCTTAGATTTCACCACTGTCCATAGCAATTTTAAAGGCCGAATTATCCAAAATAATAGAATCATTGCCATTTATGGAGCACTTCAAAGCCTCATGAGACATGGCTGAATTTCAGAGAGGAGCCATCTTGGAGACCAGCTAGGCCAAGGCCTCTCTCCTCCTCAACCTTCCTGACAACCTAGGGGCATCTGACCCCTGCTCTAGGGCCTGCAGTGGGGGGGGGGGGGCACTCCTTGAGGAAAGCTCCTGTCCTCAGGCTGAAATTGCCTTTAGCAATTTGTCCCACCCCTAGAGTTCTTGGCTTTGCCTTCGTCTCCCCTGCTTCAAAATGAGTGACTGTGTGTGTGAGAGAGACAGAGATACACACACACACACACACACACACACACACACACACACACACACACACACTGAAAGACAGAAATAGAGAGGCAGAAACCCAGATAGCCAGAAAGGCAGAGAGACTGAGAGATTGAGAGAGAGACAAAGAGAGAGACAGACAGAGAAAGACACAGGGAGAGACTAAGAGACAGAGAGATTGAGAGAAGTTGAGAAATTGAGAATGAGACAGAAACACAGACAGAGAGATTGAAAGTGACTGTGTGTGTGTTTAACCTACCTGAATTTCCCAACAGCCAGGTCAGCTCTAGCTATATAGTTAGGAGCATTATGAGGACCATTTTCCAGATAGGGAAAATGAGGTTCAATGTATTGGCTAGGATCAAATACTTAGGAAGGATCCAAGTCCAGACATAACCAGAGGCATCTCTTGCCTCCCAGGCCCCAGGATGACTAGGATGGAAGGATAGTAGAGGAATACTTTCTGGTTTTCTATGGATATTCTTTGGAAATCCTTTTTCCCCAAGCAAGCTCCAGTTCCATGAGCATATCTACATGTGAAGTCTCCCTTTGCCTCCAGCATGGATCCAGGGTCATCACCCCCTCTCCAAAGTCCTGCCACCTAGTCTCTGCCACCAAAGGAATTGCCACCAGGGAAGAGGCTAATGGAAGAAAAGTCAGTGGAGTCCTGGCCAAGGGCAGCCCAGCAACCCGGCAGCCCAGCGGCCCCCTTGCCCTTCCTCTCAAGCCCAGCCAGAGGATTTCTTTCCATCAAAAAGAGAATAGCTACAAGAAAGCAACCAAGCAGAAATTGCTCCAAGTGCCCCCTCCCAAAAGAGCTCAATCTCTTCTCCTGTACAGCCCAAGATGGCCTTTTCTCACCCTTTGCACCCATTGTTTGCCTACAATGGACTCCTTCCCGTAGACAAGAGGATTCATTTCTTATTCCTTCCACCATACAGAAACAGAGCGGTTGTACATACCCCTCACTGAACCAAGTCCGCCTCTGATAACATGTCTATCTTCCACCAAATGCTTCCTCTCAATGTCATAAATAGAACAGAAGTGGCAAGCAACTCCCAAGGCAAGTCCAATCAGGTCACTCCCCCTCTCAAGAAGCTTCAGGGGTTCCCCAATGCCTGCCCCAGGTTGAGACTGCTCTAGCTCTCCAGCCTTCTTTCCCAAGCTCTCCTTCATTTCCCCCAGGCCTGCCTGCCTTCCTCAGTGGCTTCATACAGAGAGCCCCCATATCTGAGAGGTACCCCATTCCTGTCTCTGCTTCCTTCAGGACTCAACTCGGATGCCACCTCCTATGGGGGGGGGGGTCGTCTTTCCCCATTCCCGCCTGTTTCTGTTCTTTTCCTCCATAAATTGTCTTCTCAGTCTGAAAAACACATCTATACTCAGCAGGGCCACTTCCTCTCCTCTCATAGGTTTCTACGTCCTCTGCTGTCTGGCTTCCAACTTCATCAGTCAACTAAAAGTGCCCTCTCCAAAATTCCTGAGGATGTCTTTAAAAACATTAATTTTTTTATCTAAGTCACTCCTGATTAGAGAAATGCAAATTAAAACAACTCTGAGGCACCACCTCACATTCATCAGATTGGCTAAAATGACAAAAAAGGACAATGATCAGTATTTGAGGGATGGGTGAAAACTAGAGAGCAATTTGGAATTAAGCCCAAAGGACCACAAAACTGTGTCTACCCTTTGATCCAGCAATGCCACTAGTGGCTCTGTAAACTGAAGAGATCATAAACAAGGGAAAGATCCACATGTACAAAATATTTATATTTTTATAAATCTATAAATTGGTACACTTTTATATTAATATTGTGGTAACAAGGAATTGGAAATTGGGAGGATTCTCTTCAACTGGGGAGCGAACAAACTGGTATATAAATGTGACGGGATGCTACCGTTCCGTAAGAAAGCACAAGCAGGGTAGGGGGCGGGGAACTTCAGAAAACGCTGAGAGTGAAAGGAGCAGAACCAGGAGGACATTGTACACCTTAACAGTACCATGGTGTGATGATCATCTACACTAGACCTAGCTCTCCTCAGCAGTACAATGATCAAAGACAATTCTAAAAGGCTTGTGATGGGAAATACCATCCAATATCCAAAGAGAGAACCATGGAGTCTGAATGCAGATCAAAGCATGTACAATTTTTTTTTAGGTTTTTGCTAGGCAAGGTTAAGTGGCTTGCCCAAGGCCACCCAGCTAGCTCATTATTAAGTGTCTGAGGCTGGATTTGAACTCAGGTCCTCCTGACTCCAGGGCCAGTGCTCTATCCACTGCGCCACCTAGCCGCCCCCATTTTTACTTTTTAAAATCTGTTTTATGGGCTTTTTTTCTTTCTTACAGCTTTTTTTGTGATTCTTCTTTCACAACATAATTAATATGGAAATTTGTTTAACATAGTTTCACATGTAGAACCTATATCGAATTAGTTAGGGAATGGAGGGCAGAAAGAAAAGTGAAGTTCAAAATCTTACAAAGACTGAATGTTGAAAACTCTTTGCATGTAATTGGGAAAAAGTACATTTGAAATTTTAAATTAAAAATTAAAAATACTCATTTTTATTAATATATTTTGTTTTTACATCACCAAAATCTCCCCTCTAACTCCCCCAGAGAACCATCCCTTATTATAATGTAAAGGCCATCTCTTATAACATCCTGATGGCCACATGTGAGGGATGACCTTAACTCAGTCTTCATTGTCTCAACCTTTGACACTGCAAATGACCCTCTCCTTGTGGAGAGTCTCTTCTCTCTGGCCCACCATCTATATCACACCCCTAAAGTGCAGGTATCCCCTGAGGCTCTGTCCTGGGATCTTTTCCTCTATGTATTGTCTCTGGGCGAGTTCATGAGCTTTCATGGGTTTAACCATCATCTCAGCAGATTAAGTCCCCTAACTCTATATCCAATTCTAGTCTCTCTTCTGAGCTCTGGTCCTATATCATCACCTGACTACTGAACATCTCCACCTGGCTATTCCTTAGGCCTCTCAAACTCAACATATTTAAAACTTATTTTCTTTCCAACTGTATTTTACTCCCAAAGTTCTCTATTTCTTGACTAAATGAACATTTTCAGAGAAAACGTAGAAGACTGTATAAACTGATCCAGAGTGAAGTGAACAGAATCAAGAAAACAACTTCGACAATAATTACAAAAAGAGAAAGACAACTTTGAATGACTTGAGAGCTCTGCTCAACACAATGACCAACAATGATTCGTTCCAGAAGACAGAAAAAAGAAGTATTCTACCTATCTCCTGACAGAGATGTCACAGAAGAACCCAAGATGTAGAGTGAAATCGACATTTCTGGACGTGGCCAATGCTGGGAGTTGCTTGGCTTGACTGCCCAATCTAGGATAGCCAAAGTCAAAAGAGGCTACTTTTCTCTTTTTATTGTTCAACATGGGGGGATGGGGAGAAGGGTGAAACTAAATGCTAGTTAACTGAAAAAAATGATCAAAGTTTATAAGTTCCCTATATCCTTCCAGTCTCAATATCATCCTCAATTTCTCAATTATTATTCATCTTACATCATGCAATCAGTTTTCAAGTCTTGCTGTTTATATCTCCTCAAGCTCTCTTGCACACACCCATATTTCTCCAATCACACAACCCCTTTCCTACTCTCTTCCTCAGTCTCCCTGCCTCAGGTATCTCCAACACTCTTGTCTATTCTGCACTCAACTGTCAAAGTGATCTATCTAAAGGTAGGTCTGACCAAGTCACTCTCCTCCCTGCATTCCCCACTCCCACTCAGTAAATGCCATCTTCCCCCCCTCCATGCTCTGTGATCTACTGGTCTCCCAGTAGGGAAGGAGGTTGAAGGGGCAGCTGGTGAGGCAGAGCTCACCTCTGCAAAGGGTTGAGTACAAACAGCTGGTGCATAATCATGCCAGGTGTAGGCAGTCAACCCTTTGCAACCAGAGGTGAGGCTCAGCTCTGCCTCACTGAATGCCCTCACTGCACTTCCCTCCCTCCCACATATTCCATCATTCTTTCCTCTGCTTTGCAATGGCTGATCCCCAGAAAGGTCTCCCTATATACCTCCACCTCTGAGGTTCCTTCAAGACTAACCTCAAGGCCAACCTTAAAATGGTCTTTCCTCATCCTCCCCTCCCCGGCTGCTCAAGCCTCTGCTCTAAAATTACCTTCTATCTTCTTTCTACTGATTTCATATACTATTTCACCTGATGAGCTCATCAGTTCCCAGAATTTCAATTATCCTCAGTAGGTATTTGAATCTCAGATCTACTTATTCTACCCTAACCTCTCTTCCAACTTCCACTCACATCTGCAACTGCTTTGTAGACATCACAAACTGAATGTCTGAAAACTCAGCTTGTTCAAAACTGAGCTCAGTAACCTTCCTACCAATGTTCTCCTCTTTCTAACTTCCCTAGTAAGGCTAAGAGGACAGCATTCCACATACTAGGATATCTACTGAGGTCACTCTCAACACCTCAATCTCTCACCCATATTATCCAACCACATATCAGATCCTGTAATTTCTAAGTCCACAACATCTACCGTTCACTCCCCACTTCTCTCCTTTGACCCTGACCCCATTTCTGCTATAAGCCCTGACTACCTCACACCTAGAACCACTACAATAACTATTGGAAGGTCTGCCTGTCTCCAGGCTCTCCCCAAGCCAGGCCATCCTCCATTCAGACATTTTCCTAAAATTCGGGTCCACACACTCCCCTACTCCTTAACACTTTCAGAAACAGATACAAACTTCTCTGTTTGACATTTAAAGGCCTTTCTTTATAGCCTAGCCCCCCCCTTACCTTTCCAGTTTCTTTATACCTTATTTCCTTCCCCTGCCTGGGATACTCTTCCATCCACTAACCCTGGCCTCTTGGATTTTCCAGGCACAAGACCTCCACCTCTCAGATGTCCTTACCTGAAATGCCTTCCTTCCTCATCTCCCTTCCCTGGTTTCCTTTACATCTTGGTTAAACATACCCCCTTCTTCAAGACCCCTTTTTTGAGTCCCCTTAAAGATTCCAGGGCCTTCCCTGTGTTGATTCCCTTCAGATCATCCCGTCTAGGTTTGCTTTATATGGAGTTGTCTCCCCCTTAGACTGGGAGCTCCTTGGGGACAGAGAAACCTTTTTTTGTGTCTCCTTCTACTGCTTAGAACAGTGCCCAGCATGCAGCAGGTGCTTAATAAATACTGACTGACTGACTTGTACTATGTGCAGTTTATTTTCCCTCTCTAGATTGGAAACTCCTCAAGGGACAGCCTGTTTCTCTTTTATCTTTGTAGTCTCAGCACCTCATATGTCTCCTAGCACCCGACAGGCAATGGAGCCCGGGTCTGAACCTTGCCCTGAGCCCCTGAGAAAGAGTGTGAGGCCTTCAATGCAAATCAGAAGCCCCCCTTCATTTTATAAGGGTAAGAAAAATACAGTCACTGATTGCAGAAACTCCTTGGGGGGGGGGCTGCAGGGCAAGACATTCTTTAGACTTGAAAAGATCATTTACTAACTCTCACTGATAAACTGAAGTCTTAGAAGAATTTACAGGGAAGGAAACTGAGATCCATAGTGGGGGAAAAGCTTGGCCTTCTGCCTGAACACTTTCTGTAGGTAGCAGAGGGAAAGTGCTCACTAGGGGAGCCCCCCCCCCCAAAGGATTATGCTGCCCAAATAGGACTCACCATGCAATCAAGACAAGTGAGCTCAGCAGACTTCCTTCCTACCAGTAGTAGCCCAAAGCTCTCCTCAGCATAGAGTGAATGCAAGGAGAGATAGTGGTATCACTGACAGACTGGCCAGAAAGTTTCACCTACACTGCTGGGACTGGAAGAGTCCTTGGTGACTGCCTCCTTCAATACTCTTTTTGCACAGAAGAAGAAACTGAGTCACAGCAGAGAGAAGAGTTAGTAGCAAACCTGGGTAGAAAGCCCAGGTTGTCCAATTCCCAACCCAGTCTGTACTCCATCATGTTCCCACCTGTTCAGATGGCTCCTCACACACACACACATTTTTGGCAGCTTGGTGATGCAATGGATAGAGCACTAGGCCTAGAGTAAAGAAGACTTGAGTTCAGATCTGGTCTCAGATATTAACTAACTGTGTGACCCTGGGCAAGTCACTTCACCTCTGGTTTCCTCAGTTTTCTCATCTGTGAAATAGGATGTTAATAGCCTCTATTTCCTAGGATCTTTATGAGGATCAAATGAGATAAAATGTATAAAGTGATCAGAACAGATCTGGCACATACTGGCACAGGGCTACTACCTAGTATGGTCTGCCCTTATCAGAGAGGGTGCTGGGTTCTAGTTACTAGGCAGAATGAAAGCCTTTCAAAGGAAACGTGAGATATTTAAGCTTAAAGGACCCACCACAGGTGTTCACATGGACTATTTGTGCCAACATGTGGTAGAGCATCTCAAGCTCTAATTGGTCTGATCAAGCACAGTCAGACACACTGTAACTTGTCTCTAACTAGTGATATCAGTCCAGTTTCCTTTGAGAACCAAGCAAAAGAACCACCAATAATAAAAGAGAAAAAGCCTACCATGTTCATGGATACTGTCTGGCAAGCGAGATCTACTCTCTCTCTTCCAAGGCTCTAGGTAGCTTTCTCCAATTGTTCTCAACTTGCACTTGGTGAACCCTGAGTCTGGACTCCATACAGGGCACATACTCCAGCAGGGCATGCCCAGACTTTTACTTCTCTAGAAGACAACTCAGTGCTAATTGAAATACAAAAAGAATCTGCCCACAACCTATGATGTGGCAATTCATAATTAATAAACATTTATTAAGCACCTAGCATGTACTGGGCCCTGTGCTAGGTCTACTCCCAAGGGCTCATAGTATCATATAGTTAGGATGGGAAGAGATGTTATACTCCAGCCAGTCCAATGGCCTCAATCTGTGCATTTGGATAAGTTGTTAAACACAGACTAATTTTGGAGGGAGAACATTGATTAAGTGCAGGGATCAAGAAAGACTTCATACAGAAGATGTCAAGGATGAAAGGGATTCTGTGACATGAGGGAAGGGGGCTGCCCCAAAGCAGCATAAAGATGGAAGGTAGAACATCGAGTAAGGAACAAAGAGAAGGTCAATGGGCTGAATCAGAGAGTCTAAGAGAGGGCATAATTTCCAATGAATAAGAAAGAAAGGTTGGGGTCAGACTGTGTAGGGCCTTAAAAGCTAAAGAGAGGCAAGAGCAAGTCACTGGAGTTGACTTAATAAAAGTCACATGGTCAGATCTGAGTTTAAAGAAAACGATTTGGCTCCACTATGGAGGACTGGAGTGGGGAGAGACTTGAGCCATGGAGAACAGATAGCAGGCCATTACAATAATCCAGGTGAGAGGTGATAGGGCCTAAACTAAGATGGCGTGGGAATGGAAAGAGAGAGAGTTGGCAGCCCTTGGTTATGTGAAAAGGCAACTGCCTCATATGTAGGGAGAGAGAGATGGAGACAATGAGGATGATGGGGAGGTTATGAGCCTAGGGAAACTAGGAGGATAGTGATGCCTTCATCAGAAATATAAAGTTTGAGAGAGGGGAGGGTTTGGGAGAAAAAGAAGCAATTCCATTTTGAATGCATTGAGATTAGAATGGCTCAGAGACAGTCAGTTTGAAATGTCCAAAAGGCAACTGGTAGTGAAGCTTTGAAACTCCAGAAAGATTGACCATGTAGATGTGGCAGTCATCTGAATAAAATATAGAGTTAAAGTGCTGGGAGAGAATGTTGAAGGAAAAGAGATGAGCCCATGACAGAACCTTGGAGAACACTCCCTAAGTAGTAGGCATGATGCAGATGAAGAGTCAGCAAAGGGAAATGAGAAGGAGACATCAGAGAAGTATGAGATGAACTGGGAGGGAAGAAGATTACAAAAATCCAGAGAAAAGCCAGTATCCAGAAAGAGTGTGTGAAGGACACTGTTCAACACAGCAGAGAGGCTAAGAAAAATTGGGATTGATAATGTGATAGCTTGTTTAGAGAAATGATATGATGGCTAACTTTAGAGAAACCTAGAGAGCCAATGACAAAAATTAACTGAAACTCACTGAAGAAAGGTTGCAGGCTACACAATAAATCCATCTAAATCATCAGCATGTTTTAAAGTTACCAACAAAACCCAACCGATTGAAAGATAAATTCCATTTAAAATAACTCAAGAGTGGTTAATATACTTGGGAGCCTACTTATCAACACACACACACACACACACACACACACACACACACACACAAACATACACACACAAACTATATAAATATAACCTCAAAATACGCTTTACCGAAATAAAGACAGACTAAAATAATTGGAGAAATAGTCAGTACTCATGGGTAAGCCAAGCTAATACAATAAAATGTCAATATGATGTAAATTAATTTATTTATGCAGTGTCATTCCAGTCCAGCTACTAAAGGATTATTTGATAGAGCTAGAAAAAGTAATAACAAAATTCATCTACAGAAAAATAAAAGCCAAGAACCTCAAGGGATATAATGAGGAGAAAGTGGGAAGGAAGGAGCCTAGCAGTATGAGATTTCCAACTATCCAACAAGCAGTAATCATCATAACAACTTGGTACTGGGTAAGAGATAAAAGTGACCCAGTGGTTCACAATATATAGAGAAAAAAAATACAAAAGTCTCATGTTCAATAAATACAAAGATGCTAGCTATTGGCATAAGAACCCACTATTCAGAAAACTTCCAGGAAAATTAGAAAGCAACCTGGCAGAAACTAGACATAGACCAACATCTCATAATCTACCAAGATAAACTCCAAATAGGTATGTCATTTAGATACAAAGATTAACAACATAAATAAATTAGAAGAGCAAGGAAATTACTTTTCAAAAGTATGAATAGAGGGATAGAGAGGATTACAGAAGATAAAAAGGATGGTTTGGATTAGATAACATAAAAGTTTTTGCACAAATAAAACCAATGCAGCTAAAATTAGAAGGAAAGCAGGTTAAAAGGGAAAATATTTACAGCAAGATTTTTCTGATAAAGGTCTCATTTCCAATATATATAAAGAACTAATTCAAATTTATAAGAATTCCCTAATATATGGTCAAAAGCTATAAATAGGCAATTTTGAAAGAAAGAAATTCTAACTAATAATAGCCACATGGGAAAAAACAAATCAATAATACTTAGAGAAATACAAATTAAAGCAACATTGAAGTTCTATCTCATATCAGCTTGACAAAGATGACAAAAAGGAAAAATGACAAATGTCAAAGGGTCTATGGGAAAACTGGCACATTAATGCATTGTTAATGGAGCTTTGAATTGCTTTAGACATCCTAGAAAGCAATTTGGAGCTATATCTATAATGTCACTAAACTGTGCATATTCCTTGATCCAGTGTGATATTATTACCTGGCCTAGAACTCAAAGAAAGGAAGGACAAAGGCAAATGTACCAAAAATAAGTACAAAAATATTCCGAATAGTCTTTTTTTTTTTGGAGTGGCAAAGTACTGGAGACAACAGGGGAGAACATCAATCAGGGAATGGTGGACTAAATTATGGTATGTGAATATAATAGAATATTACTCTGGTACATGACATGAAGAAAGGGATACTTTTGGAGACACCTGAGAAAACTTGTATGAATTGACACAGAGTAAAGTGAACAGAACCTGGAGAACAATTTCCGTAATAACAATAACATTGTAAGGGTAAATCATTTTAAAAGACTTGAGAACTCTGATCAATGTTATGACCAACCACCATTCCAGGTGGGAATGCTATGTAGGCTATGCACTTCCTCAAAGACAGGTGTGGAACATGGGCTGCAGAATGAGACCTGTATTTTTGGACATGGCCAATATGGAATTTAGTTTTGCTTGACCACGCACATTTGTTTTAAGGTTTTCCTTTTTCCCTCCAACAGGAAGGGAGTGAATTTTACTCATTGAAAAATCTATACAATTTTTTTAAAAAGAGGAATTGGGTCTGCAAAAGGACTGTGTCACATTTGTAAACTGAAAGATCATTGATAACTTTGGAAAGAACACTTTCAGTGAATGATGAAGTCAGAAGTTGCAAGGGATTGAAGAGTGAGAGGAAGAAGAGGAAATAGAAGCAAGTAAGTGTAGAAAATCTTTTTAAGTCATGATGAAAAACGAGAGATTTAGGATAATAGATTGAAGGGGCAACAGAGTCTAGTGAAGGTATTTTTAAGGATTGGGAGATGGGCACATTTGAATGCAGTAGAGAAAGAACTAGTTGCTAGGAAGAGGTTGGAGATTTGAGAAACACAGGGGGTTTGGGTGGATACAATGCACTGTAGAAGATGGCAGGGGATGGGTTAAAACACACGTGTTGAAGGGTTGGCCTTGACTTTTGTTAGAGCCACTACGGGAAAGGATGATGGAGAGACACTGAATGGGCTCCATTTTCTCAATAAGAGAAGGGGAGGGGTTGCATGAGAGACTTGAGCAGAGGAGAGAGATATGCAAGGGCTTAGGGACAAAATTCTACTCCACCATTTACCAGCCTCAGTGTCCTCATCAGGAACATGGGAGAAATAATTTCTGCAGCATCTGCCTCATAGGCTTGTGAGGCTTGAACAAGAGAGCACATGTGCTTTTCAAATTACAAAGCTATATAAATGTCATCTATTACATGTTGAACATATTGGAATCCGGTAAAAATGGTAAGATGGAATTCTAGGAACCCCACCTCCCCTGCTGAGCTATGACCATTTTTACCAGATTCCAATACCTTCAACATGCAATAAAACATGGCTTTGAATGTCATATTATCTGGTAGAAGAGACAAGCTCTTGGATAAATCAGGGCTGGAGAGTCAGAGAACATACCAGCCACTGAGACTATTGTGTCCACATTTAAGTATGTCTGAAGCTTCACTGCAGATCCCTCTTGGGAGGGGGAAGATTCTGTTTCAGCTTAAAGAAAGGAGAATTACTCCTTTTGATAAAAAAAAGAATGTGAATTTCCTCGAGGTGGAGAGGAGGACATACGATTGTAGAATTGGATCCTTCCAAGCTTAGTGAGCTCTTCATGTTCTCCAATGATCCAAGGGTTCAAGGCTGGAAGGGACCATACAGGGACTCACTCCAGGGAAAATAGCTCTGAGTGGGAGAGGATATCAAACCAGCAAGAATACTGAGAAGCTGAGGGGTGAGCCAGGGAAAAGCTCTTCCCAGATCTGGTAAGTGAGAGAAGAATCGGAGGCATTCTGAAAGGAGAGGCACGGCTGGGCATCAGCGCAACAGACCTTGGCCCTCATGCACCTTCAGAACAAGCTGGGGCCAACATCACCTGTGACTGATGATGGAGAGGGAGGATGGTGCTACTAAGTTCTGCTACTAATGGCAACATTAAAGGCAAAGTGTGAAAATGATTGACTGGGCCCATGATTTCTGGGGCATAAGAAGCCCTCTATCAATGCACACTGATCCCTTCTCAGCAACTCGGAATGTTAGAGTTTCCTTGGGGTATTGGGAAGTGAAGGGACCAAGGTCATACATTCAATATGTGACAGATGGAACTTCAACCACGGACTTGCTGATTCCAAGTCCAGTCTCCATGGGCTGTGGTATTCCTGCCCCCAACATCTAGAATGCCCCCCAACCTCACTTCCCAACAACCACAGCCTTGCTGGGACCAATGTCTATTAAACACCACCCAATAGGAAGGAGCATTGTTTTCTGTTCCAGACACCAGTGAAATCAGAGGCTCAGACTATTAACAACCACATCAATAACATTAAAACAACGATAATAATAGAAATAAGATATCTCTGCCCATGCTTTTTACAATGCTTTTCAGTAGGAAAACCACATCACTGTCAACCAAAACCCCAAATTAAGCACTTGCTACAACAGCCTGAAGCAGCTCTAAAGTTGTTGTTAGAACAATTTGGAAACTGAGGGCCACAAAATCAGAGGTGTTAAGTTGGCCAAGAATTTACCCAACTCCTCTGTTTGACTAAGGAGGAAATGAGCAATACCAAGAGCCATAGACATCCTAAATCATCTGAATCATCTTCTCAATTCGAAGATGGAACCCCAAATTATTGTTAATTTGAGGCTTAGTCCCTTCTTCTTAGAACTAGCACTACCCATTTGGTGTCCAATTGAGGACATGATTAAGGTGTGCTGTTATAGGCCGCACACCCATTCTGTCCCTATTTGGGAGGACTCAGAAGATAGTTTGACTGTTTTCAATCATTCCAAGAGTTGCTGGTTCCTCTAGCTTTGCTTTTATGACATCTTGCTGATGATATCTCTGATTTATCTGAAGCTGAGCTCTCGGTCAGGAACATAGCCCCCAATTTATCACGGTTCTTATGGGAAAGTGTAATCTGCTTTAGGTAGATCCACTTGATGATGTGGTTTCCAGGAACACACTGGGGGCCCTGCCTGGAAACTGGCTTGCCTCCCTCCCAGAGGAGTAGCCACTTTGTGGATTAGCCAAGGTCTGCTTCCTCTCACTGCCCAATGCGATCTGGAAAGAAACAACTTGGAAGGTCAATCAACTGCAGACCAATTTTAGAATGTAATGGCAATTAGTGAGGGCAAGACTGAACTCCGTTTCAGATGACTCTATCCGAAACAGAAGACAACAGATCTCTACTCCCCTGCCATGTACACCCCTTTCCTGCCTGGCTTGCTCTGAAGCAGAGGAGAGCAAAACCCAGACCTCAAAGCTTTTGGATTCCAAATTGTCAGGGAGCATATGCAGCTGGGCCTCTCCTTCCACTGATCTCAAGACAGGGAGAAATGGCCCCAAAGTGGCATATCACAATTTAAAGGTGATGATGAATCACTGAATCACAGAATCTCAATGTGAAGATTGAGGTGTCAGGAGACAGCTACGGCCAACTAAGATGCTACTCATTAATCAACCAATGAGCATTTATTAAGCAAAGCTCATGGGCCAGCTTGGGGATCTTTCAACAACTCCTCAGGGAGCGGTATAGTCACCAGCTCAAAGGACTAACTCTCACCTTCTACAGATGGGAGTTCTATAATAGATACTTGCTTTCCTGCCCAAGCAATCCTCCTAAAAGCACAAGTTTGACCGTAGCACACCGACTCAAGAAGCTCCAGTGGCTCCCTATTGCCTCTTGGATCAAATACCAATGATGCCATTGGGGACCTTTCTGGGCTATTCACAGGCACTTTCATCTCCTTGCCTTTGTACTAAAAGTCCCCCATACCTGGAATATACTTCTTCCTCACTTCTGCATCTCAAAATCAGGCCTTTCCTTCAGTTAAGTTTAAATGTGTTCCCTTTGTTGATCTTCTCTATTGCTTGTTTGCATAATAACTGTTTGTCCTTTGCTGTCTCCTTGAGGGCAGAGTCTATTTGTGTTCTGCCTCTTTTTGTATTCCCAGTGCTAAGCATGCTACCTGGTCTTTGTTTACCTCCTGGTTAACCAAGACCCCACACTAGGCCCATTCTGAACTATCCAACTGACAACTGATCCCCACCCAGCTTACACTCTATTTGCTTTGTCTATATTTTCCATTTAATTATCTTAGTATATATTGTCTCTGTGACATGGAATATAAGTTTCCTGAGGGTAGTGACAGGGCCTGAGACACAGTAGCCTCTTCCAAGTGTTCCTGAATTCCTCAACAGTTAACCTTTTGCCCAGGTCTTCCGTGTTCACTAGGCAACAACGAAGAGATTCACCAAAGCTTTAGGAGCAATGGGTGCCAATGATAATAACCCAGGACATTAACAAAATAACAAATAGTATCGGTCTAAGTGCATCTTTTTCAGAACGTGCCAGTCCCTGCACTGGAAATGCTAGGTTTTTCATAGCTGTGCCTTATACAGGTCTAGAACAATAACTCATCAGCACAATGTAAAGCTCTCTAGTACTTTTCCAGCATTCTCCTCTTTGAGCCTCAACACAACCCTCTGAGGTTGGTACTATAGAGTTTGGTCTCCCCATGTGACACATAACGAAACTGAGACCCATTGAGAGGCCCTAACTCCCCCATGGTCCCAGAACTGGTAAATACAAGGGGTCAAACTCAAACCTAGATCCTCTTGGCCCCAAGTCCAGTATTTGTTCTTTGTTCTACCACTGCAGCAGCTAGGCTTAGAACAATCCTCGCTCCTACCATGGAGGCCACCAACTGCTTTCCCGCATTCAGTAAGCCCCCAGTTAGCCTTCTCCATGCCTGAAATCAGTTTCTATGACTCCAAGAGTTCTCCCTCTGCTCTTCAGATCTTAGGGGTCCAAGCAAGTTTTGGCCCTGGAGGGTTATCTTATCCTTAACACAAGTAGTCAGACAAATGAATTTGAACAATTCCAATAATCTTCCAGTCAAAAGGCCTCTGTACCTGACTCTTCCTAGGCTCTAGACTCCCTACCTGCTGGTACTAACATAAAAAGATGAATCTTCTCTAGGCAAACTGCCCTTCACAGTGGCTTCTAGAATACAGCTTTTGAGAGGGTCTGGAGCCAGACTGCCTTCTGATCCCTTTCCTTGTAAAGCCCCCTCTTTCAAAAGAACAGAACCTTCTTGACAACACCACCACAGAATGGTACAAACTGAGAAAGCTAACTAACTTCAACTGGTTTCTTCCTCACCATTGCAAACCTAGAGCAGTGAGGCCCTCCAAGAGGGCTCTTTCCTTCCCTCAGATTCCATGTACCAGCTTGAAGATTTGTTGAAATAAAGGAAGAATCTTGGCCCTAACAACTTGGAAGCCTGGAGGTGTTTGGGTGTCATTAGTTGGTTCACAAGGACCCTTGTGTGCAGCATATTGATTCAATCCCAAAATGAACATTATCCATATTTTGTCATATCTTTATCTATTTTGTTAATATTTCCCAATGCAGTTCAGGCCACACTAGGGAGTTTTGTAGGCCTTACAGCGATGTGTCTGATGCCTCTGGTCTAGGATATTGACTGATTGGACCTTGGATGGGGCTCCAGAAAAATCTTCTAAAGATGAAGGCATTGTAGAGAGAGAAATGGCTTTGGGATCTGAATATTAGGATTCAAATTCTGACTACGCTATTCCTAAACGTGTGATTTGAGCTGAGCTGCTTTGCCTCTCTGATCCTCACTAGCCCTCTCTGTAACAGATGATTCACTGCAAACAAACAAGCAGTACCCACTATGTACCTCATTAGTTCTTGCCTTCAAGCAAGAAGAATACAGTCACTCTGACTGAGGTCTGGGCAATGGCTTATTCTATGCCCTTCCCGAGTCCCAAGGTTTGAAGTTGTGACTCAGAGTAGGAGGAAATCCCCCCTTTTCTTTCCTGTCCCACCTCAACTTTTTCCAAAGGGTCCTGGTGCTGGGGATGAGATGATTCCCCCCAAACAGCAGAGCCACCTACTGAGCCTCCCGAGGCATCCCAAGCATGCCTCAGTTCTTGCTCTTTTTGCTCCAGCTCTTGGGAGCTGCAGCTAAACTGACTGCCCAATGACTGAGTCCCTCTCTCCACAGACTTCCCCTTGGTCCTTCTCTCCATACCTTGGGCACAACAGGCCTTTTAAAGACCATGGGGGCAAGGCCAAATATTCCCCTGGTCTCCCCATCAATCACTGCCTGCCTGCCCTTCCCAGCAGCACTCCTGGCTCATATTTGGGCTGAGGAAGGATTCGCTGAATGGGGAATTACCAAAGAGGTAGGAGAACATGAAAGAGTCAGACCTAGAGGAAGGGGTAGTGGGTGGCACAGAAGGAAGCTCCAAGGGGAAGGGGAGGGACGAAGATGGGGAGTTACTAGGATTTCTCATCAGCTCCAGCAGCTGGGGATCACCTCTCTTGGGTATGAGACAGATTAGCTTTAAAGCCCAAATATGTTGGATGCCTCCACCTGGGCTAATTCTTATTAAAACCAGGCAGGGAGCCAGCCAGCAACTGCTGACAACTCAGGTCTTGGTAACTAGGCCACTCCAGACCGTGTGGGTTGCGTGTAGTTAAGGCTGCAAGAAGCTGGCTTGCTTTTCTCCTCCAGTGGGGTGAAAAGCACGGAGTCATAAACCCAACACTAGACTTTCTGTATTGAGTCCCCACCAAGTCCTGTTCACGAATTTTGTTCACGAATTCCGAATTCTCAAATCTCCAAATCGGAAGGAGCTCCAGCAGAACAGCATCTAGCTGGCAGGTGGCCTCCATCAAAGGTGAAAACAGGTGGCCACCCACTGCACCTCTGCATACCTCCAAGGACTACCACAAGGGTTTACCTTACTTACATTGAGTTCAAAGCTACAACTTGAACTTCTGCTACCAGATCTGCCCCTGATGCGATTTGGGGTCAGAGGATCTCAGGTCCAATCCCCACTGAGTCACTTCCCTTTACCTCTTGAAATGACTTCACTTTTTTCTACCTCAGTCTGCTTCTCTGTAAAATGGGGGGCAGTTAAACTTGCTGTCCTCCAAGGACCCTTCCAGCTTTCAATCTATTAGCCTAAAATTCAAATTAGTTTTTCACAAAGCAGACTTTCAAATAGTCAAATAGCTTCTAATCATTTTATCTTCCTACCTCAAGAAGCTAACAAGAAAAGATATGTATGATGGGCAGCAAGAACTGGGGAGCAGTCAAAAGAAGATGAGGGAAGAATGAGGAAGGGAAAAAAGTATGTCAGAGAACACCCAGGACTGGGGCAATACTTATAGCTCTAATCTTATTTGGCCATGTTCCAGAGTAGTTCCAGTTAAGAAACTGACAGAGGATAAGGGATGAAGAAAATCCCCTCCCAATAATAAGCATTGGAGCTTATTTTTGTTTAGAGACTGGAAAACAACAGCTAAATAAGTGAGTCACTTTTTGCCCTCAACAAGTATCCTTCATTTCCTACCCTTATCAATTCCCAGGAGAAAGCACATAGAGATATACTCAGAAGGCTAGCAACTAGGTGGTACTGAAGTGCATAAAGTACCAGATCTGAAGCCACAAAAACCTGAGTTTGGATCTGGCCTTAATAGCTGGTTGATCCTGGACAAGTCACTTAACTCTGTTTTGCCTCAGTTTTCTCATCTGTAAACTGAGTTGAAAAGGAAATGGCAAACCACTCCAGTCTCTTTGCCAAGACACGACTGAAAAACAAACGCAGAAGGAGAAGGCAAATGAATGGCCACCCAATATACTTTTGTTCCCCCACATTCCAACTCAATGTTCACATTTGCTCCCCAGGAGCTACGTATAGTGTTAATAAGTGAGCTTTCAGTATAGGTCCTTTTCACTAGTCCCCACAATGCCATACTGACTCAAATAGTCAGATCTAATATAAGCACATTTGGTTACTTAAACATAGATATAGTTCCCAAACTAGCATTTAGAACTCCCAGAAAAAAAACCATTAAGGTCCGGGGAGGGGGGGCTTGTGGAAAGAAACAATGTCACAAAGGAGCACTATATTGTGGTAGCACCAAATTGAAGTAGGATCATAAGATCATAGAATGTCAAAGTTAGAAGGGTAAGAACTCTCTTAGCTATAGTTATAAAAGGTACCTTCCTTCCACTCTTCCCTGATTTTATTCTGAAGAGACCTTACTTTTTCTATTTGACCAAGTAGCCACTGGAGCTTATTGTAGTATGTGGTACAAGTGACTAGTTGAAACTTTTATTTCTGCCAAACTGCTTTCCAGTTTTCTGAATACTTCTTGCCAGAGAGCTCTTCAGTTAATATTATCAAACACTGGGCTTTTGAATTGACTTACCTCTTGATATTGCTGATCTAGCCTGTTTCACTGAGTCAAGTTTAAAAAAATTTTAACCAAGATTTTCACTTACCACTTCATAATATAGTTGGAGAGCTGGTCATGCTCTGCCCCTTTATTTCAGTTTCCCCTCCCATAACTTTTCTTGAGATTCTAGACCTGATGATGTTGCAGATGATTTCTGTTCCAATTTTTGCCTAACTGTTAAAACTGGAAGGGACCGTAGAAACAATCTAGTCCAATCCTTCATTTTACCGAAGAATAAACTGAGGTTCAGAAAAGGGAAACAATGTGGACAAGCTCTCATCCAGTTAGCTTTCCGATACCAAAATCTTACCGAATGACCTCTATGCTGATGGCCAAAGCAAATGATCAGGAAGTTCATTTCTTTCTTTACAGACTGGGATCTGCTGGCTTACCAAAGAGCAAAGGAAGCCTAGGCTTGAACAATATTTATGATGGGAGGCATGATGCAGAACACAGCTGTCATGTGGTAACCAAAGTTTGAGAAGAGCCTCTCAAGAGCCATGACCTTCTATACCTCCTCCACTCAGTCCTTTCTGTGAAATGCCAAAAAACCTCAAAAGAACAGGTAACATTTCTATGTCTCCTCTGATCTTGATCATGACAAAAGCTCTTTGAGAGACGTGAGACAATTATTACCATTCCCATTGTACAGATCAGTAAAAATCCATTTTGGAGAGTTGTAGTTCACACCACAAGTAAGACAGTTTTAGAGCTCACACTCAGGTCTTTTAAGTCCAATCCTCTTCCCATAATACCATGCGACCTCTCTCAAAGCAGAAATCTGGGGGGCAGAGCTTGGAGTTTCCTATATACACAGTACATGCTCTATCTCCCCAGTAAAAATAAGCTCCTGGGGGGGCAGGTTCTGTCTTTGTATCCTCATCACTTAGTCACAGTAATTTGCAAATAGCAAGGCCCTTAATAAATGATTGTTAGATTGGATCAGAGAACATGTTCGATCATCAAAGGAGGGGAAAAACTGTTGATTTCCAATTCAGAGAACAATTCTTCCCTTCTCCCTCTCTTCCTTGCTCCCTACCTTTCCCTCCCCTCCCTCTTTCCTTTTTATGGCCTTCATTCCTCCCTCTCTTCCCTTCCCTTTTTCCCTTTCCTTCCTTTCCCTTCTCTCCTCCCTCCCTTCTTCCCTTCTTCCCCTCCTGTTCTTTCCCAAAGCAGCCTGTGCATCTCTGAATACCCTCTACAAGAATACCATTAGAGCCAAGACACTGACCAGACGATGAGAAAGGCAGAAAGAAATGGAAGATAGAGGGGCAGAGTGAACTTGCTCTGTGTCCTCTCTCTCTCTCTCTCTCTCTCTCTCTCTCTCTCTCTCTCTCTCTCTCTCTCTCTCTCTCTCTCTCTCTCTCAGAGGGGGCAGCACCCAGGGGCACTTAGGGTCACAGGAGCAGCATATGCCAGCACCTAGAAAGGTTCTCTCTCTTCCCAAGTCTCTTTAACTATAATTATCCTGAGTCAGAATGTGTTCCAAAGATGGGCAGGGTCTGAAGAAAAAGGGAGATAGAGTTCAGCCCAAAGGAACTTAATTATAATACTGAAACTAGTACAGAATGTGCTGTGGCTGCTTTTCCTAGGGCATCTGGGTAATTGCCCTGTGAGTTCTTGTACAAGGAGACTGCTTTGAGGGGCATAGCTACTTTGGGGGTTCTCCTTACCACATTTTTTGAATCATCTTGGTGGCTCAGTGGATAAAAAGCTGGGCCTGGAGTCAGGAAGACCTGAATTCAAATCTTTCTAGCTATGTGACCCTGGACAAGTCACTAAACCTCTGTTTGCCTTGGAGGCAGCTTGGTTACTCAGTGGAGTCAGGAAGACCTGAGTACAAATCCAGCCTTAGACATTCACTAGCTGTATGACCCTGGCAAGTTACTTTACCTCTGTTTGCTTTAATCCACTGGAGATGGAAATGGCAAATCACTCCAGTATCTTTGCCAAGAAAACCCCATACAGGGTTGGCACTTAGTGACTACTTGATTAGCATTAGACTTCATAATTATAAAACATCTTCTTCCATGCCTCTTATTTATATCCACCTTCCAATCATCTCAAGCTAAAGGTGTGTGTGTGTATGTCTGTGTGTGTCTGTGTGTTTGTGTGTCTGTGTGTATGTATGCATTTGTGTGTATCTGTGTGTCCCTGTCTCTGTGTATGTACCTGACCCTGTGTGTGTGTGTGTGTCTTTGTGTCCCTGTCTGTATGTGTGTATGTGTGTGTGTCTTTTCCTTTCATTGCCCTAAGTTGAAGGCCAAGCACAAGCTGTATCTTACATCTGGACTTCCCTGCCTAGTTCCCTGCAGGGCCTGGCCACATTCATTGGAATCTAAGGAATCCAAAGAGCTTGCAGCTCTCACCTTTGTCTGGACATGAGTGAATAGGAAACTGAGCTCCTGTCCAAGTGGAGGGTGAAACTGGTCCAGGTTTAGGTAAATGTTTCTCTGAACAGCTGAGTTGATCTGATGGGATGGACAAGTGGAGTGAAAACAGCAGAAGCCTGAGAGGGAGACCAATATGGCGGCACAGGGAGTTCACTGAACAATTAAGATTTTCCACAGGCATTTATAGAAGGGGGAAGTGAACATAGGTAGCTACTGGTGGATAAAAAAGCAACCCCCAGGCCAGTGGGAATAGAGGGTCTCAGTCAATGAACACACATTTATTGCTGTGGACCAGGCCCTATGTAAGTTGTAGACACAAAGAAAGACATCAACAATCCCTACCCTCAGGGAGCCTCTACTCTAAGGAAGGATGGCTGCTAAAGTCCAGAACAAGGGTCTGGCAATGAACTTTAAGGTCAACGAAAATCAGCTACAGGAGGAGATGAAACGAAAGGATTAGGACAATGGTGAACACAGGGCAATTCAATTACCCAATTCTGAGTTTTCTTTCTGTTTGCTTTACCAAGAATTATCTTCAGACTGGAAAAGAAAGGACAAAGATAGGTATTTACCAGGGAGGTGAGGGAAAGGATACTACATGAGTTCCTACTTGTCCTCTATGAGCTCAGGTCATGAAATCTGAATGAACTACATCCTGGACACTGAAAAAATTCAGAAATGGTTGAATAACTGAAACCAAAGAGAAGCTAGCAATGGAATGTTATCAACCTAGAGTGAGGTCTTCAGTGAAGTGCTCCAGGGATGTGAACTTGGCACTCTTCTGTTGAGGAAGTGAAGGCAGAGATGGCACATATATCCAACTAATGGATAATACACACAAATGGAAGAAATAGCTAGTTTTCTCAGTGATAGACTTGGGATCCAAGAAAGTTTCTCAATGGGCTCGAACTATGAATCACATCTACAAAGATGAAATTTCTGTCTCATACCTGGAATCTCATGAGTGTGGGTACTGCCTCCAACAATGTGGATCACGCTCTATCTCCTGGGATACTGGGCCATGTCCCCCCACACATTTTTCACAGGGGGACTACCCAACATGCTGGAATTCTTCTACTGGGTCTCTCAACCTTACCAACAGAGTACAGAAGCAGTCCACTGTTACTCTCCACTCACTGCATGGCTAGTCATGCAAGTGACCCTTTGGAGTTTTACTTCTCTATAATGATCTACCATATTTTACTTTCTGAATGCACTTCATCAGCTGATAGTATGCTACACCATATTTAGCCCCACTTCATGGATAGCGACTGTTCTTTATGTGACCTAAAATTCATATGCTTTTGTGATGATGGATCCCATATTGTGCTGCCATATATCAGGAATTAGCAAATAAAGGAGCGAAAAAAAATTAAACCACTGTTTCGGGAAGAAGTTTGTGCAGGGACAGGAAAAGAAAATCTTTGTAGCAAGTTTCTCTGGAAAATCTCTTATTTCTGATATATTTAAAGAACATATTCAAACTTAAATGGTCAAAGGATAGGAACAGGTATGTTCCAAAAGAAGAAATTCAAGTTTTCAACAGTCACATGAAAAAAGCTCCAAATCAGCAATTATTAGAAAAATTCAAATTAAAGTAACTTTGAGGTTCCTCCATACCAATGATAAAATTGGTAAGGTTGGGGCGGCTAGGTGGCGCAGTGGATAGAGCACTGGCCCTGGAGTCAGGAGGACCTGAGTTCAAATCCAGCCTCAGACACTTCATAATTACCTAGCTGTGTAGCTTTGGGCAAGCCACTTAACCCCATTTCCTTGAAAAAAACCTAAAAAAATGGTAAGGTTGATTAAAAAAAAGAAAAATGACAATTGTTGGAGGAGTTGTAGAAAATCAGACACGTTAATGTGCTATTGGTAGAACTGTGAATTGTTCTAGTCATTCTGGGAAGCAATTTGGAACTAGGTCAAAATCTCCCATGGTTTGCTCTCCCACCCCTCTCTCAGTTGACGACTTTGCTTCATATTTTCAAGAAAAAAACTGATGACATTAGACATGCCCACATCTCTCCTATCTTAAAAAAATCCTTCAGTTGATCCTTCCATCCCTGATCACTATCGTCCAATATCTCTTCTGCCCTTTGTACCTGAATCAAGCCAAAAGGATCATCTACAATAGGTGCCTCTACTTTTTCCCTTCTCACTCTCATCTTAAACAATGACATGCGGTGGTCCATGACTGGGGAGGCAGGACCAGTATCAGAATCAGAATGTATACACACATACAACCTCCTTCAGGGAGGCAAATGAACTGACTGCCTCATGTGGGGGGGGGCAGGTTTCAGGCTATCAAAATCAAGATCAGCAATACTACATATCTTATACAAATACATAAAAATGCATCATCTAGACTATGGAAAATGGGCATATATAATAAAAGGATCTATTGACATTATGCTGGTGACATCCAGAGAAATAACACCAGGCATGCACTTAATGTGCATACTCAACCCAGTTTGTGAGGGATTATGCAATCTGAGGTGAGGCACAGCTTGCCCCTACCTCACCTCTCAGCTTTCTCCATATTTGAGGCTAAAACACACAAATTCAGCTGGTTTTGTCTATGAAAATGACTGGAATTATACAGAAATCACATATATAATACAGACCAGTAAGCAAATATCAATATTTATTTTATCATTATTATTTCTTTACTTTCATGATGTCAGGGGAAGCTCTGCCTCCTCTGCCCACACATCTCTGCTTCTTAACCCTTTACAATCTGACTTCTGACCCTATCGGGTTTTTTGGTTTTTGTAAGGTAATGGGGTTAAATGATATACTTGACCATGGTCACACAGTTAAGCAAGTATTAAGTGTCTGAGATCAGATTTGAACTCAGGTCCTCCTGACTCCAGGGCCAGTGCTCTATCCACTATGCCAACTAGCTGCCTCTGACCTTATCATTTCACTAAAACTCTAATACTAAAGATCTCTTAGTAGCCAGAGTCAATGGCCTTTTCTCAATTGTCACCCCTCTTGCCTTCTGTGCAGGCTATAATACCATTGGTCACCTTCTCCACCTTGATCGGTTCATCTCTTTAGGTTTTCAAGATACCCCTCTCTCTTCCTGGTTTTCCTCCTCCTCCCCTCTCTCTCTCTGACCATTTCACTGTCTCCTTTGCTGAATTCTCTTCCAGATCATGCACTCTAACTATTGCTATCGCTCAGGGTTTTGACCTTCTCCCTCTGTACTGCTTCACTTGGTGATCTCTCCTCAGCTTCCACAGATTTAATGACTATATGCTAGTGATCGTCAAATCTGCCCATCCTGTCCCAAACTCTCAGCTGACATCTAATCTCACATCTCCAACCACCTTTCAGATATCTTGAACTGAATGTTAGTGGACATTTTAAACTTAATAAATCCAAAACAGAATCCATAGTCTTTCCCCTTGTACTTTTTTCTTTCACTCCTACCACAGTGAGTAATACCAATCTCCTAGTTCCTCCAACTCCCAACCCAGGAATCACCCTGGACTCCTCATCTTCTCTCACCTTCCATATGCAGGCCAAGGCCTGTTGATTTACATCATCTTTCAAATACCACCCCCTTTTTTCCCTCTGACCCTGCCTCCACCCTAGTGGATTACCCTCATCAACCTCACACTCAGATTATTGGGGTACTGTCTGACTCAAGCCTCTTACTCCAATCTCTCCTCCATTCAGACACTAAAGTAATTTCACAGGTCTGACCTTACTCAAGAAACTCCAGTGGCTCCTTATTACTTTCAGGAACCAATATGAAATATTCTGTTTGGTATTCAAAGTCCTTCATTATTTAGTCTCCTCCTGTCTTTCCAGTCTCTTTAATCTTACTCCCCCAAAACATGTTGTGACCCAGTGACAGTGGCCTCCTGATCATTATGGAAACAAGTCAGCCCATCTCTCAATTCTGGGCATTCTCTCTGGCTGCCTCCATTCCTGGAATGATCTTCCTTCTCACCTTTACCTCCTATCTTCCTTAACTTTCACTCAGTTCAAACTAAAATCCCACCTCTAACCCCTCTTCATTCCAGTACCTTCTCTCTATTGGTTACTTCCTAGTTATCCTGTCTAGAGCCTGCTCTGTATATATTTGTTTGCATGTGGACTCCCCTAATACACTAGAAGCTCCTTAAGGGCAGAGGCTGTCATTTTACTTCTTTTAGTGTTCCAAGCATAGTGTCTGTCATATAGTAGGCACTTAATGAATGTGATTGCCTGAAGTCATGGTTCCAGCATCCTCTGTCCTCACAAAACCACTTTTGAAATGTTCCATTTACTTTGGGATATTGGGTTTTGGAAATGCCTTATTCCACCAGAGCCCAGGGAACAGAGTGAAAAGTAATGGGTAGGAGTTGAAAAGCTATCCCAAAATGGAATGGAATGCCTCTGAAGGGAGGGGAGTTTCCCTTCATGCAGAGACTGGATGCTTTTCTTTCTTTTTTTTTTTTTTTGGATGTTTTTCTTAAGGATATTGGGAAGGCCCATGGTGCTGGATTAGAAGACCAGTGAGGTCCATTCCTGTTTGAGGTGCTCAGAACATCCAGTTAGGGTTGGTATGACTGTCACAGGACTGAAGGATTCCTGACAAATTAACCTGTTCGGACCAAATCTGGAAGGTCACTGAGTTAACCAAGCAGACGATTCTGTATGAGGCCTTGTGTGCCTAGGACTGAGCTCTATCAGAACAACTGCCTGGCAGGTTCCATAAAACTCAGATTCATGGGAATTGCAAGTGAGGCCAGAGTTCCATGACATTGCTAACAACAAAACCATGTCTGATGTGTTCTATAGGAAGAAATGAGTCCTTTTACAATGAAATCATTTGCTACTCAAAGATAACAATGATTCCTGGCCTACATGGGGATTCTGGAGCCCTCAGAGTATGATACTTGTTCACCTTTGCCTTAACTTCTCATGGATGTAGCAATCTAGGAAGAGCATTTTCCAGATTCAAATCAAGAAGTCAACAGAATGGGGGGGGGGGCAGAGAAAAATCAAAATGATCAAGTTAAGAGGAAGCATGTTTGCCTAGCTCACCTAGTATACCTATTCCACAGTAATCTAGAAAACACACCAGGGGCAGCTAGGTGGTGCAGTGGATAGAGCACTGGCCTTGAAGTCAGGAGGACAGGAGTTCAAATCCAGCCTGATATACTTCATATTTACTAGCTGTGTGACCTTGGGCAAGTCACTTAACCTTTACTGTCTTGCATCCAGAACCATCTCTAGTCATCTTTATTCCTATCTGGCCACTGGACCCAGATGCCTCTGGAGGAGAAAGTGAGGTTGGTGACTTAGCACAACATCCCCCTCACTCAAATCCAATTCAAGGCATCACCGTGGCATCACCTCCCCTTTGTTGTGGTCTTCTTCAAGAAAGAAGGATTATTTATTATTATTATCATTATTATCATTATTATTATTATTATAAAACACACCAAACTGAGTTCTGATTGGAAAAGTCACGGTGAGTCATTTTTCTAACCCAGAGAAGCTTAGAAAGACAGGTCTGTTGATGTTAGGACACAGACTAGATGCTTTAGCTATGGGAAACACTGTAGAACTCAGGGACTGTAAGGGGGCTCAGAGTATCCACCAAGGCAAAGGCAAGAAGCACTGGGGCATAAAGAAATCCCAGGGGATCCCTGGATTAGTGTTAGGAATTGGGATAGTTGATATCCAGCAGCTCTGTCACCCATTACCCAGTTCTGGGTCACAGTTGCAAGGTGGAGAGAAGTGGTCAGTAGAGAGTAGGGGTCCTACCTGTATAAGGAACAAAGAACAAATTCCTAAAACATCATTGTGTAGCTCTGAGCCCTTAGGCTCAGCACAGCAAGGACTCCATTGTAATCTTTAGTCCTGTACTTAAATATGGAGTAGACTACCCAGGGCAGAAAACCAAGACCAAAGAGGTGCCAGTAACTCAGCCGCTCTGAACCTGTTGTAGAACCTCCCAGTGGGCTAACAGTGGTTAAGCCTCAAAGTAATGTTCAGAAACTCAATCACATACAAGCCAACCAATTCAAATCTGGGTCAGAAACTTGCAGAGCTCAGACCAGGAAAGTAGTGAACAAATTGCTCTCAGATTACATCACTTTGGAAGCACCAAGAATATGCAGGTCCCTAGCTGGAGCTTTAAAATCAGCAGGGCATAAAATAGCAGAACTCCAGGCCAAACATCCCCCCTCCAAGGTGATGAGAACCCAACACTAACATGAAATACAAAGTCAAGAAGTAGACTCTGAGAATAAGCAAACAAAAGAAAAATCCAACCATAAAACTTTTAGTGACAGGGAAATGCAACATAAACAGAGAAAAGTGAATTACTTGAAAATATCTACAAGCAAAGCCTCAAAGAAAAACACCAAAACAAAGAAAAAAACAAGTTCAAAAAGAATTCCTAGACAAGTTGAAGCAAGCACTAAAGAAAGATATTTTTTAAAAAGAAAAAAAAAAAGGATTTTAAGAGCAAGTAAGAGCAGCAGCTGAAAAAAATATAGGAAAAGAAATGAGCACAATGCAAGAAAATCATTTATTTATTTATTATTTATTTTTATTTATTTTAGATTTTTCAAGGCAATGAATGGGGTTAAGTGGCTTGCCCAAGGCCACACGGCTAGGTAATTATTAAGTGTCTGAGGTCGGATTTGAACCCAGGTACTCCTGACTCCAAAGCTGGTGCTCTATTCACTGTACCACCTAGCCACCCCTATGCAAGAAAATTATTAAAGGAGAACTAATAACTTGGTAAAATAGGCACAAAACTTCACTGAAGAAAATAACTTCTTAAAAATCAGAACTGGCCAAACGGAAGCTAGTTATTCCATGAGACATCAAGAAATAATAAAACAAAGTTTAAAAAAAACAGAAAAAGAAGGAATCGTGAAATATCTCACAGGAAAAACAAATGACCTGGAAAAGAGATGAAAGAAAGATAATGTTAGAATCAATGGACCACTTGAAAACCAGGAATGGAAAAAAAAGACCGAGATATCACATTTCAAGAAATTATCAAAGAAACTGTCCAAATGTATTAGATCCATAAGGCAAAGTAGAAATGGAAAGAATATAGTTCGTTTGCTGAAAGAAATCCCCAAACGAAAATTGCCAGGAATATTAGAACCAAATTCCTGAGTTCCCAGATACTGTAAGCAGCTAGAAAGAAATATTGAAGCACCATGGAGCCCCAGGTGGACTCACACAAGATTTAGCAACTGTCACTATAAAGAAATATAAAACCTGCAATATGGTACAAAAGTATCTAAGATTACAACCTCAGCAAAACTGGTATAATACGGGGGGGGGGGGGGCAGGGAATAGATATTTAATCACATAGAGGACTTCCAGTGTTTCTGATGAAAAGAGTCCAGCTAAATACATAATCTGACATTTAAACAGAGGAATCAAGAGAAGCCTAAAAAGGTAAACATGAGTAAGAAATCATAAGGGATTAAGGCAAGATTAAACTGCTTACACTCTTATATGGGGAGATAATACTTGTAAATACTCAGAACTTTTATCATCACCAAGGGTCTTAATGGGAATCTAATTAGATAGAGAGTCTGAGTGGTTCTATTGTGTTTGGATGATCTCAAAAGAACTGAAGGTAAGGAAGAGAACTGGGGAGGGCAGGGAAAGGTGGGGTGAAGAATGGAGAAAATTAACTCACATAAATGTGGTATGCAAGGAAGTGTTTTTATACAATAAGAAAAGGGAGGAAGCAGGCAACACTTGAGCCTCAGTCTAATCTCAACTAATTCCAGGAGGGAAGAATATACATCCACACACAAATGGATACAGAAAGTCATTTGGCCCATCAGGGAAGGAGTTAAGAGGAAGGGAGGGAAGATTAAGGCAGACAATGTCAGAGAAAAAATAGTCTCTTGAGGAAGGGACAGTAAAAAAGAGAAGGTTAAGAGAATAGGATGGAGGGAAATCCACAGTTAGCCATCATTAATAGGAATGGGATGAACTCCCCCCATAATAGAGGAATGGATTAGAAACCAGAATTCACCAAGATGGTATTAGTACAAAACACATGTGAAACAGAAGGATACAATTACAGTTCAAATAAGAAGCTGGAGCAGATGAATGATTCGGCTGTTGTTAAAAAAGAGGCAGAGGTGGGGATCATGATCTCACACAAAGCAAAAGCAAAAACAAACCTAATTAAAAGAGGTAATATCTTTTCTACATTTTCCTAAAAAGGAAATGATGAATTCAGGATGAATACATGATGAATTCATGATGATGAATTAATATGAATACACTACATATCATATACAACATATATGTTTATACACACATGTACACACCAAATGGCATAGTTTCTAAATTCTTAAAGGAGACATTACATGAGTTACAAGAAAAAATAAAGGGTAAAACTGTAATAGTGAGGGACCTCAATTTATTTCTCTCATAGCTAACTAAATAGAACCATGAAATAAACCAGAAAGAAGTTCAGGAGATGTATACAATGGTAGAAAGTTAGATATGCCAGACCTCTGGTGGATACTCAATGAGAATATCTATTTCATATCCCTGCATGATACCTTTTTTTTAGGTTTTTTTGCAAGGCAAATGGGGTTAAGTGGCTTGCCCAAGGCCACACAGTTAGGTAATTATTAAGTGTCTGAGACCGGATATGAACCCAGGTACTCCTGACTCCAGGGCCGGTGCTTTATCCACTGTGCCACCTAGCCGCCCCTCTGCATGATACCTTTACAAAAACTGACCAGGGCAGAAAAATATCACAAACAAATGCAGAAAAGTTGAAATATTAAACGTCTCTTTTTTCCCAGCATAAAACAAAAATTACATTTAAAAAAGGGTCTTTGAAACATAGATTAAAAATTCATTGGAAAGTAAATAAATCCTGAAGAATAGGTGGGTCAAGGAACAGATCATAGAAACAATCAATAATTTCATTAAAAAGCATGACAACAATGAGAAAACATACTAAATTTGTGGGATGCAGCCAAACCAGTACTTAGGTCTAAATGCTTACATCAATAAAAGAGAAAAAGAGCAGATCAATTAATTGGGCATGAAACTAAACAGAAAAATAACAAATTAAAAACCCTAATGAAACACTGAAATAGAAATACTGAAAAGCAAAAAGAGATGAACAAAATCGAAGGGAAGAAAAGCACTAAATCAATGAATAAAAGGAGCTTTTTAAAAAAATAGATAAATCACTGCTTAATTTAATTTTTCAAAAGAAAAAAAACAAATTTGCCAGCATCAAAAATGAAAAAGGTAAATTCACAGCCAATGAAGATGAAATAAAAGCAATTTTCGGGAGCTATTTTGCCCCAACTATGTGCCAATAAAACTGACAATCTAAATTAAATAGGTGTATATTTACAAAAATATAAATTCTTCAGATCAAGAGAACGGAAAATAGAATATTTTAAAAAATCCTTAGAAAAATAAATTGAACGAGTAAGAAATGAACTTCCCAAGGGAAACAACAACAGCAAACCAGGAAATACACAAGCAAATTGGACCAAACATTTAAACAACAATTCAACTTGACATGAACTTGAAAAAATAAAGAAATCCTACCAAATTCTTTCTATGACACAAATATGGTTCTTGATACCTAAACCAAGGAGAATTAAAACAGAGAAAGAAAACTAGAAACCAATTTCCCTACTGAATATAGATGCAGAAATTTTAAATAAAATTAGCAAGGAGATAACCGCAATATATCCCAAAGATCATTCCCAAAGATCATACACTTTTAATGGGATGGATTTATATAAGGTTGGTTCAATATTAGGAAGACTAATTCAAAGTAACTGACAATAATATAACAAACCACCAAAAATTATATAATTATTTTAATACATGCAGAAGCTCTTAACAAAATACAACACTCATTACTGCTTAAAATACCTAAAATGTGTAAGAATAAATGGAGCTTTCTTTATTTTTTTATTTCTATTTTTTGTATATTTTCTTTAAAAGAAGTAGTGGCTATCTAAAACCAAGAGAAAACATTACGTGTCCTGGAGAATAACTCAGAAGCCTTTCCAATCAGAGTAGGAGTGAAGCTAGGATGTGGTTTATTGCCATTCTTATTCAATATTATACTAACAATTCTAGTTTTTGAAATAAGACAAGAAAAAGGTATAGACAATGAGGAAACTAAACTACCACTTTTTTGCAAATGATATGATGGTATACTTAGAGAATCCTAGGGAATTGATTAAAAATCTAATTGAAACAATTGGCAACTTAAGGAAAGTTACAGGATATAAAATAAACTGACACAAATTTCAGCATTTCTATATATTACCAACAGGAAAAACAATAGAAAGGAAAAATTCCATTTAAAATAATTCCAGATGGTTATTTTGACAATCTACTTGCCAAGACACACATAGGAACTATATAAAAAAAAATGACCAAACACCCTTCACATAAATAAATATGTAAACAATTGTGGAAATATTAATAGTTCATGGGTAGATCAAACCAATATAATAAAATGGTAATACCAAATGAATTAATTTATGTATTTAGTGTTCTACCAATCAAATTATCAAATTGTTTTTGGTTTTATAGAACAAGAAAAAACCAGAACAATATTCATCTAGAGGAACATAAGGTTAAGAACAGCAAGGATGGCAAAGAAATGCAAAGGAAGGGGGACTAGCAGAACCCGATTTTAAACTATACTGCAAAACTATCATCATCAAAACACTTTGGCCCCGGGTTAGAGTGGTAAGCAGTAGTCAGGATTAAGCACACACTATATACAGACGTGTGTTGGAGAAATCCAAAGCAAGGAGGGCAAGAATTCATTATTCAACAAAACCCCTTCAGAAAACAAACCACCACTCTGGGAGAAATGAGGCATAGACCAACACTTCACAACATAAACCAATATACGCTCCAAATGAGTTCATAATGGAGACTAAAAGGGTGATATCATAAGCAAATTAGGAGAGAATAAAAGAAATCACTTGCCAGATTTGTGAATAGGGAATAATTCATAACCAAATAAGAGATAGAAAGCTACCCAGGAGGTAAAATGGATCATTTTGAGGATATAAAATTAAAAAGGTTTTGCATAAACAAAACCTATGCAGTTAAAATTAGAAGAAAAGCAAGAACCTGAGGGATGGGGTATGGGGGGAGAAATCTGAAAGTTTTTTCTGATAAAGGTCTCATTTCTAAAATATTTAGGGAACTGAATCAAATTTGCAATATTGAGGACCATTCCCCAATTGATTAATAGTCAAAGGATATGAATAGGCAGATTTCACCATAAGAAATCCAAGCTATCTGGGGCAGCTAGGTGGTGCAGTGGATAGAGCACCGGCCCTGGAGTCAGGAGTACCTGAGTTCAAATCCAGCCTCAGACACTTAATAATTACCTAGCTGTGTGGCCTTGGGCAAGCCACTTAACCCCATTTGCCTTGCAAAAAAAAAAAAACTAAAAAAAAAAATCCAAGCTATCTATAGCCATATAAAAAATGTTTTAAATCACTAATAATTAGAGTAATGAAAATAAAACAAACTCTATGCTACTACCTCACACCCATCAGATTACCTAAGATAACAAAAAAAAAAAGAAAATGACAAATGCAAGAGAAGCTAAGAGAAAATAGGTGCACTAAAGCATTGTTAGTGGAAATGTGAACTAGTCCAACTATTCAGGTAAGGAATTTGCAACTATGTCCAAAGAACTATTAAACTATATATACCACTTTGATCTGGTAATACCACTACTTGGGTCTAGACCCCAAAGAGAACAAAGAAAGAAGAAAAGGACCTAGATATACAGAAATATTTATAGCAACTATTTTTCAGTAGTAAAGAATTAGAAATTGAAGAAATGGGGAAAGGTTGATCAAGCTATGAGATGTGTATGATGGAATATTAACCGTGGTGCTGTAAAAAATGAAGGGAATGATGTAAAAGAAACCTGGGAAGACTTGGATGAATTGAAGCAGAACTAGAACAATTGGTATAGTAGTAACTAACAACATTGTCATTATTTCTCCATAACTGCCTTAGAAAGACCTAGTAACTCTGATGAACACAAAGACCAAGCACAGTTTCTAAGTACATGTGATGAAATATGTTGTTTATCTCTAGAAAGAGGCATATTCTCTGTTTTTGCTTTTTCAGACACAGATAACGAGGGAAATTGCTTTTTCTGAGTATACAAATTTTAACTGGGTTCTGTTTTTCTTGCTTTCCCAATGGGTGGTAAGGTGGGAAATGAAAATAAAATTGAATTGAATATAAAAAAATAAAGACGTCAACAAGAAAATCGACTCCCGCCTAACCAGCGAGCACCCTTTAGTTCTGCTTAAGCTACTCCCTTCCAAGCCTCGTGGGAAGACCCTTGCTACCTTTCCACAGTACTCTCTTTGGGGGCTGTGTATTCTCAGGTTCCACACAGTCCCAGAGATTCCGCAGTGAAGTTGGATGACCTATAGCTATAGGTCAAACACAGACATCAAATTGAACTACCAGAGCCTCCAGACAATTCCCAGGGGGCTCTAGTTGAAAAGCAGTCTGCCAGACACACTTAGCCATGGGTATTTCAGTCACCTGCCCTGGGCTTCTGAAAGGGTCAAGGTTGATCCTGAGATAGATACATCTATAAGTAAGTGCTCCCACAGTCTTTCATATCAGTCACTTCCCTGTCCTAGTGTACTGGCAGTATCTTGAGGGACTGACCTCTGGTATGAGGACAAACCTCCTACCAAGAACACATGCCTCTAGCAGATGAACTACGGTACCCTCAATCTGATGTCAGAGGACCCAGGCTTGGAACCTGTGTGTAAAGCACTGGGCTAGGCTAGGCAAGGCAAGGCAAGGCAGAAGACCTCTCTGGGCCTTTTACCTTTTCTGTCAAATGATAGGATTGGACCAGACAGTTCAATCCATGGTCTCTTCCAGATCTGAGCCTAGGATCATAATAATCAAGGCCTAGGGCCCACAAAGGGAGCACTCCTTTGTTCCTAGTCTCTCCTTGATGTTTGGGCATCTCCCACCAGCCTGGAAATGGACTTCATGATCCTCATCCCAAAATGATGTACACAACCAACAATCAGACCAAGTCTCAGAGTCCACCATACTTAAGGCTAAACATACCCCCTGAAGACAGTCCTGGCCTAGGCGGGCACAGGTTGCATCTGATTACAAGAGGGAAGCCATCTGCAGGCATCAGGGCCAAATCCAACAATGAAATGACACTAATGAAGTCTCCAGAGAGCCTGTCGCACTGAGACAGGATTAAATATAGCATCTGTGCAGAGCAACAAACTCAGCGTGGAGAGGGAGAGGCTCCTTAGGGCGTCTGCCAGGGAGATACCTGGATAATGGCAGCCACTGAAGAAGGCCAACCGCCGCCAGAGCCCGACCTCCTGGATCTCTGGGCTCCCTGGCCATCAAGGGCCTTCTAGAACTCATGCTCCTGCTGCCTGAAGGAGAGGCCCAGGAGACTCCTTAAGTTCCATTTTACAAGGAGGAAGACTGAGATACAAATCATTTGGCAATTCATCTACACTTGCCTGAATGTATGCAGTGGAGCCCTCCGATGGGACAAAAGCTCTTTGGAGTTTGGTCTTTGTCCCATCAGCTTCTGGAATGTACAAGTGACACAAAAAATGCTTCTTGAGTGAGAAGGAAGAAAGGAGGGAAGAATAGGAGGGAGCATGGAAGGAAGAGAAGGAGGGAGGATGGAGGGGGGGAAAGGTGGGAGGGGGAAGGGAGGAAGGATGAATGTAAAGGAGGTACAAAAGGAAGGAAGCAAGGGAGGGAGGAAAGAAATAGAGGAAGAAAGGAAGGGAAGGAGGGGGAAGGAAGGAATAAAGGATGGAAAGAAGGAAAATAAGAAAGAAAGGGTGGCAGAAGGAAGAAAGTAAATATGCATAGGAAGGAATGGAAGGAAGGAATAGAGGGAGGGAAGGAGGACAGAAGAAAAGAGGGATGAAGGAAGGAGGCAACTATAGGAAGGGAGGGAGAGAAGGAGGGAGGAGGAAGGGTAGGAGGGAGGGAAGACAGGGAAAGAAGGATGGAAGGAAAGAAGGAGGGGATGAAAGGAAAGAAGGAAGCAATAAAAGGAAAGAAAGGGAGGGATGGAAGAAAAGAGGGATGAAGGAAGGAGGAAAGGAAGGTAGGAAGGGAGGGAAGGAGGAAGGAAGGAAGAAAGGGAGGAAGGAAGGAACAGAGGGAAGGAGGAAAGAAGGAAGGGGAGGGGGAAAGACAGAAGGAAGAAAAAAGGGATGGAAGGAAAGAAGGAAGGAAAGGATGGAGGAAGGAGGGAGGGAGGGAGGAAGGAAGAGTAGGAAAGAGGAAAGGGTTAGAAGGAAGAAATAAAGAAGGAATTGAGGACTGAGGGAAGGAAGAAAGGAAAGGATGGAAGGAAGAAAGGAAAGAAGAGAGGGAGGAAGAAAGGTAAGTGGGAGGGAATGAAGGAAGGGATGGAGGGAAGGAAGAAATCAAGGAAGGAAGAAAGAAAGGGATGGAAGGAGGGATGAAGGAAGGAAGGAAAGAAGGGGAGGAAGGAAGAAGAGATGGAAAGAAGGAAGGAAAGTGGAAGGAAAGAATGGAAGGAAGGAGGGAGGGAAATTGGAGGAAGGATGGGAGGGGAGGAAGGAGGGATGGAAGAAGGAGAGAGGGAGGGAGGAAGGGAGGAAAGGAGAGAGGGAGGGAGGAGAGGGAAGAAAAGAGGGAAGGAGTCAAGGAAGGGAGGGAGGAAGGATGCATTAAAGGAAGGTGGAAGAAAGGAGGAAAGGAAGGAGGGAGGGAAATTGAGGAAGGATGGGAGGGGAGAAAGGAGGGATGGAAAGAAGGAGAGAGGAAGGGAGGAAAGGAGAGAGGGAGGGAGGGGAGGGAATAAGGGAGGGAAGGAGTCAAGGAAGGGAGGGAGGAAGGATGCAATAAAGGAAGGTGGAATAAAGGAGGAGGAAAGGAAGGAGGGAGGGAAGAAGGATGATGGAAGGAAGGATGAAAGGGAGGGAAGGAAGGAGGGATGGAAGGAAGGGAGGGCAGGAAGGAGGGATGGAAGGAAAGGAGGGAAGAAGGATGAATGGAAGGAAGGATGAAAGGAAGGGAGGAAAGAAAAGAGGAAGGAAGGAGGGAGGGAAGAAAGAGAAATGGAGGAAGCAAAGAATCAAGGAAGAAAAGAAGCAAGGAAAGAATGGGAGAAAGGGAAGGAGATAAGGAAGGAGGGGTGGAAAGAAGGAAAGGAGAGAAGAAGGGATGAAAGATGGTTGGAAAGGAAGGTAGGAAGAGAGGGAGGAAGGAAGGAGGAAAGGAAGGGGGAGAACAAGGCATGGAAGGAAGGAGGGAAGGGAGGAAAGGAGAAGGGAGGGAAGTTTGAGGAGGGAAGGAGGGAGGGAAGGAAGGATGGGAAGAGGGAGGGAGGAAGGAAAAGAAGGAAGGGAGGGATGGAAGGAAGGAAGGAGGAGGGAAGAAAGGGAGGGAGGAAGGAAAGAAGGAAAGATGGATGGGAGGAAGGAAGGAAGAGGGGGGAGGGAAGGAAGGAAGGGAAGGAGGAATGGAAGAAGGATGGGTGGGAGGAATGAAGGATGAAAGGAAGGAGGATGGGAGGAAAGGAGAAGAGAGGGAAGTTTGAGGAGGGAAGGAGGGAGGGAAGGAAGGATGGGAAGAGGGAGGGAGGAAGGAAAAGAAGGAAGGGAGGGATGGAAGGAAGGAAGGAGGAGGGAAGAAAGGGAGGGAGGAAGGAAAGAGGGAAAGATGGATGGGAGGAAGGAAGGAAGAGGGGGGAGGGAAGGAGGAATGGAAGGATGGGTGGGAGGAATGAAGGATGAAAGGAAGGAGGATGGGAGGGAGGGAGGAAGAAAACAAGGAAGGAGGAAGGGAAGGAAGAGAAAAGGGAAGAAGCAAAGAATCAAGGATGGAAAGAATCAAGGATGGAAGGAAGGAAAGAGTGAAGGGAGGGAGGAAGGAAAGAAGGAATTAAGGATTGAGGGAAGGAAGGAAGGGAAGGATGGAAGAGAGATGGAGGAAGAAAGGTAGGAGGGAGGAAAATGGAGGAAGGAAGGGATGAGGGAAGGAAGAAATCAAGGAAGGAGGGAGGGACAAAGGGAGGAAAGGAGTGAGAGAGGGAGGGGGAATAAATCAAGGAAGGAAGAAAAGGAGGGAGGGAGGGAGGGGAGAAGGAAGGGAGGAATGAATGAAGGGAAGGAAGGGAAAGGGAGGAAGGAAAGAAAGAATCAAGGAAAGAATCGAGGATGGAAAGGAAGTAAGGAAGGGATGGAAGTAAGGAAGGGAGGGAGAGAGGAAGGAGGGAGGGAGGGAGGAAGGAAGAAAGGAAGGGAGGGAGAGAGGAATGGAAGAAGGATGAACAGAAGGAGGGTGGGAGGGAGGAAAGAAGGAAGAAATCAAGGAAGGAGAAAGAGAAGGAGGGAAGGAAGAGAAAAGGGGGAAAGCAAAGAATCAAGGAAGGAAAGAATCAAGGGTGGAAGGAAGGAAGGAGTGAAGGGAGGACGGGAGGAACGAGGAAAGAAAAAGGGAATTAAGGATTTAGCAAATGATAGAAGGAAGAAAGGAAAGAAGAGAAAGAGGGAGGAGGAAAGGTAGGAGGGAGGCCATGAAGAAAGGGATGGAGGGAAGGGAAAAGGGAGGAAGGAAGACAGGAAGGAATCAACGATGGAAAGAAGGAAGCAAGGAAGGGATGGAAGGAAGGAGGGTAGGGAGGGAGGGAGAAAACAAGGAAGGAGGAAGGGAAGGAAGAGAAAAGGGAAGAAGCAAAGAATCAAGGATGGAAAGAATCAAGGATGGAAGGAAGGAAAGAGTGAAGGGAGGGAGGAAGGAAAGAAGGAATTAAGGATTGAGGGAAGGAAGGAAGGGAAGGATGGAAGAGAGAGGGAGGAAGAAAGGTAGGAGGGAGGAAAATGGAGGAAGGAAGGGATGAGGGAAGGAAGAAATCAAGGAAGGAGGGAGGGACAAAGGGAGGAAAGGAGTGAGAGAGGGAGGGGGAATAAATCAAGGAAGGAAGAAAAGGAGGGAGGGAGGGAGGGGAGAAGGGAGGAATGAATGAAGGGAAGGAAGGGAAAGGGAGGAAGGAAGGAAAGAAAGAATCAAGGAAAGAATCAAGGATGGAAAGGAAGTAAGGAAGGGATGGAAGGAAGGGAGGGAGGGAGGAAGGAGGGAGGGAGGGAGGAAGGAGGGAGGGAGGGAAGGGAGGGATGGAGGGAGGAAGGAAGGAAGGGAGGGAGGGAGGGAGGGAGGAATGGAAGAAGGATGGATAGAAGGAGGATGGGAGGAAGGAAGGAAGAAATCAGGGAAGGAGGAAGGGAAGGAGAGAAGGAAGAGAAAAGGGAGAAAGCAAAGAATCAAGGAAGGAAAGAATCAAGGGTGGAATGAAGGAAGGAGTGAAGGGAGGGAGGGAGTAACGAGGAAAGAAAGAGGGAATTAATGATTGAGGAAATGATAGAAGGAAGAAAGGAAAGAAGAGAAAGAGGGAGGAGGAAAGGTAGGAGGGAGGGCATGAAGGAAGGGATGGAGGGAAGGAAGAAATCAAGGAAGGAGGGTGGGACAGAGGGAAGAAAGAAGGGAGGGAGGGAGGGAAGGGAAAAGGGAGGAAGGAAGACAGGAAGGAATCAAGGATGGAAAGAAGGAAGCAAGGAAGGGATGGAAGGAAGGAGGGAAGGAAGGAGGGTAGGGAGGGAGGGAGAGGAGGAAAGAAGGAAGGAAGATAGGAAGGGAGGGAGGGAAAGGGAAGAAGGAAGGAAAGAATCAAGAAAGGAAGGAATCAAGGATGGAAAGAAGGATGGAAGGAAAGAAGGGAAGGGAGGAAGGGAAGTAAGAAAGGGGGGGAAGAAGCTGAGAGGAAGGGGAAAAGGAAGGAAAGTAGGTAAGAAGGAAGGAACAAGTGAATCCTATGAAGGAGCTTAGCATGGGGATACCAGAGCTGGTCTCGTCCATAAGCTAGCAAAAATCACTCACTGGTAGGTGCTCCAACTCTTCCTATCCACACACACATACAGTCACACAGTCCCAGGTAGAGATGTCTTCTTTCTGGATAGAGGGGTGCAAAGGATGGGCTTTGTGTTGGGGAGACCTCAGGCGAGTGAAGACTGCAAGTGAAAGAGCCGCTGCCAATGTGTACATCAAAAGGCGTTTCCTTATTGCTCAATCTTTCCATTGAAGATCACATTAGAGTGAGGAGTGGGAGCAAGAGGCCAATCAACCTTCTCTGGACCCTCCTGGGTCTGGTTCAGAGGCAGGATTTTAATCAGATCCTCCCCAACGCAGGTCAAACACCCTGTCCCCTCACTATACTGTGACATGTGATCTCTAGATTGAGGGTAAGAGATTTGTGTTCTATCCTTAATTCTACATGACCCTGAACAAGTTATTTCATCTGGGCCTCAGTTTCTCCCTCTACAAAATGAGGATAACATTTTTACCCCACTTAAGAGGGTTGTCAGGCAGCTCCAGAGAGTTGAAAAAGTCCTCTGTAAACTGTAAAGTGTTTCCTTAGTGTCAGCCATTAGAATTAATCTAAAACATAATCTCAGTCTCAGACTGTGAGCTTGAAGGGACTTGAGGAAAATTGAGTCCAATAGTCCCATTTTAGAGATGAGGGCTCCATCTTGGAGCCTGCCCTTTCTTTCCCCCAAGTGTCCACGTCTCTGGGCTCCCAGGAGACCCCCAGACTAATGTGATGCTCTGACTTCCCCAATGCCCCCCACCCCCACACCCTCTCCATAGCCAGTAGGGAGCTTTCTCCTGGAATATCTGGAGGGCCAGAGTGGAGGAAAGACTTGCTGTCACTAGGAGATTTCTAGCTTCTCCAACTGGGCCATCTGTTTCCAGTGAGAAAGACTCCAGCCAAAGTACCCTCCCTTCACAGGTACCATGAGGCCCTACCCAGTTCAGAGTTTAGAAGGACCTGCAGCATAGAGTAGAGCCCTATTTGGGGTGTTGGGGACTGAGAGGCAGGAGCCTCCTACCAGAGAGCTGCAGAGTGGCCCTAATCCCGTCACTTCATTTCCAGAAGAGAGCAGAATCATTGCTCTCTGAGTCCTTTGCAGTTCTGACCCTGTGTGATATTAACCCAGTACAGCCACCATCCAGTGCTGTTTGCCCAGTTGAGCCTCACCCAGACAGTTGCAGCCTGGGCTGCAGGCACCTTCCCTCCCTTCCCATGGAAGTAGGACACATGAGGGATTCTCATGGCTAGCCTAGCCGAGTCTCAGCTAAAGGGCACAGTATGGGGCAGAGAAATGGACTTGGGAGTCAGATACATGGCCTAGTTGCGTGACCTTGGGCAAGTCATCTTACCTCTCTCTTGGATTTCTCATCCAGAACGTAGGGATCCAAGGGCACCTCCAGGGAGATGTCTGGGAGTTCCTTTGCCCACCTAAAAGTGTGCTAGAACTGTCAGGCATGAAGAGTGTGGCTTAAAAACTTCCTAGGTGAGTCCCTTAGGAGCCACCAGGGCTCTCCTCCTCTGACCAATTGGTCACTGCTCTCTGGCTTCCCACTTGGTTGCCCCCAGCCAGGCCCCTCGGTGGCAGAGTGGAGTCCAGGAGTGAGTTTGGGAGCTCTCTGCTGACCCTTCCCTTTAGGAGTCTCACCTGCCTCCTTCAGCTGTAAGACTCCAAGGGTAGTGATGCCTAGCTCTGAGGAGGTGTCCTGTAGATGCAGGAGGAGCAGAATTTCTTGGGGCCGTGCCTCAGTTTTCCTTTCCATAAAAGTACTAAAATTCAACGTTTTCTCCCATACCAATTGGTGGCGCCAGCCAGTCCCCATGTAGCGTCAGGAGAGATAAGGGTGCCAGGCCTCACCCACATCAGGAAATGAGTGTTCCCCCCTTCCTGTCATCAGCTAGACCCTGAACCCATGGGGGTGGGGGGTAAGCCCGGCTTTGAAGTGTCAATAGATCTGCCCGTAAAATCCAGTGACTCCTGAAGGCCCTGCCTCAGTTTCCCGGGATAGAAGACTTGCTGCCCCCCCCCCCCCATGGAGGACAAGCCGGGCTGGCTGGGGGAAGAGCAAGGGCCTGGCCCTGGGGAAGCTGCCCGGTTGGGGAAAGATCCCTTCGCCCCGGGGGGCCGAAGAAGCCTCAGGGGCTTCTGCCTCAGAAACAGGAAGCTGGTGCTGGCCAGGTGGGGGGCCCGGATCCGTGAGGGGCCGCGTGAGGGAGGGGGCTGCGGCCCCCCCCCCTCAACAAGGCTCCCGGGCTGGGGAGTCGCTGACTGGGGCTCCTTCACTGCCTGGCCCTCGGGGAGGGCAGCGTGCTGCCGGGGGACCGGCGCCCCGGGGTGGCCAGGATGGGGGCGGGGCGGGGGAGGGGGGGGTCTGGGTCAAGCGTGCGGCTCGGGCCAGGCCGGTGCCTGGGCGCAGTGCGCCAAATTCAGACAGAGACAATGACGAGAAAAAGCCGGAGCCGGGAGCCCTGGAGGGCTCCCCGAGGGCCGGAGCCCCCCCGCGGCACAGGCCGGGTTGGGGGGGGGGGGTGGCGGGGAGCCTCCCCTGCCGCTGGCCGGCCTCCGCAGCTGCATACCGCCTCTCCTCCGCAAAGGCTGCGCTCCCCACCTGGGGAGGGGGGGCTGTGTGTGCGTGTGTGTGCGCGCGTGCTCGCCTGGGGGGCAGATTCACCCCGGGCCTGTACACACAGGAGCCCGGCTCTAGCGGCCAACTTTCTAAATCCGATCCCACTTGAAATGCACGTGTGGCGGGGGGGGGGGGGGGGGGGGGGGCAGAGAGAGGCAGAGAGAGACGGAGGGCGCGAAAAATGCCAAGGTGAAGCGGCTCTCCTGAAAGTCAGCCACTGTGGCAGAGCCAGCCTCTGTTTGTCCATCTGCCTTTTCATCCATTGGGTGGCCCGGAATGAGGCTCCCCCCTCAGGATCCCCCCAGACCCCCGGCATTGCGAGAATCCACACTCACCCCCACACACGTAGGCCAGAAGCAGACAAACACAGAGACCCACACACCCCCTCCCTCCAAAGAATGCCCCCTGGCACTCTCCTCGAAAGGAAAATGAGAAGAGACTAATAGAACATTTCTCTCCCCTCCCCATGCTGAAATCCAAGGCCAATCTCCCTTATTAATGGCACTAACAGAATGCTTTGCCAATGTAGGCGCCCTATTATTGAATTAGCTACACATTCACCTGGGCTAGGGCCCTGGCTTTCATTGGGAAAGTCAGTCACTGCTAGTAAGCTTATCCCCATCTCTCAATTATCTGTGGTAATAGAGGGGAGCAGTGATGCAGATAATCCCCAAATCATTTCTCTTGGGCCATGGAAGGCACTCTATGGTTGGTGGGGTTTTTGTTGTGGTGGCTTTTTCCCCCTGGAAGATTTGTCTTCCTAATTCCGTTTAGCTTAGACTAATGAGTTTGCCTTCCCTGACCGAACACAGCTCAAGTCAGGGAGCTGGGAGATTAGGGGGATGGGGGGAAGGGGGTACCCATCTGGGATGAAACTCTTGCCACTGAGCAGCTCTCTATGGTTAATTGAGAGCTGCCTCTAAATAAGAGCTCTCAATCTTTCATTTTATCTGCTTTTATTCCTCTGAAAGAGGAATGGGAATAAAAGAGATCTGAGGAAACTTGTTAAAATTAATGGGTAGCTGACACCCCCATTGCCTGCATGAGTAAATAATAACATCAGTTCACACATACATGGGTCTGGTCCCCACAATAGCCCCACAAGGCTGGCAGGCTGGGCAAATATCATCATTCATATTTACAGAGAAGGAAACTGAGGCACTGAGAGGGGCACCTGCCCACCCGGTGGGAGACCCTGGATTCCAAGCTAGTGTTCTCAAACCTGGGGTTGGCTTCTGTCTATATCTTGTTTCCTCTCCCTTCAGCAGCATCCATAGCATCAGCAATCTCTGGTTTGGGGGAAATCAGTGTTGATGAAATGTCAGCCAAGAGATTGTTTGTGGACAAATGGGAGTCTTGAGAGGCACAGATGGTTAGATTGAGCAGAGTCAGAGTTTGGGGATTTGATTAGCTGTCGTTTGTTGCTGACCCCTAGGGGATTGGGGGATGAGGGGGAGATAGCTGAGCTTTCTATTCAGGGGGCGACCGATTTTGCAAAAACACAGGTCGTAGACTAGATTTAATAAAGACGGAAGAGCAAAAAGCTGGTGAGCCAAACATTCCCTCTCCTTTCTGGAAAGGCCTAGACTCAGAGGCCCCCAGCTCTCCCAACCCCCCCCCCCCAGAATAATCAGAATGCACTAGAACCTGGCCAGGGAGGGAGAAAGGGGAAGAGGGGGAAGGGAGGAAAAGGGAGTGTGGGGGTGAAGGATGGAGAAGAGGAGGAGACAGAATCACAGAATCTCTTCCCCATGATCAACAGGTTCAGTATTAGGATCAACAGCCCTGGCCCTTGTTAATAGTGGTGCGGATGCCATGTTCAATTAGAAAAAGAATTTATTACCTTCTAAACAAAAAAATATCCCTGCCAACCTGCTGTCGGATAGGGATGGGCAAATGATGGCTGCCACCCATTTTTTTAATAGTTTTCAATTTACTTCTTAATTATACTTCTAACACCTGCTCTGGAAACAGAAAGATTTACTGGTGTTCTCCCTGAGCCCATATATTGTGGGCCCCTTAAAGGAGCATTTACTTCTCACTCTGTGTCTAATGGGCTCCAGATCAGGGGCTTGGTCTGGTTTTCTTTAGCCCTAGCAGCACAGTAGGTCTTGCTATTTCTGGGGATAATCTATAGGGGTGTGTCTATGTCTCTGGGTAGGTATGTGTCTGTGAGAGTGTATGTGGGTGGCTGTATCTGTGGAGTTGTGTGCATCTATGTGTGTCTGGGTATCTGTGGGGGGGGAGCATGTGCTCACTTGCACTGTCATGGGTATTACATTGGAGACACAGAAGGGAAAACCCTCATCCATAAGGAACTTGTAATCAAATGGGGGAAGCGGGGCAGACACATATGAGCCAGACAAGGCAGGTGTGAGTGACAGCGTGTGTCCATCCATAAATGCAGAGAAAGGAGACTTGGCTGAGGATGGGGGAGGTGAAGGAGCAAGCAGGCACATTCATTTTTTTCTTGGCTAGTGGGGAAGTGCAGAGAGACCCCCTAAGGGAAAAAACTAAGCAAGCCAAGAGCCACTGATCTCTTTTCTCCCCTTACTTTTCTTCCATGCTACAATTAAAATGAGTTTCTAAGTGGTCCAATGTGCAGCCCAAAGCTACTCCATTGTCTATTTCAATAGGAAGCTGAGCAGAGCCAGACAAATGTGGCTCACTTCATCTCACGCCCTAGAGGGTCACCTCATTGCTCCAAAACCAATTCACACATTCACACTTACACTTTCTGACACCAGGTAGGGGATTCTGCTCCATTGCCTAGAAACTGAAAATTTTAAGAAGGAGGGGCCTGGATGGATGTCCATTCATAGGCCGGGCCGCCAAAACAGAGAGAAGGAAATGTGACCCCTGTCTTCTGTCTGTGTGTATCTGTCTGTCTTTCTCTCATACACAGACACATACACACACATACACACACACACACACACACACACACACACACACACACTTGCTTTTTTTCTCTTTCTCTCTCTCACATGGACTAAACCAGCTTGTATACAATGCCATAACAACCAGGGTATGGAGCTAATCTGCTTTCCCCTCCTGCAGGGGACCTAGATGTACCTCAGGAGTTGGCAAGCCAACTTCAAGTAGCAATGCCCAGCACCACCTAAGTGCATTGATTTGCTGTTTTCATGGCTTCACCTGGTCAGGATGGCTGGGTTCTTCTAGTGAGGGCCAGCTTCCCACCCCCAGGGTGAGATGTAATGCCCCAGAACAGCCTCTAAGAGGCGGTATTTCTGAACACTGCCCTCCCCGTGGAGCTGGACACCGTTTTCCTCTGCTTGCCCCGAATGCGAGGTGGCAGAGGTGTTGGCACTGGAGTCTGTTGGCCACGGCTGACCTCCGAAGCTGAAGCCTGGATGGAGGCGCTCAGCTGTTTTCAAAGCATTTGGGTGCCCCTGAGTCATGCATCTCCTCGGCCCTCAAGGGAGGCTGGCCCACGTCCCTCACCCTGTTCTGGGGCTGGGAAAATCAAAGCAGCCCCCGGTTCTAAAGTGGGAAGAGCAGCAGCCCCCCCCCCCAAGGCCGGGCTGGCAGCCACCTGACCAAGCCAGGGGCAACGTAGAGGATGCTCGTGCCCGTCCTTACCTTGTTCCTCGGCCGGCCCGGGGTGGGCACTCGGCTGCTGAGACCGGGGGAGCTTCCTTCTCGTTCTCCTCCCTCGCTGCCAGAGGATGCCCGGCCCGGCCCCTCGGCCGGAGCCGGAGAGGAGCCAGCGTCCCAGAGCCGCCCGGCCGCCGAATCCCCGGGTGCCAGAGGCTCAGTCATGGTCCCGGGTTCTCCCTTAGGGGCGCCCTCAGACCGGGAGCTCCCCGAGCCCGAGTCGCTCTTTTCCCTCTCGGCAGCTCCCCGCAAATCCTTCTAAAAGCCCCGAGCGCCCCCCCCCCCCAGCCCCCGCCCCCTGCTTCGGCTCTCTCGCAGCCTCCCCGCTCCACTAGAGATAGGGGCTCGGCAGGAAGGAGCCCCTGCAGGGGAGCGGAGCTGGGCACAGCCGAGTCTGCCGGCTGCCCCCCCCTCCCCGCCGCCAGTCCCCGCCCAATCGGGCTCCTGCCCCCTCTGTCCCCCGGCTCCCTGCGGGACCAGGGACTCGAGCCTTCCCCCGGGCGGCCCTCGCGGGGGCCGGCGACGATCGGGCCAACTCGAGCTCCCCTCACTGCGACTCGGCCAGCCCGAAGCGCTCCGTTCCGGGCCGCCCGGCCTCCCCCGCGCCCGCGCCGCCGCCGCCGCCGCCGCTCAGCTGCATTCTGCTCTACAGGTATAGGGTGGCCGAGAGCCACGGGCGCCCAGCGGCGGGGGGAGGGGGACGTCTGGGGGCGGGCGGGAGGGGGCAGAGCGCCGCGGCTCCCCGGCAAAGGAGCGGCGGCGGCGGCGGCGGCGGGAGAGGAGGAGAGAGAGCCCGAGACGGAGAGCTCGAGACAGACAGGCAGATGACACCAGACGAAGGGCCCCGGAGCCGGGCGCCGGGGACACCCGAGAGCCGCGGAGACACGGGGCAGGGGGCGTCCGGCGGGACTTCCGCCCAAGTCCGGCGCCCGAGCAACGCTCCGCCAAAAGGACCCGTCAGCGGCCTCGGGCCCCCGCCCCCCCGGCACTTGCCCCTCTCGGGGCTCCCTGCCAAAACACTGACCACGACACTGCGGCGAGGCAGCGGGAGAGGCTGGGCCCCTGGGGCTGGAGGCCCACGGAGCTGCCCGGCCGCCGGCCGTCGGCGCCCCCCTGCAGCCCCGCGCCAGCCTGCGGCCAGCCCCGCCCCCGCCCCGGCCGGCCCCCGCCCCGGCCCGCGGGCCCGCACACAGAAGCCCGGGGAGCCGGGTCAAGCCGGCGGGCGGCGAGGCGAGCGCCCGCGGCTCCTGCAGTGCGCGCCGGGGACGGAGGGGCGGCCAGACCCGGGCACGGGGGACAGCTGGCGGGCGAGCGCCGGGCCCGGCCGCGCCCCCCGCCCGGCCCGCGCGGCCGCTGCGGCACTCGGGGAGCGGGAGCCGGCCACCGGCGCGTCGCCACCCCCCTCCCGGGCCGGCGCCCCCAGCCCCCCGCCCCTCTCCTGGCCAGCGGGCGCGCTCGCTCCTGCACTTGTTGCTCCGCCCGGCCGGCTGCCTGGCCTCAGCGTCCCTGCAGAGGGGCGCGCGGCGCGGCGCTCCCGGTCCGCCTCGGGACCAGGCCCCGCAGGGCCCCCCCCCCGGCCTCCCGCAGCCCGCCCCCCCTTTCCCGGTCGCCGCGTCGGTGGCCCACCTCGGGGTGCGGCCGCGCCGCCGCACCTGCCTGGGCTTCCTGCCCCGACGGCCCGGGGTCCTCGGCGGCCGCGGCGTGGGGCGGCTCGGCGGGCCGCGCGGCCGCGCTGCGGCGCCGCATGGCGGGGCGCTGCCTGCCGGGCCGGGCGCCCCCCCGGGTCGCGCTCCTCCCCGCCGCCTCCGGGGCCGCTCTCCCGCAGGTCCGGAGGCCGCGCGCTCCAGCAGCGCTCTGGCGGCGGCGGCGGCGGCGGCGGCGTCGGCGCGCGGGGCCGGCTGGAGCAGCAGCCCCCGGGAGCAGCAGCCAAACTTTCCCCCTGCCCACAGGCTCGCGCGCTCGCGCCCGCGCTCGCAGTCCCCTCCCCTCCCCCCCGCCTCTCTCGCGCGCTCTCCCCCCGCCCCTCTCTCCCGCTCGCTCCTTCTGGCTCTGGCCGAGCGGGCGGCGGGGCGCGGGGCAGGGGCCGCTCGCCCCCTCCCTCCCAGCCCCTGGGAGCCACCTGAGGAGCGCAGGGGCCCGAACTCCCCCCCCCCTTCCCCCAGACTGGCTGCGGGAAACACGGGACGGATGCGCAGACGGACGGACGGTCAGGAAGCCGATCGCAGGGCCACGGACCTCCCGGAGGGACGAGGGCGCAGAGCATAGGAGGGGCGGGGAGCTACGGGGCACAGAAAGAGGCATGCTAGAGTTCGAAAGTGGCAGGGAAGAGAGGAGCTGGGGGGCAGAGAAGGAGTGAAGCCAGGGATCAAAGGAGGCCGAGAAGGGAATGGGGGACTAGCAATCAGAGGGCGTAGGCAATACAAGGCCGCGGGGTCAGAAGGGGCCTAGGAGCTAAGAAGCCAGCGAGCACAAGACGCAGGGAAGGGGAGGCTCATGAGCACAGGGAACAGGAAAAAAGGGTCAGGGGCCAGAGGGGCCACAGAAAGGGATTAGAGAAGGGCATGGCTAGGGTGCAGAGGGAACCACAGTGGGGCAGGGAAAGGGGATGCTAGGGGGCACAGTAAGCAGAGAAAGGAGGGCTAGGGACCCAAAAGGGCAGAAAAAAGGGGCTACAAAGAAGGGGATGGGGGTTAGCAGACAAACAGTACCAGGGCTCAGGGACAAAGGGGACAGAAAAGGGGTAGCTAGGGGCCAGACAGGGAAACAAGAGAATGGGAGGCTAGGAAGTAAAGGGAGCAGGGAAGGGGTGGAGGCTGTAAAATAAAGTGTACCAGGACCAAGAGGCAGAGGGGACAGAGAAATGGGGATTTCGGGGCCAGAGGACGCATAAGGGTTAGGGACTACAGGGGAAAGAGAAGATGGGGCCCACAGACCACAGTGGGCAGTGAAAGAAGCAGCAACAAATCACACCATAAACACTTAATGTCCCAGTAGCTCTATCAGCATGTTATAGACAAGGGTAAAGGCTGGGAGGCTGTTTGGACTTCCTTGATTGGCTGTTATACTCTCCCAGTTCTTCAGAATGCATGTGCTACAAGCTCTGGAATGCTTCAAGGTAGATCACCCTCTTCAGAGCTGAGACAGGAGAAACTTCCTGAAACTCCCCTCCCACGCTAGGGGCAATTAAAAAAACCCCACTAAGTTCCTTCTCTCACCTAAAAAACGTTAAACTCTCCATCAACTTTATTCATTTATTTTTTGCCTCTAGTCTCCATTTCCATTTCTTTTCTCTCATCTACACTGCTGTCTCACATGTCTGTATCTCTCTGGGACCTCCCTGTCAGGGCACTATGAGCCCCTCTTCTTTCTTTCCCTCTCTTCTAGACTCAATTTCCTTTCCTCTTCTTCCACCACATTTCCCCAGATTTCCCTGTCCCATGTGTCTGTCTTCTCTCTCTCAACTATTCCTCAGTCCTCCATTTTCTCTCACTGACACCTCACTGTCTAAAATAACAAGATCTGACCACTATACACCTCCTGGCAGCCAAGCCCCTGGTGCTCCCAAAATTCCTTCAGAGATACCATCTCAACAGCTCCATCCCTTGCAGGATACCCATCTCATCAGTCCCAGTGCCACCACTACCAGCTGCCACCAGTGCCAAGATGGAAACACTACAAAAAGCCTACAAACCTCCTTGGCAAGCTGAATTGGGAGCTTTGGTTGACAGGTAGGCCTCCCCTCACCAGTAGGCCATTCCTGAGCTTAGCACTTCAAGACTTCTTTTCTTCTTCCTCCTTGGTCTCAACCTGGCCTCCTCCAGAGTCTTGTCTTGCCCCTGACTGGCTCTCTCCTAAGCCATTGGTACTTCTGTATCTTTGACTGAATCCCCTTAGAACTATTGAGCCATCAGACACCCCAACTCTTGAGGGGAAGCCAAATGTTACAGCAAACCCTCTGGCCAGCCCTGCCTCCTAGCAGTGATCTGAGGAGCCAAACTCCAGCCTGGAGAAATGGCTTCCTGGATGCCATGGTCAGCCAGGCCACTCCAAGACTGCTTTACTAGCCCAGCCTGTCCTTGGAGCCTCTTGTGAACTCAAAAAGACTCCAGAGTTGCCTTTGTGGGACCCAGTAGCGGAGAAGAGGAAGGGAAGAAGCTTGGGCCTATAACCACCTGACAAAGTTGGTGCAGTGGGACAGGACACCACTGGGGGACACCTTGAAGCTGTGCCTCTTTTTCTCAAGTATGTCCAAGGGTCAAATTTTTAATTCCAAAGCTCAATCTAGGATATACTTCCTAAGACTTTCCTTTCCCTGGAGGGCTTGAGCCAGGAGATTACTCTCTACCTCATTCTCCCCCAAAATGGGAAGCTCCCAAGAGCTCCTCCGTAAACTTGGGGTTTCCCCCACCAGAGTTTAGCATCAAGCATACAAAGAAACAAATGGTCAGAACAGACATTGTGGGTGGCTTTAAATTTATGACCTCATATATTTTGAGGTGGAAGATACTTCAGGGGTTAATATAACTCAACTATCACATTTTACAAAGAAGGAAATTGAAACAAAAAGAAGGGAAAGGACTTACCCAAGGCTCCACAGGGAGATTTAAAGTGGGGGGTAGTCACTTGAAACCCAAGTTGTTTGCATCCAAATCTCTCTTTTTCCTGAGCCACATTCACTCGTTAGGATATTCAGTCACTGGGTTGCATGTTTTTGGAGATTGCAGATAACTAGACAAACTGAGCCTAAACAACCCCCTCAAGGACAATTCTGATCTAGACACCAGTGGAGACAGTATAGGCCTGCTTGAGAAGGTTCACTGATCTGGGCCTCAATACAGTGAAGTGTACCCACTCCTCCCATACCTTCTGATATAGGCTGCTTTGAATAGAGTGGCTAGTCCAGGCAGAGTGGTCCATGATCCAGGGAACTCCTGGCAGCAGCCTGAACCCCAAATGTGGGCCTTATGCCCCTGGCCCTTAGGGCTCCTGGCCAGCAGCTTCTCCTTTTCCAGGTAAATGACATGTGAATCCTGGTTTTGGAATTAGTATGTAAATCCCCATTTGGGGCCTCCAAGCTCAGTGACTTTGGAAAGTCCCTTCCCTTTTCTGTTTCTCACTTGTTAAAAGACAGGGTCTAAGGATTGAGGATGGGTTCTAAGGTCCCTCTTTTTTCTAATTGAAATTTTATTTAATTTTTTGAAATACACACAAAGGTAGTTTTCCACATTCATACATTTACAAGTTTATGAGTTCCATGTTTTCCTATCCCCCCCCCACCTCATGGTGGCAAAGAATCTGGTAAAAGTTGTACAAGTACAATCGTGTTTAACATAATTCCATATTAGTCCTGTTGGGAAAGAAGATTAAGAGAAGGAAATCATGAGAAAGAAAGGAAAAACATAAAGGAAGGTTTAACATAATAACATAGTCTGCTTTGCTCTGCATTCTGACTTTACAGTTTTTTCCCTCTGGATGTAGATAGCATTATCCATGGCAGGTGTCTCAGGGTTGTCCTTGCTCACTGAACTGTCTCACAGTGTTATTGTATACAGACAGAATTTTTCCTTTTTCTGCTTACTTCACTCAGCATCCGTTCATACAATTCTTTCCAGACTTCTTTATAGTCTTTCCACTAGATTTCTTATACAGTAGTGTTTCATCACATTCATATATCATAACCTGTTCAACCATTCCCCAGTGGATGGGCACCCACAATTTCCAATTCTTTGGCACTACTAAAAGAGCTGCTGTAAATATTTTTGTACCTGGGAATCTTTTTCTCTTTTTTATGATCTCTTTGGGATACAGGCCTAGTAGTGGTATTGCTGGCTCAAAAGGTATACACAGTTGTATTGCCCTTTGGGCAGAATTCCAGATCTGCAAAATGGCTGGATCCCCTTCCTTCTCTAAACCTAGGATTTTTGATGAGTGATGGACTCTAAACTCTTCAGCTATGTCACTTTCTATCTCGGTGACACTAGGCCAGTGTCCCCCACCTCTTGGAACTTCAGTTCCTTTATCATGAAAATTAGGAGTTTGGACTTCCTGACCTCTAAAGTTCTTTCTAACTAATCCTATCTAAGTTCTTATGAGCTTGAGTGAGATATTGCTATACCTCCCTGAGCCTCAGTTTCCTCATCTGTAAAGGTAGGGGGTTAAGCTAAGTCATCTTTCAGCTTAAAATCGAGAAAGAAAAAGGGAAAAACATTGCAGAATATCCCAGTTGTCTCTTTACTCATGCACACTGCCAGCAAATGGGCCCCAACTGGACCTGTTTGGGAGCAGAGTTGGCTTGCTCCTTGTCAACCATCCCTTCTCACAGTCACCTGAGCACAAAGTACCTCTTCTAGGCCCCTACTCCTCTCCGCTCCTTCTCCCAGCCCCATTCCTTCTGGGTGCTCCATCTGATGGTCAGACATGTACTGGCACCAATTGAAAGTCCTGATGGTTCCAATTTCTTATTTTCCTTGTGCCCACAAGACAGGCAGGACCGAGATGTTGATCCCTATTTTACAAAGAAGAGATCAGAGATTCTGAAAGTGGACTGGACTCTCTAAGTAGTAGATCTAAGGAAGAGAACCAAGATCATCCACCTATATTGGGGTCACTTCTCACTGTGTGACACCTGAGCAGGTATGTGTCCTTGTCCTCCAAGTGGCGTCTCCCATTCCCCAGCATGTTCTTCTCTCCCAGAGGCCCATCTAAGAAACAGTGACTCCTAAGCCCTCAGCTTCAGGGACCTCCTTTGCCCCCACCCTTGGTAAGAAAGGTGTTAGGTTAAAGACACCCTTTTCTATCCTGGCAAAAAATGCTAACTTACCCCCTACTTAATAGTTTCTATAAAGGAGATGGAGTGATCAATTCAAAGGATATTTCTGTACCTAGCCTATTCTATCAGATGGGATTCTCCCTGTGATAAGTGCCAGCCCTAGCTCGGGCAAGAACTCAAGCTGACAGAGGAAGAGTTTAGACATCACCTGATCCCATCCCCTTGTTTGTCAAATGAGCAAACTGAGACTCAAGCTGGCAAAGTGACTGGTCTGAGGTCATGCAAAAAAAAATTAGTGGCAGAGCTGGGACTCCACCAAGGACACTTTGACTTGGTTATCTGAAGGGTGAAGGAGCTCATGTTGGGTGGCAATATTAGATTCTCAACTAACAGCCTGATTCATCTTCTGACTGTCCTGAACAACTTGTGTTCTTCAGGTAAATAACTCCCCCTCTCAGAGCCTCAGTTTCCTCCTCTGTAAATTTGTTGGACAAGATGATGCTTTCAGCTCTGACATCCCATCATCATAATAATCATTTCCATCCCACTTAGCATCAGTGTTTATAGACAACTTTTCTCACAATCCCATATGATAAGGGGGTGTAAGAAGAATGTTTGACACAGGAGGGACTTGCCTAACAGCACATACAGCTCAAGCCCCATGGTCACTCAGCAAGCTAATGGCAGAGCCAGAATTTTAACCCAGAGAACCAATTTGGTTCTCTCTCTGCCAAACCATGCTCATGATCCCCATTTGGCAGATGTGAAAACTGAGTGAACTATCTCACACAGCTGGGACTCCAGTTTCCTGACTCTGGAATCTTTCTAACTCTAGAGAGGCTAGTTACAGACCAAGGCCAGTTAATGGAAGTCTTGAATTACTAGCTAAAGTGATGGCATTTGGAAGCTTGTTCTCCATGGAGAACCTTTCTGAATCTCCCCAGTTCTTCATGCTCTTTACCTTTTCAAATGATGTTCTGTCCTGGGTGTGCAGAACTGATAAGGAAGGATGCTATAGACACAGAATGCTCAGACTGGCTTAGAGTGTCACTTGGCTTCGTTGGATGTCTTAGACATCAGAGACTGAGTGAATGCTTCAGGAAGCAAATTGGCAAAGATGACCAAAGAAGGAGAATGGCAAATGCTGGGAGGCTAAGGGAAAGCAGACAAGCTAAGATGCTGTGCCGTGGGGCTGTGAATTGCTACAGCCATTCTGGAAAGTAAATAAGGGCTCTGCTCCCCACTACCATGCACGCCCTTTGACTCAACAACAGCATTACTACTCCTTTATCCCCAAAGAGGCAAAGAAAAGAAAAAAAATGCCCCTATGTACAAAAATATTTGTAGCAGCTGTTATTATAATAATGGAAAACTGGAAACTAAAGGGATGTTCTTCAGTCAGGGAATGGCTAAAGAAATGATCCAAACATACAAACAAGCAGTTTTCAGATGAAGAAATTAAAGCTATCTCTAGTCATATAAAATGCTCTAAGTCATTAACGATTAGAGAAATACAGACTAAAACAACTCTAAGATACCACCTCACTACTAGTAGCTTAGCTAAAATGACAGAAAAGGGAAATGATAAATATTGAAGTGGATGTGGGAAAACTGGGACGCTAATGTACTGTTGGTAGAGTTGTGAACTGATCCAACCAAGACTGTGTATACCTTACTAGCAATGCTAGGTCTGTATCCCAAAGAGATCATAAAAAAGGAAAAAGGACCCACATGTGCAAAAATATTCATGGCAGCACTTTTTGTGGTGGCAAAGAATTGGAAATTGAAGGACTGTCTATCAATTGGGAAATTGCTGAATAAGTTGTGATACAGGAATGGGATGGAATACTAGAGTTCTATAACAAATGAGCAGGGGAATTTCAGAAAAAAACTGGACAGACTTACATGAACTGATGCTAAGTGAAGTGAGCAGAACCAGGAGGTCATTGGACACAATAACACTAACATGCATGACAATCAATTATGACAGACTTAGCTCTTCTCAGCAGTACAGTGATCAAAGACAATTCGGAAAGACTTGTGATGGAAAATGCCATCCACAGCCAGAGAAAGAACATGGAGTCTCAATGCTGATCAAAGCAGACTATTTTCACTTTTAAAATTTTGTTTTATGGCTCTTTTCTTTCTTGTGGTTTCCCCTTTTGCTCTATTTTTTTCTTTTACAACATGACTAATATGGAGATATGGGTGACAAGATTGTAGCTGGGTAACCTATATCAGATTACTTGCTGTCTTGGGGAGGTGGGAAGGAGGGAAAAAATGTGGAACTCAAAATCTTATAAAATGCATGTTGAAAACTATCTTTACACATAAATGGAAAAAAATGCTATTAAGACAAAAAAAGAAATGATGATATCTGGATGTAGTGGAATATTATTGTGCCATAGGAAGTGATGAAAGAGATTCAAAGAAACATGGGAAGACTTGTATATGACCTGATGCAAAGTGAAGTGAGCAGAAACCAGTAGAGCACTGCATACAACAACACTGAAAAGACAAACAACTTTGAACCTCTTAAGAACTTAACTCAGTGTGATGACCAGCCATAATCCAGAGGACCCATGAGGAAAGATGCCACTCATCCCCTGAGTGAGTGGTGAGAAAGGGTACAGAATGAAACATGGTTTTGGACAGGATCAATGTGGGGATTTGTTTTACTTGACTATGCTTATTTGTTGAGAAGGCTTTCTTTTTCTTTTTCTTTTCTTTTAAAATGGGGGTAGCTGAATGGGAGGGAGAGAAAATAGTTTTAAATTGCCAAATAAAACACGAAAATCAAATACTTTGTAAATTGAATTCCTGGGCCCCACCCCAGCTCAAAGTGAGCTCTGTCTGGTGGGAGGAGGGATGCCATCTCAGCGCATGATGTGGGAGCTACAATTACCCCTGGATACTGCCTACCACAGATTCTAGAGCAGGTTCCTAGACCCTGGGAGAATCATAAAGATTTCCCAACTCATCCAAACAATCCTCTGGTGGCTGAAAAGGCAGTGAGTTCTTCCATGGGCCAGGCCCTGGGGGATAGCATGCTAAGATGGGACCTTCTGACCCAGACCTGCTCCCCTAACCCTTGATTGAAGTTTATGGTGTTTATTGCCCCCCAACCCCCACCCCAAGAGCCACATTGAGAATCAAGCCCTGTGATTGGCTTACCTGGGATCCCAAGGCAGATCTTTCCAATTTTCCATCACTGACTTTGGGTAGAAATAAGGCCTGTGGTACCTCTCTCAAGCAGCATTGCTCTGCCCTTTATTCCTCCATGTCCTTGGCCTGAGCCTTAGGTGCCATCTTCCACCTCCATGAGATCTCTGTTAGTCTTCCTCACTGTGAACTCCCATGGGCCCTGTGGAGGTCTCATTTGCATGTTATCCCCGATCATTAGCCTGGGAGCTACCTGAAGTCAAGGCTCCCGTTTTCTCCTTGCTTGTTCCCCTGGGTCTCAGGACAGTGTCCCGATACATAGTAGGCACTTCATAAATGTTTGTTGTACTCTTGTTGTCTTGACCTTGGTAAAATAAGGTAAAGTCGTTTCTAGGGACCCTGATCTGGGGTGGTGCTCTCTGATTGGTCCCAACTTCTCATTTGAACTGCTGGGACCACATGATTTGGTTGTAAGCACCTTGGAGGGGGGGGGGTCATGACAGAGCATCTTTTTCCATCCCCACCCCTCCCCCAGTGCCAAGATGTTAGGGGAGGTGCCTCAAGCTTAAGCCAGGAAGAACCTCAAAAGAGCTCCAGGGACCCCCTATCACATTCAGCTCCGGGAGCATCAGGCAGGCACCCAGGTGGGGGAATCACCAAGTCTCCCAGCCTTGGGGCCCCATTTGGCAGGTGCAGGCCAAGGCCACTGCTCTGGCCTGCTCGGCCACCTGCATAGACATTTGGAAGATGTCCATAATGGGGAGTTTGGCTTTCCATGCTAATGGGATTCCTAATTTGAAATTCCAACTGATGATGATGAATGAATAAGAGAAGGAGCTGTAGAGGAAGGCTTGTACAGGGACAGAAGGAAGAAGGGGGAATGGAGGAAAGGAGTGAGGCTGGGCTGGGTATACAAGGAGACTGAGGAATGCCCACAGACAGACAGAGGCTGGGCTTCAGTGAAAGAGCCAGAAGTCTGACAGAAGAAGCAAGAGAGCAGTCAGGCCTGTGACTAATAGGAGCCCCCCACAAGACGCCTTGGGTGTCTGGGTCACTGCTTTCTCCAGTGGCCATCCAGACTGACTAAAGGCCAACAATGAGAGAAGGCAGCCCAGGTCACTGAGGGTCATCTCTAGGAAAACTCCTCCTTCTACTGAGTAGAAATCTGTCCCTCCCTCCTCTGCCCTCCAGGGTATTGTCCTTCTAGCAGGAACTCTGGCCTCAATTACTGTAACAGTTTTGACCTGGGCTCCTTGCTTCCAGTCTCTCCTCACCTCAGGTGCCAAAGTGACCTTCCAGGTCATCCTTCCTTCCCCCCTGCTCAAGAAGTGCCCTTTTGGCACTAGGAAAAACCACCAACTTCTCTATTTGACATTTCAAATCCCTTTCAACCTACTCCAACCTATCTTTCCAGTCTTACTTGCTTCATATGTTCTAGGGTGCAGTCAATTTGGCTGTCCTGCTGGCTTTTCCTCACATGAGAGATCTCATTTCCTACCTCCATGCCTTTGCCTAGCTTATCTCCCATTCTTGGAACACACTCCTCCTCACCACTGCCTCTTAGAATCCTCAGCTTCCTCTAGAGCTTGCCCTCCAGAGCTTGCCCAAGTGCACTTCCTATGGGAAGGCTTGCTTGACTCCCCCAGCTGCTAAAGCTTTCCCCTACCTCAAAGTTGCTTTGGATTTCTCTCGCATACATTTTGCATCTACTTCATGTGTATGTCTGTGTACATGCCAGTCACTTGAGAAAAGGATTGCATCACTTAGGTCTTTCCATCCCCAGCACTTAGAAGAGTCTCTGAAGCAGAAATGCAGATGAATGGGATGGATGGATGGATGGATGGATGGATGGATGGATGGATGGATGGATGGATGGGTGGATGGGTGGATGGATGGATGTGGGCAATCCTTTCAGCAATTTGAGCATAACCCATTGGGTCAAGAAATGTTTATTAATTTGAAGCTGACCACAGCCAATCCCTCTTCCCCATGACAGCCTGTCAAATACTTGAAGATGGCTAGTTTTCAAAATTCACTAACAAGCATGGATTAAACTCTGTGGCTAGAAAGATAAGAATGAGACAGTCTTACCTTCAAGGAACTTCTACTCTAAGATCATTCCCTCTCCATGCCCTCTTGCCCTGGCCAGACATCCCCAGTTCTGAGGGCTCCTCCTGCCCCAGGGAACAGAACGTTAGTACTCCCAATGTGGGAAGGGAAAACTGTAGCTTTGAAGGTCAGTTCCAGATGCTGGCAGCAAAAGTCTCTGTATCAACAGGAGGGGCTTTGGGAGGAGGGAGAGCCTTTGGATACCCACAAGCTTTTGGCTTGAGTAGTGCCAAAAAACATCTCCTGGAATTCTTTAGACAGTAATGTGCCCTCTCCTGTCCCTGGGCTCAGATCACTCTGCTCCCCACCCTTCCAATCAGTGCTACTTCTGAACTCCAAGGAAGAAAGAGAAAAGGGAGATGGAGAAGAGATGAAGGACAAGAGCACTATAATGAAATGGGATCTCACCTCCACTCTCAGCCACAGCCACAGTCACACTACCAGGAAAGTATAGCCCCTCCCAAGGTTACTCTGCAAGCTTTTTATCATGGTGACATGGGTACCTTTCTAGTACCCTCAGCTAGGGGCTCAAGGACAAAAGGTTTTATGACTCCCAGCCTTCTCTCCTACAGGGACAGGGACCACCAGAGCCCCCTGATTCAGCTGCTCTTGTCCAGGCATTCTTGGCCATTCAAAGGCCAGTCCAGCTCTTGGAGATACTACTCCCATTGGGCATAAGCTGAGTCCTCTTGTTCTCAGCCCTTGAAACACCTCCAAAGCAGAGTCTAGTCTGTTGGTGTTGAGCCTATCTGATATGGCTTCAATCACTACTACAGTCTGAGCTACTGGTTCCATTGATTCAGGTGGTCTACCTTCACCTCCCTGACTTTTCCTGGTTATGGGCCCTGGCTCCTTCCCTACTGTTCCTCCCCACTCAGCTCAGCTCCCCCAGGGGTTCCTTTCTTTTCTCACAGCATTTAATAAAGACAATCTTACTCCCAGCCTAATTCTCCAGACTGTTCCCCCCCCCATACAGTAGGGAGAGCTTGGCAAGGGTGGGGTGGGCAGGGGGACAGGGCATTTGCACAGAGACCCCAGGTTCCAATCCCACTGCTATTCCTTCATCCCTTTAAATTTTAGATTCCTCCTCCAGAATAATCCGAGTTGGATCTCATGAACTTTGAGGTCTCTTGCAGATCTAGTTCTATGACCCTACACCCACAAGGGCCAACCCAGTAAGATTGGTAGAGCGGAACATTCCAAAGCGATAGAGGATATTGAGGTCTTCCCCCTCCCAAAAAAGGACTCGGGTATCTCTTTTCTCTCTCCACCTCAAGCCAAATGTCAGACCTCCCTCAGAAACCATGTCCGTTAACTTGTGCCTAAATAGGAATCCCTACCATGATACCACCTTGCCTATTGCCCTGGCCTTCATCACTTCCAACTCCTATGGTCACATCACCTTCTTTGGCCCCCTTCAGGAACGAGCTAGCTTTCACTTGTATCAATCACTTCTGAGACTGTTCTTCTCCTCATAAGACTTGAGGAGGCTATCTGCCCACCAGAGTCTCTGTGGAGAACCAAAGTATGAAGAGAGCTGAGGGCCTGAGGGTCCCCATGGAACTTTGGCACTAGAAGGACTAAGCTAAGGAAAAAATAAGGGCTGAGATTGTAGATTGAAGGTGGGGGGACGGAAGGGGAGGGAAGGTTTCTGCAAAATCGTCTCTACTCTACCCCTGAACCATTTGTGTCCATTCTAGGCCAAGGAAGTCCCACTTGGTTGGAATCTCTGAGTACCTTGATCCTTGGACCCAAGACTAATAATAAGAATAATAAAGACCATGGTAGGAGATTATGCAGAAGGATGTCTTGCCTGGTTCCCCCAACTGTGGCAGCCCCCACAGTTCTAAGTCTTGGCAGGTTTCTCTACTCTCTCATTCTGCTCAGTGTGGGGTGGTTTTTCACTTTTCTCTGTGCTATATTAAGGTCCATCAAGAGGAGTCACTGGGGTGATGCTGTGATGAGGAGGAGTCTCATTGATCGGCCTCCCGAGAGAAGAGCTTCCTCTGACTCCTTGGGCATAGGAAAGGAGCTGGGGGAGGGGAGGCATCTAAATTCTAAAGTGGGGGACTGACTTCCTGGACTGAAGAAAGGAGATCAAAGGTCAAAGATGACAATATGCTTAGAACCTAAGGGTTGTCAGTCTGGACTCTTCTTCCAGAGGTGGAAACTGAGGGCTAGGAAGGTGAAGGGTTTCTGACTTCAGACCTAGTCTTCATATCTTCCTAGAACTCAAAGACTGAAGAGGCCCTATGGAGCTCAACCAGGACAACCTCCTGCCTCCATTCAAGTTTACCTTCAACTTGGAGATTTATCAAAGGTGGAAAGGGCTCTGGAGCATAAAGGTATACCCACAATCCCACTCTCTGTGAAGGGCAAGAAATAATCCAGGTCCAGATTAGAAGCTCAAACAAATAAGAGCAAGCAAGCTAGTGGTCCTGACTGGATCAAGGGCATGGGGGGGGGGGGGGCTGCCTGTCCTCTGTGTCATCTCCAGTGCTTCTTAGGGGCCAAGAAGGGAAAGTCATGATGTCATGATTCCTGTGATCAGGAGCCCTTATCCCCAAAAATATTGTGGCTTCTTTACTCCAGACAATCAGAGCTGGCAAGAATTTCAGGGACCACCTAGCACAGCCCTCAGAGTGACAGGAGGAGCAGAGATTTGTTCAAGGTCACAAGGAGGCCATTGGATTCAATGTGGAGACCAGAACATGTCCTCCATGAACACAGTTCTGCCTGAGGAGGACTGCTCTTGGATTCAGTGGAACACCAGCTTGGTCACTGTTCTTTTCCCTCACAGAACCTCAACTTCTTCCTCTATAAAATGAAGAGGTCTGACCATAACAGCAATATGGAGGTGATGATGGACTCGCTCATTCCTTCAGTGCAACGATCAAGGACAATTTTAGGGTATCTGCAATGGAGAATACCATCTCTATCCAAAGAAACAACTGTGGAGTTTAAACAAAGACCAAAGACTAAATTTTTGAAAAGGTATTTTATTCTGTAATTTTGCTATCTCTTATTATTTTATTTTTTCCTTTAGGAAATGATTTTTCTCTCAATACATTCACTTTTGATCAATGTATAGCATGGAAACAATGTAAAGTCTATTAGACTGCCTTCTGTGGGAGGTGGGGGAGGGAAGCGAGATTGGGGGAAAATTGTAAAACTCAATAAAAATAAAAAGAATAAAAAAGAAATGACATACAAAGTGCTTTGAAAACCTTAAAAAATGAAGAGGTCTACTAAAGAGGCCTCTGTGGGGCCTTCTATCCTTGCTGAAATCCTATTCACTGGGTGTCCATCCCTTTGCTCCTGGAAGCTAAACTGTGGAGCAGAAAAGAGGGAGACCAGTAGGAGGGAAGATGAGGAAGAAGGAGGGAGGAAAGGATAATCTTGTCTGCCCCAGACATTTAAGAAATCAATTTCATGAATACAAGTTCAATGTGATATGGTTAGACAATAGTCGAACTAAAGGGGGTTTGACTAGACTGCAAAGCCACCCAAGTCAACAGAGTATGGTGGCCTAAACGAAGGGTGTCATGGACTGCTTCCTCTATGCTGCCCTAGTCAATCAATTGGTTAATGGAGAAGCTCTAGTGCCCAGGCTCTGTGTTAAGCTCCAGGGATACAAAAAAGAAACAACAAAACTAATGGAAGGGACAACGTGCTAACCAATGTTTCACAGAGAAATAGAGAAGACACTAGAACCAAGAGGGGGCAGAACACAACTTCAGGATTGTGTTTCATTCTGGGATTCACATTTTGGGAAGAAAGAACATTGACCTGAGAGACATCTGAGAAGACTAACCAGGATAGGAAAGGGCTAGGAGTTCTGTGTGAAGGCAGCTTTACCAGATGTCACCATCAAGAGACCTCCAACATCTACTTCACAGCCTTCCCAGCACAGCACTCCTGCTCTGGATCATCCAATCTAAATCTGCCTGTCATTTCTTTGTTCTTGCCCCTAGGGCAGCTAGGTGGGGCAGTGGATAGGGCACTGGCCTTGGAGTCAGGAGGACTGTGTGCCCCTTGACAAGTCACTTCACCCTGGTTGCCTTGCATCCAGAGCTATCTCGTCATCCTGATTCCTATCTGGCCACTGGACCCACTGGAGGAGAAAGTGAGTCTGGTGACTTAGCACAGCACCCCCCCCCACCCAACTCCAATCTAAATCATCTCCCTGATGTCATGATCTTCTTTGAGAATGAAGGACAGATATCATCATCATCATCATCATCATCATCATCATCATCTGCCCCCAGGGCCAAGTAGAACAAAGCTAATCCCTCCTCTCCATGACTGCCCCTCAGATAATGGAAGACAGCTCTCATATTCCCCTATAAGCCTTCTCTTCTCCAGGATAAATTTCCTCATTGTATGAAAAGAAGCTCTTTTGTTTTGTTACCATGCTGGTGTCCTTCCTCTGAACAGTCTTGGGATCACAGAACCTCAGTGTCATCTAGTCCAATCCCTCATTTTATCCAAGGAAACAAAGGTCCACAGAGATGACAGTTATGGCCCAATATCACCCAGTAACAAAGTTGTAGAGACAGAATCTGGACCCAGGTCTTCTGATTCCAAACCCAGCAATCTTTCTATTCCAGTATGCTACTTCTTATGCTCCATCTTGACTACTAGGAAAACCCAAGGCCCAGAAGTGAAGGTCCAGCTATCAGCCCTAATCTTATTCATCAAAGAAAGACCATAAACAGGCTAGGAAACCTTATCAGATTTCTTTAATTAAGCTTGAATGATGGTACTTGAGAAAAGCAGGTTTAATTAAAGGAGGATGAAGAGGGATAGAGAATTGAGAATCTCTGAGCTGGGAGGTCAGAGAGGTCAATCTCATCCACTTGCAGCCTCTCTTCCATGGCATCTATGATAGGAAGTCATCCCGCCCCTGCCTGGAGACTCACAGCATGATCCTCTTCATCAAGCAAGTATAATCCTTCATTGGACAGCTCTGATTGCAAGAGAGGTCTTCCTTATGTTGACCTCCAAGCTGCCATTTCTACTCATTTGTCCAAGTTCCACTTTCGGAGACCAATCAGAGGAAGGCTCATCCTTCATCTATATGACAACTTTCAGATATCTGAGTTCCCTCCTGTCTTTTCACGTTAAATATTCCCAATTCCTTTGATTGACCCATGTCCTCCTTGCCTTGGTCCCTCCTCTCTGGACATCTTCAGTTTTTCCAAAGTCTTCCTAAAGATAAGTGACCGTGATGGGCTGGAATACTCCAGATCTAATATGACAAAGGCAACAGGAACAAGCCCTTCACCAGATCCCTGAATGAATTCAAAAGTCCCTTTTGTTCTCTTGACCAGGACCTTTTCACATAAAGACACCATGGATGGCGCACTGCCTATTTGTTGTCGTTCAGTTATTTTTCTGTGGTGTCTGACTCTTCTTGACCCCATTTGGAGTTTTCTTGGCAAACATACCTGAGTAGTTTGGCATTTCCTTCTCCAACTCATTTTACATTTGAGGAATTGAGGCAAATAGGTTGAAGTGACTTGCCCAGGGTCACATAGCTAGTAAGTGTCTGAAGTCAGATTTGAACTCAGGTCTTCCTGACTCTAAGCCTGGTGCTCTAGCAACTGCTTCACCTCACTGCCCTCAGTCATACCTGGTTGCATACCAAGGATCTACAGACTCCAGGATCAATATGCTTTTCTCTATGTCACTTTTTCCACTCCAGAACTTTCCTCAATCTACAGTTGTGGATTTCCTCCTTTGGAAAATTTGGGATATTTGCCCCTTTCCAGGCTTCTGACACCTTTCTTGTTGCCCATGATTCCCCTGTGTTCACTAAAAATGGTGCTATAATCTCATCTGCAAGGTCTATTGATTTTACCATTGGGACATCTCTCAGATACATCCCTTTCTCTCCTCTGACACTACTACCACCCTAGGACAGGTCCTCATCACCTCATTCTTGAACTACTGCAATGAGTTGTTGCTTTGTCAAACTGTCTTAATTCTCTCCCCACTCCTGTCCATCTTACACTCAGCTGTCAAAGTGAACTTCCTAAAACACAGGTCTGAGTCCACCACCTCCTTACTCAATAATCTCCAGTGGCTCCCAATCACCCTTCAAGATCAAATGTAAAACCCTCTGTTTGGTATTCAAAGTCCTACATAACCTACGCCACCATTTTAAAAGTTTTCCTACATTTCCCCCCACCCTACAAACTTCAATTTCAGTGACCCGGATGAAGATGGAGCAAAGAAGACTAAGGATCAGCCAGACAAGTGGGAGGAGAACGAAAGAGAGGAATGTCCTGAAAACCTAGAGACGAGAGAGTGATCACCGGCGTCAAAGGCTGCAGTGATGAAGAAGGATGAGGACCGAGGAAAGGCTATTAAATCTGGCAAGTGAGAGTCACATTAGAGATAACAGCTTCAGCTGAATGATGATGTCAGTAGCCAGATAGTAGAGAGTGAAGAAGCAGCTGAAAGGAGAGAAAATGGGGACTTTCTCAGAGAGTTTAGCCATTAAAATATGGGATGATAATTAGAGGGGATGAGCAGATCCAGTGAGGGGGTTTTGAGGATGGAGAAAACCTGGGTATGTGTGTGGACATCAGGGAACCAGCTAGTGGCAGAGTGAAATTAAAGTGAGAGGGTATGGATGAGAGAGGGGACAGTCTGCTAGAGGAGATGGGATGGAACAAGATCACTCAGGCAAGTGCTGAGACGGATGAAGAAGGCATCTAGGTGATGGGATGAGGAGGAGAGCAGAAGAGGGAGGTCTAGGTGAACTCCCTTGAAGTGGGGTCCCTGGACCCCACCCTATTCTAGCCCAGGTCTAGATAAAGTTCAGGCTCAGATTACTCAGAGACAATCTGCCATTTAACAAAACTAGGGCCTGGCCGAGGCGAGCCCTGTCCTCAGAGAATGAGGAGTAGGATTTGCCTGCTGCCTACTCACATGGAGGCGAGGGAGCCTACTTCCAGAAATATCAAAAGATATGTCATAGAAAGACCTTGCCCTCTGACTAACATGTTAATGTGTGCAAATATTTTGATTGTTTCTAGTTGACATACTGTGCAGCAAAGAAAGGCTTTGGAAACTGAGCTCCTCCACCTTGTTCTTTCTTCCTGCCTGGTTGTGTTCAAGTGAGTAGGCAAGACCTCTTCTTCCCTCACCGGTAGAGATGAAGCCATGAATGAATGATTCTTCTGTTGCTTCTGCCTCTCTTATGTCTATTCTTTCCTGCTTTTAGGGACTCAGAAGCCTGGGAAACAAAGCAGACTAATCTTGTGAGCTTAGAAAGGTTGGGAAATGGTAGCCAGGGGGTCAGCAAGTGAAATTGGGTTGAGTCAAAGCTGACAAATGGACACCAAGACACTGATTTTTGCAAGCAAGGGCGTGTCCACCTGCATTTGGAATCCAACTAAAGTAACCACATTCAATTTGGACCCATTCTCCCCAGGGTCTACTTGGGAAAGAGTGTCTGCAATTCAGGGGTATGGCTGTACTGGTCTTGCCAGATCTACTCAGTGAAAGCCAATGGATGAGAATTGGTTAATTGAGCTTGGTGGGTTAATTAACAGCATAAGGTAGATACTAACTAATTTAAGCTTAAATTCAAAATAAGGGGGAAAAGCAATGTCATGGGTGCAGCAAAACACAAGAGAGGACCAACAATCTAAAGCAATAGATTTCCATTTTGAGAAAGCTTATATAATAAGTGCCACACATTGTGTTCAAAATGGTGCATCTTTTTTTTTTTTTTTGCTTCCTTGGAGGTTTTCTTCTGTTCTCTTCTGTGTGGTTTTTGCCTTTCTCATTTTCCTCTCTTACCCTCCTCAGGATGTGTGCCTCTATAAATACCTGGAAATATACACATCTGCACACATCTGCAGAGAGACCTGCTCACATACATAGATATCCATGAATATGTATGTGTATATGCATCTACTCTGCCATCTTCCCAGAATCCTCTCACAAACTATTAATAATGTCTTGAAATAATGCTCCAAGTCACTAGTAATATGAGAAATGCAAATCCAAACAACCCTAAAGTTTTACCTTGGGCCCTAAAAATTTACAAAGATGATAAAAATGGGAATAATTCATGTTTGCAGGGTTGTGGGAAAATAGACACATGAATGCATTGCAAGTGAAGCTGTAGAGTCATATAACTGTTTTGGAAAGAAGAGTCTAGAATTATGCAAATAAAGTGACTTAAATGCCCATACTCTTTGAATGTAGTAGGTTACTTCAGTATTAGGCTACTTCCTCAAAAAGGCCATTGAGAAGAAGAAAGTCCCCCACACTGCCCCCCCATACACCAAGATATTTGTAGCAGCACTACTAGTGAAATCCCTCAATCGGAAACAAAGTCAATGCCCTTCCACTGAGGACTGGCTAGATGAATTATAGTATGTGAACATAATGGAATCTTATGGCACTGTATGAAATGACGAATAAAATGAATACCAAGACTCTCGGAGAGATTTCCATGACCCAGGTGCAGAGAGAAGTGAATGGAGCCAAGAAAACAATGTGCACAATGATTACAACGATGTCAATGGAAGAACTATGTGGCCCCAAAATCAAAAATGACAAAGAGCAAGTTTGTCTGGAAAGAAGAAACAGAGGAGTGGTTAGGTGGCTCTGTGGATAGAGTACCGGCCCTGGAGGCAGGAGGACCTAAGTTCAAATCCGGCCTCAAACACTTAATAATGACCTAGCTGTGTGGCCTTGGGCAAACCACTTAACCCCATTGCCTTGTGAAAAAAAAACTAAAGAAGAAACAGATAAGAGACTCCTACCCTAACCCTTTGCAGAGGTGGGAGGTGCAGGAATATGGTACATTGCTCATATTTTCTGCCTTTTTCAATGTATTGCTCATTTTTGCTGATTTTTTTCATCTTTTTTGACTAACAATGTTTTTACACGGGATGACTCTTTGGTTAAGAGAGTGGGAAAATAAATTATGGTAATGTAAAAAAAAAGCCAAAAGACCAATAAAAACTTCTTTTAAAAAACATACTCCTAAATCCTCAGGGGCAACCCCAGCATCCTTTGGAAAGCTACTAGTGTCCATGTGGTTTGAGAAAACAAGCCCAAAGTCTTGGAACCATCATGGTGCATTGCGGAATGTGGAGTGCTAGGGTTACAACTCAATGAAACATTGAACAAAAGAATATTTCCTTAATCATAACTTAGGGAAGCTATTGGGAAAGACAAACATTGACCTGCTGACCTGTCTTTATACCTGCCATAATGGTGTGCTCATCAATAGCATGTGTCAAGTCCAAGGAGCGCCCCCCCCCCATGTCTCATGCATTAGGCTTTTACATTTAGATGACCAGGCAGGTGCTCTAACCACTGAGCAACCTAACTGCCCTCACCTGCCACATTGTAGGCATTTAGGAAATGCTAGTTGACTGACTGATGACTGGTTCTTGTTCCCATACATAGGACTTTCCATCTCCATAATGTGGGTGTGTTGGTAGCACCATGTCCATTTATCTTGGACTCATCCAGAAAAGATTTTTCTGCAGAGAAGAGAATGATCTTGACCAGCTTGGGTCTCTTCACAAATAGAGATGCTGGGAGAAATTTGCCAAGGTGAGAAGAGGATTCACATGGTGGAGAGGTTTTCTAGACCGAGGCAAAGTCAAAAGCATAGCCAGGAGATCTTGGGGGGGGGGGGGTGGCAAGGCTCATGCATCAGACCTGAGGCCAGTGGAAGGTAGCTTGACATAGACAAGGAGCTGCTGAGCACTCCCCCAAACACAGCCAGCAGAACTGCTGCTGCCTGGAACCCCAGAAGGACTGAGCTCCCTTAACTTCACTCTCTTCACTGCCCTTCATCCCCCTCACCACCATCTCTTACTTGCTCTCACTTATTATAGTCCCAGAAGAGCTAGGCCTACTGGTCACCTGGGCCAATTGCCATCTTAAAGGTGCCCTGGATCCCCTTACCTCCCAGATCTAATCTACCCCCTGCCTGGTGGTCCCTCTCTGCCTTATCTCCCTTACCTAACTGCATACCAAAGCTTACACTAAAAGGCCTCAACTTGACCCTTCTGCTCTTCCGACACCTGTCCCATATCTCCTATCTACTTTGCTGCAGTACTGCCTGAAAAAATTGTCTGTGGCCAAGGCACTCCTCTCCCAGGTCATGAATTGTCTTTGACTCAGTTCCCCAGATGGCGATAGCATGGGGTTCTTTGTGGCCTCTGCAGCTTCTTGGCCTTAGCCTGTCTTCCCTCCAACCTCCTTGGCTCCTCACCTCCTCTGCAGCTGCTCCTGAGGACCCTTTCCATTTTCCCATGGCCTCACCTTCTTCCTCTCTACAGCTGCCTCCCAGTGGGGTCTCCGGAGGCCTCAGCTCTGGGCTCCCTCACCCCCTGCACCTTGTTCTTCCTTCTGACTGCTAGAGAGCTGTCAGAGGCATCATCACTCACCAGGCCTCCAGGGCCCTGTTGCTCAGAGTATGATGCTAGCCTCATTTCTCCCAGTTAATCACTCACCAAGTCCTATGGCTTCTCCCTCATCTCAGTTCTCTGGCACCTCAAGTCCCCTCCTCACCACTGACCTCCTAACCAGTCCTGCCTGCCACTCAAATGCACACAATGACAACCTCCCCCCATGATTTCCATTTTCCTGATGAGTAGGCTGAGGCTCAGAGAGACATAGGATCACACATTTAGAGCTAGAAGGGACCTTTCATTTTACAAAGGAGGAAACTGAGATCCAGAGAGAAGAAGGGTCTTGCTAAAAGTCACTCAGGATTTGAACCCAGGTCTTCAAACTCCAAAGCCAGGGTTCCTTTTACTACACCACATTGGCTGGTTAAGTGACCTGCTCTAAGTAGTACAGCAAGCCAGGGGCTGGGGTGAGATTGAGACCAAGGCCTCCTGCCTGCAAACCCAGTGCTCTTGGACTATATACAGCCTACTGCTGTGTGTGAGAGATAATGGCAGAGATCATGCAGGGAGAGGGTACCCCAGCTTGGGTTGATGGATGACATTCCAGAGATGACTTTGTGAGTCAGAGCAGTTCCAGGTGGGCTCCCCACTCACAGAAGGTACCAAGAACCCCAAACCTTTCAAGATTCTGCTCTGCATGTGAGAATTTGAGGACCCCCAGAAAGACGGCCGTCTTCCTCCTGCACCCCCCCCCCACACCTTGGTTCCCCATCTGGGAGGTTTTTGCTGCACTCTCCAGCTATGGCAGTGGAGCCGGCACAGACAGCCAGAATCCATTTGCATGAAGCTGGGGTGAGGGGCGGGGACTGGGCCAGTCAAGCCACCAGAGCCTCAGCTCAGAGAAGCATCAGGAGGGCTGCAAAGGAAGAAGAGAAATGATGGCTCCCATTTATTTATTTAATTGCTCCCCAAAATTGATCCTTAGAGCCAGCAATGAGGAGAGTAAATGTTGAACTCCACAAACAGGGCTAAAAAATGATCACTCATGTAACAGTACACTCAATTATTTACAGTTCATTTAGGAAGGTGTCTATTAACTTCAACAAGCTAGGAATTGAATCTTTTCCTTCCTGCCACCAGCATCCCCTTCTCAGCTCCTTGGCTCCAGAGATTTTGCCAGATTTTATCATTCTGGGCCTAGCTGGAATCAGGGCCCAACCTCCCCATTATGCAGAGGGGAAAAAGAGGATCAGAGAGGAGGGCCACTTGCCCAGGCTCTCACAGCTACAAGGTTAGAACCCAGGGACCCCAATGCCTAATAGGCATTCCTTCAAACCATCCTAGGTTTTGAGTTCAGAGAGAATTCAGGGATCAGGAAGCAATCTGGAAAAGTCCTCATTTTGTACAGAAGGAAATGAGGGCCCCAAATGGGACTGGAAGCTTCTCAAGATCCCCCTGCCCCACCAAGGTGGGGGTCAGAGGGACTTGGCATGGGTTAGTTCATGGAAAGTAAGTGAGTTGAGTGGGGATTTGAAGCCGGGGTCACAATGGAGGCCCAGGTCAGTGTTGTTCCCAATAGGTCCTGACAAGCAAGCAAGAGAGCATCTTGGTTTCTGACAGCAGGACAAAGGTCTCTGGTCTTGTGACATTCTGGGCCACTTGGGTGAGCTACTTCAGGGTCTTCAGGTGGGTATTTGTATGACTGAGTCTTCAGTCAACTGGCCTTTTCTTTTTCTTTTGGCAAGTTAAAGGGAAGGCTGGGTAGCTTCTCTGGTGATGAGAGTGGCAGGAGACTCCAAGTGGAGGCTCCTAGGGCAGCATCCTTCCCTTCCTCCTTTCTTTCTTTTCTTTTCTTTGAGGCAATGGGAGTAAGTGACTTGCCCAGAGTCACACAGCTAATAATCTGAGTCCAGATTTGAATTTATGTTCTCCCAATTCCAGGGCTAGTGCCCTATCTATTGAATCATCTAGCTAGCACTGAAATAACTTTTCCAACATTTTGGTTTCGTTTGAGTTTTTTTCCCCACTTTAAATTTATTTATTTATCTTGAGTTTTACAATTTTTCCCCTAATCTTGCTTCCCTCCCCCCACTCCCACAGAAAGCAGTCTGTTAGTCTTTCCATTGTTTTCATGGTATACATTGATCTCAGTTGAATGTGATGAGAGAGAAATCAGATCCTTAAGGAAGAAAAATGAAGTATAAGAGATAGCAAAATTACATAATAAGATAATTTTTTAATTAAAGGAAATATTGTTCAAATCCCACAATTCTTTCTCTGGATACAGATGGCATTCTCCATTGCAGAGATCCCCAAATTGTCCCTGATTGTTGCACTCATGGAATGAGTGAGTCCATCAAGGTTGGTTATCACCCCCATGTTGTTGTTAGGATGTACAGTGCTTTTCTGGTTTTGCTCATCTCACTCAGCATCAGTCCATGCAAATCCCTCCAGGCTTCCCTGAATTCCCATCCCTCCTGGTTTCTAATAGAACAATAGTGTTCCATGACATGCATAGACCACAGTTTGCTAAGCCAGGCCCCAATTGAAGGACATTCACTTGATTTCCAATTCTTTGCCACCACAAACAGGGCTGCTATGAATATTTTTGTACAAGTGATGTTTTTATCCTTTTTTAATCATCTCTTCAGGGTATAGACCCAGTAGTGGTATTGCTGGGTCAAAGGGGATTGCACATTTTTTTGCCCTTTGGGCATAATTACAAATTGCTCTCCAGAAAGGTTGGATAAATTCACAGCTCCACCAACAATGTATTAGTATGGTTTGGGTTTTTTTTGCCAGGCAATTGGGGTTAAGTGACTTACCCAGGTTCATACAACTAGTAAGTGTCTGAAGCTGAATTTGAACTCAAGTCCTTCTGACTCCAGGGCCAGTGCTCTATCCCCTGGGCCACCTAAGCTGTCCCCTCTCCCCTTCCTCCAAATGGTCCTTCCAAAGCACTAAGTTGCAGGCAGGGATGCCTCCACCAGGGCCTCCTCCCCACCTTGTCCCTTTCCACTTCCCACCCCTGTATCAAGGCAGCTCTGATTGTTTGGTTCCTCTGAGGTACCTTAATCAAAATACCTCTGGAAGTCTTAGGGTTGCTAAGTTCCAGGCCCAGAGGATTCTAGGAAAGATCTGGGGCTGAAATCAGACAGGAGAGCTTGTTGGTTGAAGGAAAGATGAGCTCTGAAAAAGCAGAGCTTTGGCTCCTAGACAACAAATGGACAGCTCAGGATGGTCAAGTACACTTATTAGGAAGTGGCCACCCAGTTGAGCAGGCAGACCTGGGAAATCAAGGCTCAGCCAGGCCACATCAATATAAGGAAGGAAGTCAACACTGCCTGTGGGACATGTCCCCATCATTCCCGCACTGCTTCTGGGGAGCAGGGCCAAAGCCACAATCCACTTTCCTTAATTGGTTGCAGCAGGAGGAGGAGGCATGCTAGAACTTTGACAAATTACACAATACCTTTCAGAGAGCAGTCATTATGCCTCTCTCCCTCCCTCCCTCCCTCTGCCCTGCATCCTAAAAGGAGTCTCAGAAGGTACCCCCTCACTGGCATGCTGAGACAGCAGCAGCCCCAAGGCTTCCCCCTGACAGAGGTTCATTTGTCACCTTAGCCCAAGGACAGATGTTCCCTTAAATAAGGGTCTTTTTGCCCTGGTGTCTATCATCTTGAAAAAAGATAAATAGATACACAAACAGGTAAGATGGCTCAACAGACAGATACAGGAAAATAGATCTAAACAGACAGACAGACAGACAGATAGAAATAGACATCAACAGACAGATGGATAGATAGAAAGATATAAACAAAAGACAGAGACAGAAAAATAGATCTAAACAGACAGTGACAGATAGAAATAGATCTAAACAGACAGATGAATAGATAGAAAGAAACAGACAGACAGACAGAAACAGACAGATGGATAGAGTTATAAACAAACACACAGGTAGAGAGAGAGAAAAATAGAAATAGACAGATAAAAACAAACAGACAGCTGGATAGATAGAAACAGGACAGACAGGTAGAGACAGAAAAACAGAAACAGATATAGACAGATGGATAGAAAGCTAGAAAGATATAAAGAGATGGACAAAAAAATAACCAAATTTGGATAGAATGATATTCCCTCATATAATCTCATCAGTCTCATTTTGCAGGTTCAAGTCCATGATTCTGAGAAGGAGCCCTGAAGCTCCAGCAGACTAACAAAGGGATCTGTGACACCACATAGGTGGAGAAGTCCTGCTTTGGATGACCATGGCACTGATTCTGTTCTACATTCCAGAGAGTCTAGGGTAGGAATAGCCAAAGCTGTGCAGTTTGCACACACACACACACACACACACACACACACACACACACAATGTATGGATGTGCACACACAGTCACTTTCATGTGGTATTGGAGTTCTTGAGTCTAATTCCTTTCAGGGCCCATGGAGGACTTTGTTTGAAGGTCAGCAAAGCCTTTTGAATGCATGAATCATCTCCCTGGATGCTCCAGACAACTTCAAGGTAGCTGTGGTAGGGAATCCAGATGAGAAGCATGGGGCTCCCCCAGGTTGGATTGACTGATCTAGGGTCCTAGAGTGAGGAAGCATCAGAAGGGAGACCAAAGGGAGGCCAAATGTCACAAATGGAAATGTCATTGGAATCAACAGAAAGGCCAAGCCTAACAGCCAAAGATCAATTAACATGAGAACTAGAGGAAGGGGGAGGTGTCAGGGAAGAGTGTAATTCAGGTCCAGTCAACATGGCAGCTCTTGAATGGCACTAAAGGAGAAGCCTCATGTCCAGGACTAGCTCCATGACAATCTCATGTACTCTCACAGTCAACAGGTAATATAGAAGCAACCCCATACATCCAGCAAACTCTGGCCAAGGTAAATGGGAGATAGAAAGCAAGCTTGGAGGCAATGGGATTTTAGTTGGTACTTGGAAGAATTCAAGACAGGAAGGAATTCCAGCCAGTTTTAGAAAATGCGAAGTCTTATTTGAGAAAGAACAAAGGGGTCAGCATCTTTACCAAGAAAGTCCCAATTGGTGTGGCGACAAGTTGAACAGGATGGACAAAGGACTGGACAACAGCAACAAAAGCAACCACAAAGGGAGGATGGCACTATAGAACTGTAGAGTATATGCTAAGGAGTAAGGGAAAACTGGAAAGGGAAGAGGAGGCCAGGTGAGGAAGGATGGTAGAAGGCAAGCAAGATCTTATTTTAAAGATTCTGGAGGGCAATAAGGAGCCATTGGAGTTTCTTTGAATGGATGGGAGTGATATTCTCAGAGCTATCTATCTTTTAGGAAGTGAAATGGAGAGACTCAACAGGGAGCAGCAGCCCATTCCAACACACAATTATGCAATAGGCTGAATACTGGGACCAGGGTAAGTGAGAGACAGTGAGTCACCTAAATTGTACACCTGAATAATTGGGAAGATGGTGGTACCCTCGACTGTAATTAAGAAAGCTAGGAAGAGGGGAGCAGGGTTTGGGGGAAAAATACTGAGTTCAGTTTGAGACATGTTGACTTGAAGATGTCCATGTTTGACATCTCCATCAGGTTGTTGGCGATGGGAGGAGAAAGGATAGAGATGAATAAATAGATCACAGAATTATCAGTACGGAGATGGTAATAAAATTCATGGGAACCAAAGAAATCACCCAGTGAAATCAGAGTGAAGGAAAAGAGATGGATGCCCAGAAAAGAGCTCTGTGGGACACCGAGGATAACAGCATGTGATCTGGAGGAGGATCCTAGTAAAGAAGCCTGAGGAGTAGTCAGACAGGTAGAAGGAGATCTGGGATTAAGTAGTGGCCCAGAAACCTAGAAAGAAGACAGTACCAAGGAGAAGAGGGGGATGAACAGTGCTAAAGGCCACAGAGAAGTCAAGAAGGATGAGGGTTGGGAAAAGGTTTCAGGATTTAGCAATGACAAGATACCCAGTAACTTTGGAGACAGATCTTTCAGTTGGATAAGGGAATCAAACTGCAGAAAGTTAAAAAGTGAGAGGAGAGAAAGGAGAGACATCTATTGTAAAGGGTCTTCTCAGGCTGAGCCACAAAGAGGAAGGGAGATATGGGATGGCAGCTACTGGGGATGGGGATGTGCAGATCAAGTGTGAGCTCTTTGATGATGGGGAGTCATGGATAGGTTTGGAGCAGCAGGAAAGCAGCCAGTAAATAAGAGAGACTGACATTTAGTGACAGAGTTGGGATGATGGGAGGAGCAATTTACTGGAGAAGACAGGATGGAATGGGGTGACTTGTGCAGATAGAGGGCTCTGCCAGGGATGAAGGAGGAAATAGTGGGGGAAGGCTTCTGAGTGCTATGAAATGAAGAGGATGGGGGTGGGGTGGGAGGCAATAGGGTCAGAAAGCAATAGGTTTAGAAGATAGGTAGTGAACTGCCCATAACTACTGCTCTCTAGGTGGAGGTTAGATGACCACATGGGAGGGAAGGGTCACATCAATAATTCTGGATTTCATCTTCCTTAGGTTCGGCAGGGCCATCTCCCATCCCACTGTGGTCCAAATCACCCCAGCCAAAACATTAAGCTCAAGGCTTTTGTGCTACCCTCCTCTAGAGACTCAAAGCTTTCCTAGATTGTGGCTCTGGTTCCTGTTACCAAGCTCTAGAGTTCCTCTTTTTGCTGTTGGTCCTTCATTCTCAAAGAAGACCATGACATCAGGGAGATGACGCCATGACAAGCACAGGAACTGGACTGGGGGAGGGGGGCTGGGCTCAGTCACCTCCTGCAGAGGTGCTCTTCCAGAGTAACTGTCAAGTGGCCAGATAGGAATCGGGATGGCTGGAGATGACCCTGGATGGGAGTTAGTGTCAGTCAGTCGGGCTTACCCAAGGTATATAAGTAGTAGATGTCAAGTGTCTGAGGTCAAATTTGAACTCAGGTCCTCCTGTCTCCAGGGCTGTGTCAACTCACTGCCCCTAGTAAGTACTAACTTGTTGGTAACCAGTGGGATCTTGCTAGGTTACCTTGGCATGGAGAAGGGGAAATTGCCTGAGGATAATAAAGCAATGCACCTCTGATGGGAGGCTGTCATTTGTGTCCCTTCAATTGTGTCACATGAAAGATCACCCACTGGACATGTTGTTCTACTAACATACTGGTGTACTGAGTACAATCTAGTGATAGGAAATAACACATTGACAAAGTCCCTACTCTGTGATCTGTACAAACATGATCTCACTGAATCTCATAACAACCCTGAAAAGCAGGTGCAACTTTTATCTTCAGTGTACAGTTGAAGAAACTGAGGCCAATAGAAGTGAAGTGACTTGCCCACGATGGCGCAACCAGGGTCTGTGGTCAAATTTGAACTCCCAATTCAGCACTCTCTCCAGCCACTGCTCCACATAGATGAACACAGATGCCAAGAAATGAACTGCCTCAGGAGAACTGGGAGCCGCCATCCCAAGGTTTCCAAATAGAGGCCTACTATCTCCTTGTTAGTGAGGTTTTTCTGGGGGTTTTTGCAAGGCAAATAGGGTTAAAGTGGCTTGCCCAAGGCCACATAGCTAGGTAATTAAGTGTCTGAGATAAGATTTGAACCCAGGTACTACTGACTCCTTTATCTACTACGCCACCTAGCCGCCCCTTAGTGAAGTTTTAAAGGTACAAGTTGGAGTAGAGGCCTCCCCCCAACTCAGTATTCTCTGATGGGGCCTGGAAGTGGCCTTGGGAGTGCAGTTAGCTCACAGACTTAAGGCCTGGGCACCAGAGGCTGGTGCAGATGGACTGAAGGTGGGGACAGGGGTGGGAGCCATGCCCAGATTTCTGAGCCAATCACTTGTGACCTTCCTGGTTGGCAAGGTGAAGGGAAGGAACCACAGGAGGTGATGGTGAGCCCTGTCAGGTTAATTCCCTTCTGAGTCAGGCTGTAGGCCTCAGTTGTCCCTCACCCCCTGCCCAAGGATAAAAATTGATCTGCTTTGAGGCTCGCTGGGAACAGTGGCCAACAGTTGCATCCTAGTCTGGCTGGAAAACACCAAACCCTATTCACATCTGGTCATCAGCTGAGCTAACCTACAAGGGCAGACCCACCTCCAATGGTGTGTCTTCTGGCTACAGGAGCCAGGGGCCAGGGAGACTGCTCATGGCCTGGCACCATCAGAGAATGGAGCTAAGCCCTGCTTACCCCAACTCTCCCCCTCCCCACACCAACCCCTCAAGCCTTGGATGTCTCTGCCAGCTTCTAGAGTTGGACTAAGCCCTCTTGGATTAGAAGTGTTTCTGGGATGGAGTTCCAAGGGAGGCTGGCAGTTAGTGCAACCTAGAATGGGGACCCCAAGACAGAGAAGAAGGGTAGGAGACATCTCTTAGAATCTCAACAGTAGCATAGGCCTGGCTGCAGAATATAGGAGAGCAGTCCACTGAGGCAGCAGCCCAGGAAGAGGCCATTCCAGTCTAAAAGAGCTGAGGGAACCTTACCTTCACCATGGAAACTCATCCCCCGCAGTGACTCAGGTAGCCCCCAAGGGAACACCTCCTGGGAAGGAGCAACAGCTCACAGTGCTTGGGGGGAGGTAGTGAGGAGGGAGGCCTTGTCCCCACACCCCAGCCTTGCCTTGCTACACAGAAGGAATCAGCTCTTCTCCTTCCCCCAAGCCTTCGTGATGGGGGAAATTGGTCAGGAGAAGGGCCAAGAGACCACACACTTCTCCCAGTGTTCCTGTTGGCAGGTTGCCATGGTGATAGGTCCTCACATCTGCCTCCATCCTGGTCTGTTGACAGCCAGCAGAGGCTGATGACTCTGGGCTTGTCTCCTCCCTGCTGTGGTCATGTCCCCTCCCACCATACACCTTAATCAATGAGGATTGAATCAGGGCCTCTGATGGACCTGGCAACAGACAGGACCAACAGTCGATGGAAAGGTGTGATGAGCAAGTGGAAGTGAACCACAGACTTGGGGGGTTGCAAGGCCCCCTTTCCTCAGACTCTCTCACCAGGAGGACCCTGGCCCACCTTGGACAATTGGCAAATCAGTTGACTGGGGGAGGGGACAGAGGGGACCAGTTCTGGGGAACCTGAGAGAAAGGGGCCCTCTCTCACTCAAGAAGCTTCAGTGATTGACTTCTTATTGCTCCAAGGTCAAACTGCCAAGTCCTCAGGTTGCCATTTAAAGTCCTTCCCAATCTGGTGCCAGCCTGGCTTTCTGGGTTAGAGAAACATTACTTCCCCTCACTCACCCTATGTTCCAGCTAAGCCAGTTGACTTCCTCCTCCCTGTGAATGCCATTCTTTGCTCCATCTTCCATCACTATGCTGTCTCTCTTACCTTGGAGTCACTCCCTGCCTTGGAAGCTAAGACCTGACCTCACTGGTTAGCTCTTCTCCCTCCCCCAGTGCCCTTATTCTACTGATATTTGGCATCTAGTCCTGTGGAACATAAGCACTTCCAGGGCAGGCCCTGTTCCTTCTTTTGTCTTTGTATCCTGGTGCCTTGCCCACCCAGGAGGTGTAGCAATGAATACTTGGTGGACTTCAGGAGTTTCCATTTGCCAAGATTTTCCCTCACATTCATCAAGACCAAAGATGAGCAGAGGAAATACAAGGTGGTTGGGGGTCAGAGAGAGTCTGATGATGGTGTCCCATAGGAAGTAACAGCACAGGAGAGCCTTGAAGGATGCTTGGGGGACAGAGCACCCCCAAGGAAGGCCTTGTCCATCCCCTGACTTCAAGTTGGAAGCAGAAGAGGGATAAAAGAAACGTGGGGCTGCCAGAGAGAACCAGGAAGCAGGGATACATATTGAATGAAGGGCTGAGGAAAAAAGAAGAGAGAGGGGAGCAGCAGGAGGAAGGAAAGAATGTCCTCCTCTGCCATTTCCCTGTGACCTCCCTGCCCTTCATCCCAGAGGCCTTCCAGTGGGGACTGCTCAGCTCTTCTTTTGGATGATTTGTGCCAAGTCAAAAGAGCCACTTTCGATAATCAAAGGAAGCCAGTACCTCCCACCCTGCTACCTGACCCTCCCCTTCTCAGGATGCCATCCCTCACCCACCGGAAGGAACTGGCCCACTGCCTTTGTGGTGACACATCCACACATTCCCTGCCCAGTCTTTCCTGCTGCCAGATTAATCTTCCTAAAACATTGCTTTTAGCACAGCTTTGCCTGCCCCAAGAAACTTCCCTCAACTCTCCAATGCCAACAAGAGAAATTCCAAAAACTCTTCAGTCTTCTGTTACGTTGGTATCCCTTCCTGGAATGGTCCTCCCTGCCTCCTACCCACCCTCTCTGCATTCCCCCATCCACTTATTCCAGCCTTACTCTTTCTCTGAGGCTGGCCGTCACCAGGTGCCTTCCTGGTGACTCTTCAGTTGACCCTAAAGACTTCGTTTACTACTTGTGTTTGTGTCCCATCCTCCCCCATCACCTGTCCCTTACCATTGCAGGACACTCCAGCTGGAAACTTTCTGGACTTGGAGCTGGCAGGGGCCTTGTCAGGCAAACCTGAGGCTCACTTGTCACTGTACCAGAGTGTGCCCTGGTAAGGGGAGCCCACCCATGGTTATGACCTCTGATCTGACCACAGCCTCTGACCTTCACCCATATGAACTATTCTTCCTCCTGTAATTCACCAGTGGGCTACTCCTCCTGAGCTTCCCTGCCCTTTGGTCTTTGGCCCCTCATGGGCTGACATGTTGCCACTACACTCTTGGCTGTCTTGGTCAATGAACCATGCCTGCTGCTCCCCACTCCTAAGGGAGTTCTTGGGTGAGCTGTGAGTCAGGGGGTCCTCTGAATACCTCCTGGAGTCCCACTGGTGCTGGTCCCTCTTCCTACAGGTACCTTTGTTCTCTGCTCTCTGCCCAGCTTTCTCAATGACCCGTGAGTCTATACACATATCTCCAACTTTCCTTCCCTAGCATTGGCATCTTGGGGGTGGGAAGGTGGCCACACATTCTGCCATCCCTATTAAGAGACTTCCAAATTCATGGAATAAGCACTGATGAACTACCTGCTCTGGGTCAAACATTGCAGATGCAGAGACAAAAATGAAGTCAAGCCAATGAACATTGATTAAGTGCCTACTATTTACTAAGCATGGGGGTGGGGAGGGGGGTAGGAAGAAAGAGAGGTCAGTCCAGTCGCTGTCCTCAATGAGCTCAGGGTCTAAGGGAGAGATAACACAAGGAGAACATACAGGATATTCCAGAACAAAGGGTAGGTAATGTCAAGGACTTCCCTGCCCTCTACAAGCCTCCTTTCAATTGAGGAGAAGCTACAAGGACATGGAACCTACTGGAGAGAGGCAGAGGGTACTGTAATGGGGATGGGGGGAGGGGGGCAGGCTCCAGTGACAAAGGTGCGGGACACCCGGCCTGAGCCTTTGCAGAAGCAGGGCTCCTGAGTGGGGGAAGGGAGGAAGGCAGGAGGTATGCAAGCAACCTTCTCCCTTGATGGAGAGGCCAGTAATTAGCTACCATATGTAACTTCTTCTAAGGCACCTGGAGACAACTTCTGCACAAAAATGCCTTTCTCCAGTGGTCCTACTTTACATGCAGCCAGGCTGCTGTCACATATGGGAAAACTGTAGCCCAGTGGGGGAGCACACAGGAGCACGGTTCAAATGCTGACTTGTCTTGTGGCTACCTCAGTGACCTGGGGTAAATCTTTGAACTCCTCTAGCTTCATTTGTGTGTTGAGGTGTGAGGGGGATTCTTCCAAGGGTCCAACAAGCATTTATTAAAGACTCTGTGCTAGGCACCAAGGAGATAAAAACCAAACTAAAGAAATCAAAATGCTAGCGAAAGGCATTCCGAGTAAGGGGCCCAGCTAGAGAAGAGCCAGAATTTCCACTTTTCTCCTCCTCATTAACTTAAAGACACTGAGCCTTGTCTAACTCCATACTCCTGTGCATCATTGGCTATGGGCTAGTAGATAGTAGGCCTCTTGGCTTCTTCTTTGGCCAGGGTACTCAATTTCTATTCCCCTGCTTTTTCTGAAGCCTTCTCGTGTGTTATCTGTGTGTGTGTGTGTGTGTAAGGAAAAGAGGGAAATGGGCGAAAGGAAAGGGGAATAAAAGCAGAAAGGGAGGAAGAGAGGAGGTTGCAGAAGGGAAGAGTGAGAAAGCGAGAGGAAGCGCAAGCACAGAGAGGGAAGCACAGAGAGGGAAAAGGGAAGGAGGGATGATGTAGGGAGGGGGAAGGAGGGAGAGAGAGAGGCAGGGAGGGAGAGGGAGAGGGAGGAGGAGGAGGAGGAGGAGAGAGAGAGAGAGACAGAGAGAGAGAGAGAGAGAGAGAGAGAGAGAGAGAGAGAGAGAGAGAAGGGAGGAGGAGAGGGAGAGGGAGAGGGGGAGAGCATGAGCGTCAGCAGCAGGAGTCTGCCTTTTTTTTTGCTTTCCCGCATACATTGCATCTGTCCCTCTTTTCGCCTTGTGCCCCATTCTCGCCCTTGGATAATCAAGTCCCCTTTTGGTGATCTGCCCTGACACAGCAGCAGGGCTCCAGATAATCCCTAAATCCTGCTTGTTTGGCCTGGAGATGCCTAATATGATTTGTTTTATAGCTATTTCCCTTCCTAATTCTGTTTTGCTTGGGTCAATATTAGGATGAGTTTGCAGTCCCTGAGCACACAGGGACTGGTGGGAAGGGGAGGAGGCCTGGGAGGTGGCCCAGTAGCATGCTGGGTAGGAGGAGGAGGGGCACCTTGGAACTAGAGAATTGCTCGAGATCAGCCAGCCAGCCAGTCAACAAATATTTATAAGCAAGACTACAAAGGACCTCAAACACTGTAGCCTGGCCCAAGTCAGGTGGAAGGAACCTAGTGAGCTGTCTGTGGTTCTAGGAGCTCTGCAAACGAACTAGCCTCCTTAGACTCTTCACCCCCCCCACACACACACATACACACACTCCCACTAGAAGATTAGAGATCTTGGTCATCCATTAGTCCTCCTTTCATAGATCTAGGCCTGGAAGGACCCTCAGAGATCATCTAGTCCAACCTCTCTCATTTTATGGCTAGTAAGCAGCATAGATGTAATTGGAACCCCAAACTTTTGCCCCCTCAATTTTGGCATGTGTTAGTTTACATATGAATGCAAATGTCTTCTGGAGTATCTGGCCATGGGTATGTCTGCCAGCAGAGCCTGTGGAAGGTGTGAGGGGCAAAACAGCAGCTATTGTTTAGAGCAGTAGTATGAGGGAACTGTGGAAAGTTTCAGATTCCAATCAATTCTAGTGGAGGCCCTATGAAAGGACCAGTAAAAATATGGCACTTGAGATAACTTGACCAAGGCAAACCTAAACTTAGAGATGGAAGGCTCTTAGGTCAACTAGTTCAGGCCTCTCATTTTACACAAAAGAAATGGAGATCAGGGCGGCTAGGTGGTGTAGTGAATAAAGCAACGGCCTTGGAGTCAGGAGTACCTGGGTTCAAATCCGGTCTCAGACACTTAATAATTACCTAGCTGTGTGGCCTTGGGCAAGCCACTTAACCCCATTTGCCTTGCAAAAAAACCTAAAAAAAAAAAAGAAATGGAGATCCAGTGAGGTCAAGGGACTTGCCTAAGATTACAAAGCTAGTTAATGACATATTGGAATTAAGGTTCTGGTTTTCTGTCTCTTAGTCCAGTCCCACAAGAACATATTAGCTCATATAATAAAAATGACAATTCTACCAAAAATAAACTATCTGTTTAGTGCCCTACCAATCAAAATTCCAAAAAATTACTTTAATGAGTTAGAAAAAAATTGTAAGTAAATTCATATGGAGAAATAAAAAGTCAAGAATTGCCAGGAGCTTAATAAAAAAAAATGCAAACAAAGGTGGCTTAGCACTACCCGATCTAAAATTATATTATAAAGCATCAGTCATCAAAACTGTTTGGTATTGCCTAAGAAATAGAGTGGTGGACAAGTGGAATAGACTAGGTGTAAAAGCAGGAGATGATTACAGTAATCTGCTGTTTGATAAACCCAAAGAGTCCGGTCATTGGGATAAAAACTTCCTCTTTGATAAAAACTGCTGGGATAATTGGAAGTTAGTATGAAAGAAACTTAGATTAGACCAACACCTCACACCCTTTACCAAGATAAGATCCAAATAGTTACAGGACATAGACATAAAAAACAATACCATAAGCAAATTAGAAGATCAAGGACTAGTCTACCTGTCAGATCTATGGAAAGGGGAACAGTTTATGACTAAAGAAGAGTTGGAGAACATCACTAAAAACCAATTAGATGATTTCGATTACATTAAATTAAAAAGCTTTTGCACAGATAAAATCAATGTAATCAAGATCAAAAGAAAAGTAGTAAATTGGGAAACAATCTTTACAACTAATGATTCTGACAAAGGACTCATTTCTAAAATATACAGAGAACTGAGTCATATTTTTAAAACAAAAAGCCATTCCCCAATTGACAAATGGTCAAAGGATATGCAAAGGCAATTTACAGATGAGGAGATCAAAGCAATCCATAGCCATATGAAAAAATGCTCTAAATCATTAATTATTAGAGAAATGCTAATTAAAGCTTCTCTGAGGTACCACCTCACACCTCTCAGATTGGCCAGTATGACCAGGAAGGATAATGATCATTGTTGGAAGGGATGTGGGAAATCTGGGACACTATTACACTGTTGGTGGAGCTGTGAACTCATCCAACCCTTCTGGAGAGCTATTTGGAACTATGCCCAAAGGGCAACAAAAATGTGCATACCCTTTGACCCAGCAATACCACTACTGGGTCTATACCCTGAAGAGATGATGAAAAAGGGTAAAAACATTACTTGTACAAAAATATTTATAGCAGCCCTGTTTGTGGTGGCAAAGAATTGGAAATCCAGTAAATGTCCTTCAACTGGGAAATGGTTTAGCAAACTGTGGTCTATGTATGTCATGGAATACTATTGTTCTATTAGAAACCAGGAGGGACGGGATTTCAGGGAAACTTGGAGGGATTTGCATGAACTGATGCTGAGTGAGATGAGCAGAACCAGAAAAACACTGTACACCCTAACAGCAACATGGGAGTGATGCTCAACCTTGAAGGACTTGCTCATTCCATCAGTGCAACAATTGGGAACAATTTTGGGCTGTCTGCAAAGGAGAGTACCATCTGTATCCAGATAAGGAGCTGTGGAGTTTGAACAAAGTACAAAGACTATTCCCTTTAATTCGGAAAAAAGACCCAGATGTCTTATTGAGAATTCAGTTCTCTTTAGGGATATGATTTCTCTCTCATCACACCCAATTTGGATCAAGGTACAACATGGAAACAAAGTAAAGACTGATGGAGTGCTATCTGTGGGGTGGGGGTGGGGGGAGGGAAGCAAGATTGGGGGGAAATTGTAAAACTCAAATAATATCTTTAATAAAAATTTAAAAAAAGAACATATTAGCTCAGTTTCCTCTTGCCCAAGTGCCATTTCATAGCTCTATTCCTCAGCTCAGATTTCAGGTAAGCATCCTTCAATGCTCCACTCAAATGGGAACTGGTACCTCTGGCACACTTGAAGACTGTAAGTCATTTGAAGTTTATAAGAGTTGTCTGGGAACTGAGAGGCTTAAATGACTTATCCAGGGTCACATAGCCAGTATGTGCCAGATCTACCACCTAAAGCCAGGTCTTCTTAACTCCAATACTGATCTCTCTGGTACAAGCTTTTTCTCCTTTAGAGATGAAGTGACTTGCCCAGAGTCACATAGCTGGTATTTATTGGAAGTAAAATTTGAATCCAGATTTTTTTTTATCCCCAAGTCAAGGCTTAAGCCCCTCTGCCAAGGTGCATCTCTACAGCTAGAGCCATATCGGTATCTAGAAATATTTCTTGCTTCTGTTCTCTTGTAGCCGGCAACTAGGTCAGCTCTGGATTTTTATTCATTTATTTTTTGTATCTTTTCATCTTTTATTGTAATTCATACATCTGCTAGATTGGACCCAGCAGGATAAAGTCAGAGTAAGGTGGGAAAAGCCCAGAGACTGGGGCCAAAAGCTTGGGATTCAAATCCTGGCTCTGCTACCTTATGACCCTAGGTTATTCAACCTCTTTGGGCGTCAGTTTCCTCACCTGTAAATAACAGACATTGGGCTCATGGGCTGCTAAAGCCCCTTCCATTTCCAGATCAGCCCTCCCAAGTACATCCTATTGGTGGGAATGTAGCTAGTTGAACAATGATGAACGTGAATTCTTGCATTGGGGTCTGTCTAGAAGGAGGTCTTTATTGGTCCATCAGGAGATTCTGTGATGACTACTGTTCACTTAGAGAGTATTTTAAAAGCATCCTGTTGAGAGACAGTATGACATAGTGGATTGAGCTCTAGACTTGGAGTGAGGAAAAACTTGGCTTCAAATCCTGTGGCCTTGAATAAGTCTTTGGGCCTCAGTTTCCTCCTCTATAAACTTGATGACATCTAAAGACCTTTGCAGCTCCAACATCTATGAGTCTAATTTGCAGATTATACAAAGTTGGAAGGGCTGGGGAATAAAATTCAGAATGTTCTTGTCAATGTGCTGCCCTGAACAGGGAAGCCAGAAAGAACTTCACTAGGCTTCACACCATTTGATGTACCAAGTATAGGAGAGGGAAAGGGCTCCCAGAAAAAGACTGGTGGATTTGAGGCCAAATAAGCCATGGATTCCATGGCTAAATTAACAGAAGCAGAGGCACGAACAAAGGAGGACTCTCCCCTGGGACATTTCCAGAGGCAATGAGACAAGCTGGAGCTATCCAGTGGGGAGGACTTGGATCCATAGAGTTGGAGATCCCAGATTAGGCACCTGGGTACCAGCATGCCAACGATCTAATCCACGATGTGATCATTTATACAAGAACAAATTAAGGCAAATTCAGGCAAGGAGAAAGAGGAAGTATTTATTATATTGGCGAAGGAATGCATGTATCGAATTTGTGTCCCCTCTTGAGTTTGCTGCCCTGGGACAATGCCCTCATCACAACACTTTATGAGTGCAAAAATGACAGTAAAGGCCCAAGGGTAGAAAAGAGCATGGCGTGTTTGGGGGACGATGAAGAGAGCAACCTGGGTGGTGTGCAGGGTGAGTGTTTGGGAAGACTCGATGGGGAGGATTAGGGCTAGATTACAGAAGACCTTGAAAGTTAGGTAGATGACTTCCTGGAGTTCGAGATGGAAAACGACTCTTTCCTGAGACACCAACTGAGCCAGAATCTACCATGTTTGAAGATCTAAAAGAAATTTTTCTAGATTCATTCATTCATCCATTCATCAAGCATTTATCACATACTGTTAACTCCTTGTCTCAAGAAGCCTCTAGGAATAAAATACAAACTTCTCATTGAAAGGGACTTTTAAATGGGCATTTAAAGCCTGGACAATCTACTTTGAGTCCATCTTCCCAGGATTAGCTCTTCGTACTTAGTCCATTCTGGGTAACCTGAACTTCTTACCATTCTACATACATTACATCTCTTGCCACCAGGCTTTTGCATAGGCTGTCTCCCAAAGCTGGAGTGCAATCCCTCCTCACTTTTTCTTCTTGAAATCCCTATCTCTTATTCAGTCTAGCTGGAGAGCTGCTGCCTATATGAGACCTTTCCTGGCATGCCCCCCCCCCATATCTATGTGTTTAATTTGTACATTACCTTCTAGTTAACTTCTCGGTGTATATGTTGCTTCCCCTCAGAAGAACAGAAGCTACTTGAGAGCTGGAAACATGGTCCTGAAGAAGAGATATGAGATATGTTTTGCACAGGTGGGAGGTTGTGTGGGAAATTGTCAGAATTTGGGTGATATATTCATTTTGTTGATTTTTTTCTCATCCTCTTTATTTTCTCATCCTTTGTTCTATGAGATAGCCCTGGGAGGGGAGGAAGCAAGGGAAATTTAGGATCAGATATGGATTCATGTTAGGGTAGTTAGATGTAAAAACAAAAGAAATTAATGCAATTTTTTCTTTTTAAAGAGAGACTTGGGGGCTGCTAGGTGGTTTGGGAATTAGGAGGACCTGAGTCCAAATTGGTTTTAGACACTAGATACATACTGGCTGTATGATCTTGAGCAAGTCAGTTTAACCCAAAAAAAAACAATTAAAAAATTGAGAGAGAGAGAGAGAGAGAGAGAGAGAGAGAGAGAGAGAGAGAGAGAGAGAGAGAGAGACTGGAGAGGTGGGAAATAGTCAAAGAAGGAACTTGAGATGAAGAGAGTGATATGGGTGAGTTGGCATTTTAGGTCCCAGGCAGGAAGCACATGCAATAACATGGGAATGAGGTGATGAAGTAAGGGAGGATCTGAGAAAGACTAGGTGGTCCCCTCTCTGAGCCCCTACCCCACCAGTGCTCCAGCAGTTTGGTCTCTAGTTTCTCAGTGATTATTTCATGGACCCTGGCTCATTTAGCAAGTGCCTACTGTGTACTGGACACTCTGCCAAGCACTTCACACATCTGATCCCATCTGTAGATGCTGCTCATTGCCTGCTGAAGCATAGTAAGGCTTTCATATTTATTCCTCCCCTCCTCCTTCTCAGTGCTTTCAGGGCAAAAGTCAAATGTTTGTGTTCTCAGACAGCATGAACTCTAACATAGGAGCCAATGTGAACACATACAGTGACATACAAAACAAACACACTAAGCACACACAAGGAGAGAAGACGGGGTGGAGAGACCTTCCTGCAGGAAGACCCTCCTCCTGAATGGAGTCTCAGAGGTTACTGAGAATTCCCAAAGATGTCGGTGAAAAGGGGGAGCATTCCAGGCATGAGAGATTACTAGGGCAAAAGCCCGGAAGGGTCCTATATGAGGATAGCAAGAAGGGCATCTGGAGGGAGTGATATATGTATATCAGGTTCGGAAAGGTAGAGTGGAGCCAGGTTGGGAAGGGCCTTGAGTACCAATCAAAGACACACCAGAGCCATTGGGGGGTCTTGAATGGAAAAGTGTGTTTCAAGAAAATCCTATTAGAGACTGTGGGAGATTACTTGGAGAAGGGAGAGAGAAGCGGCAGGGAGACCACTTTTGAAGGCTCCTCCACTTGGAGGTACCCAAGCTCTCACCTTCGGTAGGAGAGGTGGTGGGCATGGAAGCATAGGTAGAAAAGGTGGCACCTGACTGGACAGGAGGGCTGAGGAAGAGTGAGGATGACACCCACTGAATTTGAGATCTTTGGCAAATTGAGAGGATGACATTGACAAAAATAGGAAAATGGGTTGGATGGGGTGGGAGGGATGGAAATGAGCTCTGTTTGGGACCTGTTGGCTTTGAGGGATCCACTGGGAAAGAGACAATAGGCAGTTGGTGAAGTGGGGTAGAGTTCAGGAGAGAGGCTCCTTCAGAGATGACTAAGCACCTACTGAGGGTGGGTAAAAAGAGCAAGGACTAACTCAGTATAAGATTGGCCCAAGGTTGTTTTTTTTTTATTTTTTAGTTTTTGCTAGGCAATTGGGGTTAAGTGACTTGCCCAAAGACACACAGGTAGGTAATTATTAAGTGTCTGAGGCCGGATTTGAAGTCAGGTTCTCCTGACTCCAGAACTGGTGCTCTATCCATTGTGCCACCTAGCCGCCCCTGGCACAAGATTTTATAGAGATTATTTGAGTCTAACAATCTTGTAAGATAGGCACTATTGTTACCCCCATTTTCCAGGTGAGAAAACTAAGGCTGAGACTTGCTCAGGGTCACACAGCTAGTGAGACAGAATTCAAACTCAGGTCCTCTTGACTTCAAATCCACTGTTCTGGCCACTATGTCCACCCTTGCAGAGTTCCTGTGTGAGGGAGAGTTTGGGATAAATGCAAGAATTCGCTGAGACATGATCTCTACCCTCAGAGAGGGACCCCTAGAACCACAGGTCTCTAGACTAGTGCTTCAAAGTCCGGGCTCTAAAAAAAGACACTAAAGCTGAGGAGGGAGGGGGTCACTGAAGGGTGTGGAGAGGGGGCCAAGGGAAGCTTGTAGGGGCAGGTGGAGCTTGAATTGGGCTATTAAGGAATTTGATTCCCTATTTCTAGAGAACAGAGATCTAGGTTTATTGCTGCCCTCCTCCCTCCCCCAGCCCAACCTCAAAGTGAATGCATAGTAGGCACTTAATAAAGGCCTTTTAATTGACTGACTGGTTGCTTGGTCGATAGCTGGTGTCCCAGTGCCCATCTCTACCCTCCTTGATTGTTTTCAGCTGCCCTGCCTCATTTCTAATGAGCCTCTCTGCATTTTTTATCCCGAGCCTCTTTAGGAGAAGAGATTCTTCTGCAGGCATCTGCCTTCCTTCCCTAGCTTGCCCCGAAATCCATGGTCTCCAGGAGCCGGCCCCATTCATAACACTTAACATCCAATTCTTTCCTGCCTAAGATTTGAATCACTGCAAAGAGATCCCTGGGAACCATCTCCAGTGAATGAATTATTAATACTCCCACCACATAGTCTGGGAGAATATTTACTTATATCACTGGGCAGCCTGTCCTGACAGCAAATCACCATTAGAATGGCTGCTGCCACGGCTCCCTTCTGCCTTGGGGGTCCTGCCTCCTGCCTCTTCCCCCAGACTCATGCTCCCCATCCTCCCTCTCCTACTCCCCTACCTCCTCAGCCCTGCCTCTCTCTCCCGCCCTCCCTCTCCCTTTGCAGCCATTAATTCTTTCCCTCCTCGGTCCTGTCTACTCCTTCCTCCCTCAGCCACAGCCACAGCTGTCACTCACCAAGACCCTGGAAGGGGTGACATTTCCCACTCTGCCACCAGAATGGCTGCACCCATTTTCCCTCCTGCAAGTCCCCAGTTATTTGACCAGACTCCCCTCCTTGCTCTGCTCTCTTCCCCTCTCCTCCCCGCCCCTTTTGCAGCAGCATCTTCATCAATCAGCTTTGCTCCTCTGCCTCCAGAGAGCCACCTTCTTAGCTTTTTTATAGACACCCTCTCAACCCCCACCCCAGCAAAGGAGGTGATGCTGTATTGATTTAATTAAAAGTGTAATTAAGCTCAACACCAACAAAGGCTTGAAAAAAATCTTGGGGCTCCCAAGCCTTGTTACAAACAAGTCCTTATATACTGCCTTGCAAGACCCTGGGGTGTAGTGGATTAAGAAAGAAGAGATTGGAAACTCGATGAAATCTACTTCCTCATTCACTTCTTGCTCATTCTGTGGCTGGGGGGGGGGCACTTCATCTTTATGATGTCCCTGTGAGGGAAAAGGTAACAGCCAACATTGAGGAATCTATACTACTCAGCAAGCTTAGAGGATTATTAGATATTAGATATTGGGACATTTTCAGAGTGGGGAAGGGTCTGGATGTGAGAGCTAACCCCCCTTCCTTCTCATAGTGCTTCTTTCTAAGTGGTGATAACAATGACACCGTGGGGGAGCAGCAGTGGGTGTTTTGGCTTGACAAATCTCAGGATCTATTGTGTGACAAAAGGTGGAAGGGGGATTTTGGATGACCCAGAAAGGCCAGGGAAGAACTGGTAGTGGCTAAGGCTGGCAGATTGGCATTCCTAGCAGACTGGGGTTCAGGCTTGTTAGGAAGTGAGGAAACTGAAGTGCTGTTTTGTGTCCTATCTCTTTCCCATCAGCGAGAGCATCTAAAGGAAGGAGCTTTGGTGCCTCCAAGGGAAGGAGGGCTGTGATGGATGTCTGTGGGTGATGGGCTAGTGAGGCATTGGTTGGGAAATGTGCCCCCGAGGCATTACAAGAATCATAGCAGAGGTTCTAGTTGGCTCTCTATTGGAAACCACTGTAATAAATTCAAGTCAAAAAGCAGTCATCCAAATGAAGTGGTAAATAATGATGACATTAGCTTGCTATGTGACCTTGGGCAAGCCTCTTCCCCTCTGTGAGACTCAATTTCCTCCCTTGTAAAAATGTGATGACTTGAACAAGCTATGATTGATGAGACAGCACAACTTCATGGAAAGAGTGTTGGAAGACTGAGTGCAAATCCTACTTGCTGTGCTGAACTTCCCAGAGCTTCAGTTTCCTCCTCTGTAAAATGGGATTAAGGATGGCTATGGAGAGCCATCTGCTGAATACCAGGTACGGCAGCTCACAGGGGTTTGCTTGTTGGAGAGATTCTCTTACTTAGCTATTAAAGCCAGTGGATCGATAGTTTAATCACTGGAGAGAAGTGGTAATTCCCTTAGGTTTTTCTTAATCCAGAATCTTCTCTCCCTACTAACCAGAGCAGGAGAGCAGGAGCCACAGCAATCCTGTCCCACTGGCCTCCACTTGGGAAATGGAGGCCAGGAAAAACTGGAGCATCCCGCCTGGGGTTGGGAACTCAACCAAGTTGGGAAGGGCCCCAGGCCCTCTCTACCACTTGGAGCTCAGCTAGTGCTGTTCAGCTGCCAGAGCTGGGCAGTCACTCGTTTTGCTAAGAAGTAAATTGTATGACTGATCAACCTGCCAGTCAGGACCAGTTAGCCTAGTCAAGGCCTCTTTGGAGATCAGAATTCAAACAAAGTGCTGCTGTGGTAGATGCCAGGCCTGTTAATGATAGAGTACACCTTAAAGGACCTCAGTAGAGACAGGGGCAACCTGGGGACATCCTGAAGCTCCCATTTCAATGTTTGTTGATGTTTGTGATGAGGCCTATGAATCCACTAGGGAACTAGATTCAAATCTCACTCTGCCACTAAATAGCTGCTTGCCACTAAGGAGCTCCTCCCCCTTCTGCCTAGGATTGTGTATGTCCCAGAAAGCTTTGAATCCCTTCAGTCTCAGGCTTTCCTACCCCCCTACACACACATCTCCTGGGAGGATCTCTATCAGCTCCATTTTAGCCCATTCATTCCCAGGACCATTGCTGCAACCAACCAATCCATCCATACATCAATAAGCATGTCTTAAGAGCCTCCTGTGTACTGAGCACACTTAGCCACTGGGGTGAGAAAGACAATGAAGGAAATCATTCCAACTCTGTGGAGTCACCATGCTCCCATAAGCCAGTTGGTCGGTTGGTTCTTGTCCTTCGTTCTCCAAGAAGACCAAAACGACATAGTGATGTGAGAGACAAGTTCCAGTGTCTGACTGTGGTGATCAGAATGTTCTACTAAGCCAGAGATGCTGGGAGTGTCCATCATGGGGCAAAGTGAGGAAGCACCGTGAGGGAGGAGGGGACTGCCCCCCACTTCCAGAATAACCTGCTGCTCCAAGAATCAGAAGTGGGAGAGGAGGCACCTTCCCATGGTGAGCCATTGTTGGACATCTCACTTGTACCTACAATTTCATCCCCTAACACTACTTAAGGCTATATTTCAGAAATGAAAAGTTGAAAAGTTTGAGGTTGATTCTCGAGAAGCTCAAGAAGTCTGTCTTAAACAGTTGCTGTGTACCAAGGCCCTTGGTATCCCTTGGGGGGATATACAGAAGTACATTACAGGATCCCTGTCCTCCAGAAGTTCACAGGCTACTTGAAGAGCTAAAATGGCCATATCTGGGAGGGCACTAGACTTGGAGGCAGGAAGACCTGAGTTCAAATACTGCTTCAGACATTTACTAGTTGGCTGACTCTTGGGTGTTCTCCACTCTCTGCTCCTCAGTTTCCTGTTTTCTGTACACACAAGAAAAGTCTGGTGCCACTAGAAGATAGTACAAAGAAGGTTCAGGCAAATGGTTCAGAGAATGCCAGGCCCCAGGAAAGGTGCCACCTGGACTGAGTTGGGAAGATGAGATTCTGGAAGAGGGAGCTGAGGAGGATGCACTTTCTCTAGGTGAAAACGATGAATGATGGGGAGTGGGGAGAGGGCCGGTGGAAGCAAATGACCTTTTGTTAAGTGGTTCATGCTGGAACCAAATTGGTCATATCACAGGAGCCTGACAAACTTTGAGAAATCTCCTGGTAGCAAAAGGTATGTGGGACCAGTGAGCAATAAGGAGAGAGCTGGGGAACAAGGTTCAGACAGCAGGCCTGACTGCTACAAGGAAGCCTTCTTCTGCCCCTGCCTTCCTGGCAGTAGAAGACTGGCTGAGAATGAAGCTCCCCCTAACCACCTCACTGCTGACTGGATTGGGCCAAACCAAGAAAGGAAGCTTCCTATCACAAACTGCCAAGCTCAATTGTTTCTGCCAGTGCTCCCAGGACCCTCTAAATTTCCTCACCCTAGGCCAGTGCTCTGACTATCCCACTTCACTTTTGGCCCTGGGTCTCTCCGCCTGGGCTAGGCTCCCCTGACCCTCCTCCACCACCTGTCTAAGGGGAGAACAAATCACTTTTTTCCCCTTGGATCAACTAAGACAAGGTTGGAAAATTTCACAAGAAACTCTTATTATTCTCATTCTCATTATTTTTTAAAGCAAAGCCAAGAAACCAAAATCCAACAGTGACTAAGGGAGAGTTTACCCACTGAGTACAGCCGTGGGGGGGGGGGGCATAAGGGCATAAGGTATAACAATATGGAACCTGAGAAAAAGCCTGGCCTGGATTTGAACCTCAGCTCACCCACCTACAGCTGTGCCTCAATGTCCTTCTCTATCAAATGCAGAGGTCAGCAGCCCTCAGGCTGGGGAGCTTGGCCTCCCCACCTCCCACCCCCGAGTTGATAGGAGTCTGAACAGGCTCCTGGCTCCCTGTCCTGAAGGTATTGGTTTTCATTCAGAATTTCATTTTCCTTCTCTTGGTTATGTGGGCCTATGTGTGGTTGAAATGCCTGGTACCTTCAGGCCAGGTTAGCAGGGGCTAAGGAGTATTGGAGGAGAGCTTGCTTCTAGAAAGGGTCTCCATCCATTAGGTGAATTGCCACCAGGCCTTGCAGGCTGACAGCTCTGAAGGGTGTCGATTGGGGCCACTGATTCTGTTGCCTTTTGGTGGCCCTGCCTGTCAGCCAGAGGGAAGACAGGCTGGAACCTAGAGCTTGCCATCTTATCTGGAAAGGAAAGTGGGATTCTAGAGCAGGGGGTGACAGGTCGCTGGGCAGGGCCGGGAGGGGGGGCATGCATGGCTTACACTATTGCTTCTTAAGCCTGTAGCTTACTTTCTATAGGGGAAACACAATGTGAGATCCTGGGTTTGGAGCTGAAAGGGGCCTTTAATGCTGTTAAGTTCAACTCCCTCCCCCCATTTGACAGAGAGGAAAGCAGAATGGCAGTGACTTGTCCAAGGTCACAAGCTGGTAAGTAGTAGAGTTAGTATTTAAACAACTAAGTATATGCATGCTCACTGGAGGATGAGGGAGCAAGCCCTGACTGCTGAAGACTGTGGCCCCTTTCTTAGAATCAGGTTTTTAAATATATCAAAGCAAATACATAAGACTGCAAAGGAAATCAATTATACTGAAATCCCAAACTCAATTATATCGAAATCCCAAACTCAATTATATTGAAATCCCAAATTATTTAAAGAGAAGTTCACAGACCCCAGGGGAAGACCTCCTGAACTAGGAGGAGCAGGAGAGACTTCTCATTGAAGGTAACACCCCAGCTTAGTGAAGATTTTTTTAGGTGGTACTGCAGTGAAGAGAATACTGAACCTGGAGTCAGGAAGACCTGAGTTCAAAACTAGTCTCAGCCCTACTAGTTGTGTGTCCCTGGGCAAGTCATTTCACCCGGTTTTCTTCAGTTTCCTCATATGTAAAATGAGCTGGAGAAGGAAATGGCAAATCACTCCAGTGCCTTTGCCAAGACAACCCCAAGTTGGACTCAATAGAAAAACAACTGAACAACAATAAGAGATTCTAAGAGGCAGAGGTGAGGATGGGAGGGCACAGCATGTGCAAAGGCATAGAGGCAGAAGGCCAGTTTGGATGGCACATGGTGTGTATAGAGAATTGATGAACAATAAGCTTGAAAGACTGAAGCCAAATTGGGAAGGACTTTCAATGCCAGGCTGAAGACTTGGTACTTTATCTTGGAAGCCTTTGGGAGTCACTCAAGTGTTTTCATTGCTAAAACCTTTGACTGGTTCTCAGACTTCAACCTGCTAAACCTCTCTGTGGTCTGGGACACTTTTGGTCACTCTCTCCCCCATGATCCTCTCTTCTCTCTAGGTTTTGGGGATCCTCTTTAGCTCCTAATTCTCTCCTTCCTCTCTTCTGCTCTGTCTCCTTTGCTGGAGCCTCCTCCAGAACTTGCCCTTGAACCATAGGGGTCCCTCAGGGGTCCCTTCAGGGTTCTATCCTGGGCCCTCTACTCTCCTCCCTCTAGACTCCTTGGCCTTGGTGAATTCATCAGCTCCCATGGATTGAATGATCATCTCTAGATTGATTACTCCCAGGTCTCCTTTTCTTACTTCTAGTCTCTTTTCCTGAGATACAATAATCTTGTGTCATCAAATGACTATTAGAAATGATGATGATGATGATGATGATGAATAACTAAAACTATGAAGGCAGAATACTTGTTGTCACTTCTCTTATATAGTATCTCCAGATTTGCAAAGTGTTTCTCATACATGATCTCAGGAGAACCACACAATGGCCCTGGGAGATAGGGAAGCCAATCATTCAGATCCCTATTTTCCAGATAAGAGAATGACCCAGAGAGGCCAAAGGACTTCCCAAGATTAAAGAACGGAAATGCCAGATTTGTTCCCAAAGAACTGCCAACAATCTTTGGGTTCACTCCATCTCCTTTGCCTCTGACATCCTGGACCTCTGGAGACTCCCTTTTCCTACCTTCTTACCTCATACCTGGACTATTACAATAGCCTGCTGGGGTAGGTGGAAGGGCTCTGCCTACTTTCCAGGTTCTCCTTGCTTGGGTCTGTCCTCCAAAGAACAGGTCCAACCATGTCACCACCCTACTCAAAACTCCAATGGCTTCCTGTCACTTCCTGGAGCAAATATAAGACTGTCTGTTTGGAATTCAGAGCCTTTCATGGCCTGCCCCCTCCTACTGTCTCAGTCTTCTTATACCTCATTTTCTATCATGTCCTCTTCCATCCAGTGACACGAGCCTCCTGATTGTTCTATAGACAAACCTCTCCATCTCTCAGCTCTGGGCATTTTCTCTAGCTGTCCCCCAGGCCTTGAATGTTCTCCCTCCTTCATTCTACTGACCTCCCTGGTTTCCTTTAAGTCCCAACTGGAAGCTTTCCCCTACTCTGTGTTCATCCCAGGGCTTTCTCTATGTTCATCATTTTCTACTTTTGTCTAGAGCTGGTTTTGTCTGTAATTGCTTGCATGTTGGCTTCCCCACTAGATTGGAAGCTCCTTGAAGGCAGGGAGTGGCTTTTGCCTCTTTTTGTGTCCCCAGTGCTTAGCACAGTGACCCAGCACATAGTAGGCACTTAATAAATGTTGATTGATTGCTTAATATTCATAAGCCTTCTGAGCATGGGCCCCTGAGGGCTTTGCAGCTGCTCCATTCTGCTCACCAAAGCTCTCCTCCTTGGCCTGGCTGATGACATTGGAGAAAAGGCTTCAGCTAAGCAAGAATGGCCTGATCACCTAGTCAGTCCTCTTTGACCAGGAGGGGGAAAAGAGGGGAGTGCCATTTTGTATCTCACTGTGTCCTACACACGATAATGATGATGATGATGATGATGATGATGATGATAATAACCACCATTTGTAATGTTTATGGTTTGCAAAGTGTTTTCTACGGATCGTCTCCTTTGATCCTCACAACAATTCTGTGAGCTAGATACTATTGCTCTCTTCCCCAACTTACAGGTCAGGAAGTTAAGGCTGACCAAAGTTGAGTAACCAAGCAGGGTCAGGCAGCTAGTTGAAGTCTGTCAGTAAGTGCTACTCCATGGGGGCTTCTCTAGGAGCCTCAAACAGAAAGAGAATGTGCCTCTGGCCTAGGCCCCAGGGTAAGGAGCAGGTCTGAAGAGAATTCAGGGAACAGGAGGCAACTAATCTGGAAAATGGAAACTGATGCAGCTTGTGTAGCTGAGCCTCCTCAGGGTAAGGGCAGGTATAGCCAGGTGTTCAAATCTTGCTCCCACTGTGCTCATCTAAAAGACTGACTGTGAAGTTTCCTGCTGGCACCCAAGGGCCAGACTGGCTACAGCAGGTGAGTGATGCTCACTGATTCACTCTATTGGCTGCTGGTAGTTTCTATTTGACTAATTGCAAAAGGGACCAGGGGAGCAAGCTGTAAGAAGGTCCACCTGTCCTCTGCCAAAGGGAGGCTCTGAGGAAAGTTGTTTTCTGTTAAAGTGGCAATTTTCAGCCCTTGCTCACTCCCCCCACCCTCACTTCAAACTGCCTTTTGGCATCTGAGGGCCCTTCTTCACCCCCCTGCTTGGATGAGGCACCCAGGCACCATATGGGAGAAGTAGGGCTGCTCATCTGATAGATGCCATCGATTGAGAAGCCAGCCTTCACCTCTGCCTATTTGGCAAGTCCATCTTTACTTGCATTTGCACTAAAGCCTAAATTGTTGGCCCAGACCCCTGGGACTCCTGGCAGAGGACAAGAAGGCTGGGAGAGGGACTGGGTCACTGCAGGCCCACTGCAGATGGGCTCCTAGCCCTGCCCAAAAGGAAAGACCACCATCTTTTCCAGCTCTCTTCCTTCAACTGGATCTTTTTGAAATTGCCATCCAACAAACACCACTGAAGCCTGAGCTGGAAAGGCAGGCTATGCTTATGAAATACGACAAACTGAGACAGAACGACCAACCAGCAGAAGTGAGATTCAACCCAAGGGCCTTGCTCGCCAAAGTCAGTGTTATCCTGGGCCACTTATGGACTTAGTATGAGAATAAGAATCCAACATAGGTTTGCTTCAACTCAACACACATCTCTTATGGGGACCTAGACAGAAAAGGGCCCAGTACCTCCCACTTCCCCTTAAAGAACATCCCTCCTACTTTAGGGGTGTAGGGGGGGCAGATGCTACACATGCACAGATAAAGTCAAACAACATGTAAACAGAACTCCACATTGTAATGGTAGAGAGCATTGTCACCAGGGATGGGGGGGGCAGAAAAGTGCTCTTGGGTATGAACCATGGTCATACTGGAACAAATGAAATCCTTCCTTTGGTGCTGGAAAGGCCCCCTGGAGGTTACTGAGGCCTCCTCAATGTAGGGGCCAATGGTTGGAGGCTCAGACTGGATTAACTGGGGGAAAAAATGTCAAGAGGTAAAGGATGTACGTGTATGTGGGCATGCATGTGGAGGGCGAGGGGGTGGGCTGAATTCCACTTGCCGATGCTCCCCTCAAACCTAGCCCAGGGCTGTGAGCACAATCGATGCTTTTGTTTCTGTTGAATTGACTTGTTTTCCTCTTCCCAGTTTTCCTTTTCTGCTTCTCCTCCAATGATCCAGGGAATTCATGGGCAGAGAAGGAGCTCATCCACCCTCTAGCATAAGCCCCTCATTTGACTGAGACACAGAGAGGGGATAGAACTTGTCCAAGGTCCCACAATCAGAAAGCAACAACCCCAGGATTTGGTCCCAGGCTCTTTGACCCTGAAGCCTGCTCACTTCCCTCTGCCCTGTGCTGTTCTGTCTTATGTCCAACAAAGACTTACCCAGGTGCTCACTCTACTAGCTTCCAGCACAAGAAAAACCAAATGGTGCAATGTTGCCTTAAGTGCCAGGACTGATGGGTCACCATGTAAATGCCAGCCCCAGTCACCCCTTGATGGATGTCGAGATGACAAAGAACAGAGATAAGGGAAATGGAGGCAGAGAACAATCCCTCTTCCATTGTTCAGGGCCAGCAGGAGAAGGAAGAGGAGGTGGTGGTGGTGGTGGGTCTGGATTGGTCTTCATGGAGCAACTGGGAGGTGGGAGGGCTGAGTTGCTCTGGTCAGACCCCCAAAGCAAATAAACTGCTCGGGGGTAATAGCAAGGAATCCAGGACTGTCATGCCAGCTTTGATTATGGCCCTCTCATGGATTTCTCTCTATTCATTCCTTCCTGAATGCCTGTGGTGAGCCACTGTGTGCTGGGGCCACGGAAGGCGGGGGGGGGGGGGGGGGAGCCAACCAAGAACCATGGAGACAAAGCTATCTTAACAAGTCCCATTATCACATCTATCTAATGAGGCTACTTCAATGTCCTCGAAGATGGGCTAAATCTCCAATCCGACATCGCTTCCAAGCTCCAGTTGTACATTCCAAAGTGCCCACTTGAATAATCGGTCACTTTTCCTCTCAAACTCACCATAGCTGAAAGCAGCCTTATCATCTCCTCACTCCCCACTCCCATTCTCCACACAGGGCTCTGGCTGTTTTGTCTGTTTATGCTAATGGTCTTACCATCTTCCCAATTCCCCAGGCTGAGCAAAAGCCCAAACACCCCATTTGCCGGGGGGGGGGGGTGTCCCACCAGTCCCACCCCTTCTACCTATAATTCTTCTATCTCTCCTTTCTTTTTCTTTCTTCATTCTTCCTCTCTCTTCTCTCTGTCTCTTGTCTGTCTCTCTCTCTCTCTCTCCCCACCCTCCTGCTCCATCACTCCCCTCCCCACATCTAATCAGTCATCATGTCCTGGCCATTATTCCTTTATATTGTCTGTTTGTCCTAGCGTAAAAATCAAATCTCCCTTCTCTTCCTGTTGATTGCTATTGTCCATGGCAGTGTATAGAATGCTTAGCTTCAAGTTCCACCTCTGCCACCCCTAGGCCATGCCCATCATCTCTCCAAGCCTCAGGAAATTCTCAGAGGCTTTCCTACTCAGTCAAAGGCAGACTTTATCTATTGATGAGCCTGAAATAGTAGAAGCATATAAATGGAAAGCTTGAAGGGTCCCAAATCTAGCTCCCCCTTTTGAATGAGGAGCAGAGAGACCCTGACACTTGAATGTCAATGACTCCAAATCTGGGACTCTGCTTTAGGTATGCTTTCATGAAACAACATCTAGAAGAAGAAACAAACCAAAACAAAATAAACTACATCATCTGAATGAACACTGTTCACTTTTTAAAAATTTCTCATGTTTCTCCGTCCTTTCACATGGTTTTCATTCTTTTTCCTTAGTCCTAATTCCTCATATAGAAAATGACTAATCTGTAAGCATGTTAAACATAAGCATATATGAACAATGCTCCCTAGACTGTTTACCACTGAGGGGAGCGGGGTGGGAAGGGAAGGTGGAAGAAAATTGTGTAACTTATAAATATGCAAGTGGATGAATGTTGAAAAACTGTCATAACACGTAGTTGGAAAAATAAAATCAAATATCAATAAGAAAAAAAGAAAACCATAAAAAAGGAATGCTTCCTGTGAGGGATGCAGGGGTTCCTGGCCATGCCTCATCAATGCCTTGAGAAAGGGGAGGCACAGATAGGACTGCAACAAAGGCATTGCATTGGGTCCAGTTGCTGCTAGTTTCTCAGGAGGGGAAGACAGGAAAAGGTTGGTAATCTGGGCACTTTAGGCCCCCAAAGTTCAGTGATGGCAGCTGAGAAAGGTAGGAAGCTTTTCACTGGAAGAGCCAACTCTAAAAGTTAAGGCACGAAAGGAAACAGCAAAGGAAACTAAGCACAGACATGATGATGGGAGAGGGACAAGTCAGATTGTAGTGACACATGGTTGGAGTCAGAGTTTTGTGGGAGATCAGCCTGAAAATGTAGCTTGGGGTCAATTTAGGGAAGCTCTTGAGTGCCTTAGTCTACAGGATAGACTATGGGAGTCATGGAAAGTTTTTAAGGCAGGCAATATTTTTATTGTTTTTTTAAGTGGTGTTTTAGTTATATGAGTCCAACTGGATGTGTGCAATGGGTTAGAGCAGAGACAGGTTGGAACCTGAGAAGTCAGGGAGGAGGGGTTGGTTCACTTGGCAAGGGTTTTTTTAATCTGTCCCTCAGCTTCTTCCTCTCTAAAAGGAGAATTTGGACCAGTATTCCCTAAGGTCCTTCCCAGCTCTGACATGCCATGTTCCTAAGCTAGACAAGAGGCAATGAGGACTAAAACTAGGGATGGAAAGGAAGAAATGAATGGGAGAGACTTTGCAAAGGAAACAAGTCACTCCATCTCAGTGTCCAATGTGTAACTTTGGAGGATTAAGGAGAGGGAAACAATTCAAGGTAACTCCAGAGTGTCAAAGCTAGGCATCTGGGCAACGAGTCTGCTTTTGGACATTTGGAGTCTGGGGTGATGGGAAAGTATTCAGGAGGAGCTGTCCAGCAGATCGTTGGGAATTGGTGGCTGCATTGGCGCAAAAGTGGTGAGTTCTTTAAAAATGAGGCAGAGAATTTATCGAGAGACCAGAAAGGAAAGGAAAGGAAAGGATTTGGAGAGGGTTCATCTTCAGGGTCTGGAGGGAGGAAGCCCTCCAAGAACACAGAGAAGAAGCTGGAGACCTCAGAAGACAAGAATGACGGGGCCTCAGGAACAAGATGGGAGAATTTTGCAGAGGAAAAAGCAAGCCGGTCACATTCACTACAGCAGAGAGATTGAGGAGGAGGGGGCCATTGAGAGTGTCAGAGAGCGGCCAGATGGAGGGGGGTGGGAATTAAAGAAGGAGTGGGAGAAACAGACTGTCATCAGGGTCAGAGGTCACTTGTTGGACAAGCTTGGAAGCAAAAGGGAGAAAGGAAATTGGATTAGAACTCAGGAGGGGGTGAGGAAATGGCTTGTTTGGTTGGGTTTGCTTTTGTTTTTTCCCAAGATAAGAGACCAGGAGACAGAATTACATACAGTGGGAAAGAGCAATGGACTCAGGTCAGAGGGCCTGGAGCCTAGGCCCAGCTCAGTCATTTATTGCCCTTGAGAGTCTAGGCAAGTTCCTTAGCTCCATGAGTCTCAGATTCCTCACCTGGAAAAAAGAAGCCTGCACCCCCCCCAAGCTACCCAGCCACCCAGTCACCCAAAAGTCCCACTGAGCTCTTAGACCTAGGATCCCATGGGCCTAAGCATAATGCAAAAGGAAATCTAGTCAGCAGCAAAGGAAAGGTTGAAGATGCTAAAAAGACAATGGCTAAAGATGGAGCAAGGGCACAGGGAAGAAATGTGGACATGGGAGCCAGGCTAAAAAAGAAGATCGGAAGGCAACATGAGAGAGAGGGAAGTAGTAACTAGTATGGGGACAAGGAGAGAAACAGAAGCTTGTGTCAGAGAGCCTCATTCTTAGTGAAAAAGGAGGCCAACTGGGAGCAAAGGATGAGAAAAGAGCTAGGATGAGGATCCCAAGGAAAATATCACCAAGGGCCGGGGGCAGAATTCATGAGCATAGGCAGGGATGGTGGTGGCGGCAATGGCTACAAGGGTCCCAAGTGAATTTGGGCAACTTCATCTTTCAAAGACAAGGTCTCTGGCCTCCAGAAATGAAGTTCCTGATTGGAGTCAAGACCAGGGTACAAATAGTAATATCTATTAAGGATGCTCTTATTTCTTTCCTTTGTCTAGTGGCCTTGGGTTCGAGTGCCAGTTCTGACGGTAAATAAAGTATACCTAGAGGGGAGAAATGCCAACAGGAGCTTCTGCTCTGAGTGTGTACCAGTCAAGCATGCAAGAGGGATGGTGCAGAACCTTGTGGGGCTGGACTTAGATGGTCTGGGGACACTTCTAGCCCTAGAGCTTTGTTCTCATGAGCTCCAGGATCTCTTTTTACCTCTAAATCTTAGGAACTTCTTAGCTATGTGGCCATGGACATCATGGTCTTGCCAAGTCTCAGGTTCTTTAACTACAATGGAATGATAATCTCTATCACAGAGTTCATAGGAGTAAAATGCTCGGTAAACCTTACTGTGCCACAGAAACACAAGTTATTTTGATTTCGAAAGGAAGACTGGCAAATTGCTCAATCTGTCAACAAGCATTTATTGAACACCTAGTACTCTATGGTGCACAAAGAGACAAAAGACAGTCCCTGCCCTCAAGGAGCTTCCTATTATTGAGATCAAGGAACGCTGGTGGTCCAGCACTACCAGATATAACAAAATCTCTAGAAATATTCTTCTGGACTAGATGGAAAGATGGGAGCTGGAGGACAGTACTGTGAGGTCAGCGCATAACTGGTAGAATAAGCACATCTAAAAAGAATGTGGGTAATGGACCTTTAACAACCTGAACAGAGGTCTCTGGAGGAATGCTACATGACTCTGGTCCTGGCCCTTTTATAAACAATCAGAATGAAAGCAGAAGCTCTTATAGCCCTAGATCTGGAAGGGACTTCATTTGCACATAAGGAAACTGAGGCCCAGGTTTCACATAGCTAGTAAACATCAGAAGCAGGATTTAAACCAAGGACTGCTGACTCAAGAATTGGGCGACAATGCCTCCCTGGCACACTTCTCTAATCTGTGAAGGATACAATGTAAATAGACATCATTTATTCTTTGGATAAGGGAATCAGTATACAAAATTATTTCAACAGGATGGAAATGTGCTCAAATCTGAGATTATATAAGATAGAAATGGATGTGTGCAGAGAAAGTCCTGTTCCTAGGTTCAAAACCGAAACCATATGAGTACAAGGTGGAAGGGGTGTGTCTTGATGGCAGATTATAGGGAAAAGACCTGATGAGGGAGGCGGGGCAATGGAAGTAGAGATTGGTAAACAGGAAGCCAAATTCTTGGAGACAGAAGTGATTGGACTTGACCAGTCCAGAAGGTGGTAGGAAGGAGGAAGAGGCCAAGTGACTGGTTTGCAAGGTTCATTAATTAGGAGAATCATGTTACCAACAGCAGAAAGAGAAGTCAGGCAGGAGCAGATTTTGGAAGGAAAATGATGAGCCTATGTGGGAGGGGCCTACAACAGCCCTGGGGAAGGTATTTAGCAGACACATGGCAAAAGAGAAATGAGCAATGGAGAGATAAGAGTACTGGAGATAATAATTTAGGAGTCATCAACATCAGGCTGATAAGATCACCAAAGGACTGAGAGGCTTGAGGGAAAGGAGAAGACTCAGGATAGAGCCTTGGGAGATGCCCATATTTAGGGGATAGGAAAAATGACGACCCAGCAGAGGAGACAGAAAAGGAGAGAGATGAGAGTGTGGAGGTTCATGCTTGTCAAGGGAGAAGAGAAGAGGGAGAGGATGGGCAACATCATCAAATATTGCCCAAAAACATCTGAAAAAAAAGGCCACTGGTTATGTACTTAGTGACCTTGACCAGAACAGTGATCAGGGACCATTTTGTTTGTTTTTTGTCCTGGTACCTCCAGTGTACTCAGCAGGTACTTAATAGAGCCCGTCAGTTCACTTATTGATAGAAGCTAGATTTCATGGAGCTAAGAAGTAAATAGGAAGTGAGGGCATCAAATTCAGGAGACTTTCTACATGTCTAGTAGCAAGGAAGACCAGAAGGGGAATCATAACTTAAAAGGATAGCTGAATCCAGGTCTAGCAGTCACATGAAGTTAGACATCAGTTTCCAACGACCTGATCCAAGAAAAAGGTTGGGTCTTGTGAAGGCTTGAGAATGTCTGAGGGAAAGGGGGAAGAAAGCTAGGAGAAGAGACTTGAGAAGCATGACAGAGGAGGGGCTAGCTATCTGAGACCACTTCCAGAGCTAATGAGAGGAGATAGGGCCAAAAGCAGAGGTTAAAGGGTTATCTTTGGAAAATAGAAGAACCTCTGGGACTGGGAGGAACAAGGAGAAAAAGGGTGGGGGGTATGGTGAAGTTTCCAGGAATGGTCTGTAGGAATGGAGCAGCTCAAGGTCTTCCCACTGGGATACAAACACAGATAATTGAATCTATATTGTATCACTCACTGACACTACCCCCTTGAGGTTCCCACTACTATGACTAGTTCTTCGGGAGGGAGGAGGACTACACCAACCAAATTACTGGAGGTGTGAGTTACACTATTATGTTTCTTATAGTGAGGGGTATGTTGTACAAGGCATCCTTCTCACTAATCTTTACCAGAGTCATTCCATCCCAGGGCTGATTTATAAGGAACAATACCATTAGAGATGGTCTGACTACTGTGGGAGTCTCTTGGCCTTAAAATGATTTCAATTCCTCCCTTATCATCAAGGCACTATGATGCTTCAACACTGGGCAGGCACTATTGGTGGTGCAACATGGTACCTCACTTATATGGGGGGGGGAACTAAAGAAGGAGAAATGGTCAAACTGATGATTAACCCACTGAGAGACAAGTTAGGATGTATCTGGCAGTTGCATTTGTTGCCCCCTTGAGGTATAAGTTCATTGAGGATAAGAGCTAGATAATTTTTCTTCTTTGCAGCCCCTGGGCCAAGCCCAAGCCAAGCACTCAGAGGCAGCTTTAGGATTTGGTGTGGGGAGATACTCACCAGACTAATTAAAACAGAGAACCATAGACTTCTACATGGACAAAGACCAGAGAGCTCATTTGTCCCAACTCTTTAACAGTAACCATTTAAAGAGATGAGAAAACATCTATCATACCAACCACAATTAGAAAGTCATCAGGTATGATGATCTAAGTTTCTAGTAGGCAGGGAAGACCAATCAAGAATATTACACCCTCTCTCTGAGCCTCAGTTTATTCCCTCTGTAAAAGGAAGACAAGACTAGACTCAAGGATAATCTCTAAAGGCTTTTACTCCAACTTTGTAAAATGAGGGGGGTGAGCCCATTATTTCCAAGGATGCTCATTTTACCTCTAATAATGTAATTCTATGGATTGAACCCCTAAAGGTCCCTGGGCCTGACTCCATGATGTTCAATAGAAGGGAGGGCAGTGACATCTTCCCAGGAACAACTTCGATAAAGAAAATAGCTGGTCCAATGCAGATGAGGACTTGTTAGGCAGCCTTTCCTCACTAGGTGGCAGGCCTGTTGACTCCTGAGGTATGTGAGTACCTGCAGGGCCAAGAGGGAGCTTTGGGTAGTCCCAATGCCCAGGCAGGTGTTCCTGGAGGAAGGAGGGTGAAAAGTTGCCCAAAAGATGAGGTAGCCATGGGAAGTGCTTAGCTGGTGGCCCCAAGGAGAGTTTGCACTCAGTATGAGGTGGGGGAAGGGGGGGAAACCAGGGTCACTATGTCTGAAAAAGATTCATTTCATTCTAAGCCCTATGACAATCTCTATCACAGGACCCTTTCCTTCTGCCTTCTTACTCCCTTTTCCTGGAATTATGAATCATTATCATATCTACTGTGCCTTTGTCCCCAGATGGGGGGTGTCAATTACTCCCTCTGCCCCACTCATCATCCCTTTCCATCCAAGCAAAGAAGGTAAGGTCCTTGCTTTTTTCATTCAGGAATTCATTCAAAGTATTTTAAAAATCACTTCATTCTTATTGTCTGTTTTTACATCACCTATATTTCCTCCAGTATTCCTATTCCTCCCACAATCTCTCCCCCACTGTCCCCCACTAGCCCTCATAACCAAGATTCTCTAAGCCTTTTTTTCTTTTCTTTTAATTGATAATTTCTTTTATTTTTCCAATTACATGCTTTGGTAGTTTTTCAAGAATCATCCATTTGCAAATTTATAAGTTACACATTTTTCTCCCACCCTCCCTTTCCTCCCCACCTCCCCTCCTCCACCACAAACAGTCTGGTAAAAGTTGTCCATGTACATTTCTGTTTAACATATTTACATATTAGTCATTTTATGTGCAAAAGAAAATCATGAGATAGGAAGGAAAAACATAAGAGAATAAACCTTTTTTCCACTGTAGGTTGGATCAATTGACAATTGTGAAAACCATCTATGACAGGAACCCTCTTCTGATCATTTGGCCCACTAAGGAAAACTCTTGGCTACCACTGGGTGGGGCTCAGGCTAGCCTGGTGGGAGAAGAGTGTGGCTAGATTTCAGCCCCAGGAAATGGGAATACTAACTGTGACTGTATAGCGACACAAGGAGGACTTGGGTCTTTGAACTGGACTCTCCTAGGGCTCCCTCAGGTAATGCAAAAAGGATATTGAAATATGACATAGACCTCTAACAGCAGAATTGGGAATCCTAAAGCTTAGAGCTGAGTTTAGGGGACAATAGTCATGCATTCATGCATTCATTTATTCATTCATTCCACAAGGTTTTTTAGGTAGCTACTCTGTGGAAGCTCTGAGGCAGCCAGTTGCTTAACCTCTTTAGTTCTTGCAGGTAAATCCTCTAAGCTACACAGCAATTATGAGCTGCCATGGAATGGAATGGAAGAAGCCCCTCCTTGTATTAGGCATCGTGCCAAGCCCATGACCTCACCCGATCTCATTTGGTAAAGCGGGTTTCCTCAACAAGTATTCCCTAGACCAGTGAAAAAGCATAGACCCCAATGTTTGGGGAGTGAGGAAAGTCAGAAACATAACAGTCCTTGCCTTCAGGGAGCTTGCTGTCTAATTGAGAAAACAATGCTTACACTGAGGGTCAATACAGGCTAGTTACAAGTGGATCCAAAGTCCTGCTGGGGAGAGCTCTAGGATTTTGGTGGAAGGAATGGAGGTGGAAGAGTAAGCAAGACCTCCAGTAGGGGTCCCACTGAACTGAGCCTTGAGGGTGAGATGGGAGAGTATTCCAGAGAGGGAAACAGCCTCTGTAAAGCCACAGACACGGAAGATAGAGCTAAGGACAAAAAAGAGGAAGATGAAAAGAAAGCTAGGATGGTAGCTCAGGGTTGATGAGACCCTGATAACAAATAAGAGAGAGAAGACAGAATTCTCAATTCTTTTTCTGCTTCCTCTTCCTGTGGCCAGAAGAATGATCTTTGGACTGAAGAGGACCACACCCAGGTAGCAATTAGGGAATTAACCTGAAAAACAAGAAAATGGCTGATAAGACAATGTCAGGTGGGAAATGGTGAGTTCACATTGCCAAGACCAGATGAACTACGCTGCAGGGCCTTGAGGAACCAACAGACCAGAGTGCTGGGCCAATATCAGTGGTCTTGGAAAGATGGGAGAACAAATGTGGTATCACTGTGTGATGTGATTTTCCAAAAAGGAAAGAGAATGCACTATGTAGGGCAAGGATCTTAACTTATATTATTAACAAAATTCTACAACTTCTTAAAGAGGTTATCAGTGGGTATTTAGGAGGAAACTGGTGCTCATTAGAGTCAAGAGAGTAACAAAATGATGGGCTAGACATTTTCTCCAGTCCTCTAAACCTCCAAATAGAAAGTAACACCAGGTATTTCCTTAGCCCACTGGACCTGGAGTCAGAAAGACTGCCTGGAGTTGTCCCACTCTTTCCCCAAGAGTTCAAATCCAGTCTCAGAAATTTACTAGCTGTGTGACCCTAGGCAAGCCATTTCACCCTGTATGCCTAAGTTTCTTCATTTATAAAATGAGCGGGAGAAGGAAACAACAAACCATTCCAATATCTTTGCCAAGAAAACCCCAAATAGGACATAAAGAGTCTGACACAACTGAAAAAAAAAAACCTAACAACAATGACAACACCCAAAATCTAAAAAAAAAAAGAAAAAGAAAAATCTCCCCAAACTCAGGAACTGATCCTGAGCTCACTCAGCACCCTTCTTTTACCTCCCAGGCTATTAGCTGAGAAGGTATAGTAGCAGACTCAAGGATATAACATAGGTTGGTCTCAAACTCACCCCTGCATTCTATTTTCCCCTCCATCTTTCTGGTGCCATAGAGACCTTGGCTTCAGGATGGGGACATTTGCTCAGACCTTGACAGGCTGGCCAGGAGCAAAAATAGAAGTTGGTTTTATGAAATAACAAATAAAACAGATAAACTGTTGGTTAATTGGATTTTTAAAAAAAAGAAAACAATTATTATTAACAAAAATGGAAAGGGTGAATTCACTACCAATGAAGATGAAATTAAAGCAATTTTTAGGAGTTATTTTGCTTAATTATATGCCAATAAAACTGACAATCTAAGTGAAATGAATGAATATTTTCAAAAATGTGAACTGCCCAGAATAACAGAAAAGAAAATAGAATACTTAAATAGCCCTATCTTAGAAAAAGAAATTGAACAAGCCAGAAATGAGCTCTTTAAGAAAAAATCTCCATTCCTTCCTGGGAAGATGATACTCGTAACTCATAAGAACTTTCTCATTATTAGGGCAGTTAGAAGGAGTTTATCTACAGAGAAGATAGGGGTGAGTTGAATATCAAGGAATGATATCAAAAAATTAAGGAATGAGAGGAATGTACTGGGAGAAAGGAAGCGGAAAAGACAGAATGGGGTAAGTAATTTTACATAATAGAGGCAAGAAAAAGCTTTTACAGAACAGGGAAAGGGAGGCAATTGAGAGGGAGTGAGTGAATCTTTCATCAGAATTGGCTCAAAGAAGGAATAATATACACACTCAGTTGGGTATAGAAATCTATTACCTTATAGGAAAGTATGAGGGGATAAGAGGGGGGTGGTAGTAGAAGGGAGGGCAGATTGGGGGAGGGAATAATAGAAACAAAACACTCCTGAGGAAGGATAGGATGAAAGGTGAGAGAGAGAATAGAATAAACTAGGGGATAGGATAGAAGGAAATAACAGTTAGCAATAGTAAATGTGAAAAAAATTTGAAGCAAATTTCTCTGATGAATCAGGCCTCATTTCTCAAATATAGAGAAACTGAGTCAAAATTATAAAAAATAAGAGCCATTCCCCAATTGATAGATGATCAAAAGCTATCAATAGTTTTCAGATGAAGTAATCAAAGCTATCTAGAGCCTGACAAAAAGCTACCACATTCAAGGAAATTAGATCATTGAGACAAGACAGCTTTACCCTACTGTCAAAAGTTTGTCATCTGATGATGCAGTATCTCTGAAGAGTCTTGGTGATACAGGAAAGACCTGACTCTAAAAGGTCAAGGTCTCTCAATGATCACCAACTGACTAGACCTTACTATGTCACACCACTGGGCTCACATGGGATAATGAGACTGGCCTCTTGGTACAATGGCCCTTCATTTAAATTAATCTTCTGTGCAGATCATGACATTACTTCCCTGATATTATGATCTTTTTTATTCTAAAGGACAATGGCTATCCATAAGAAAAAAATGTTCTAACTCACTATTGATTGGAGAAATGCAAATTAAAACAATTTTGAAGTACCACCCTATCAGATCAGCTAATAGGAAAGAAAAGAGAAATGAAAAATGTTGGAGGGGAGGTGGGAAATGAGACAGTGCATTGTTGGTGGAGTTGTGAACTAATTCAACTGTTCTGTAGGGTAATTTGAAACTCTGCCTAAAGGTCTATAAAACCATACATACCTTTTGACCTAGCAATAACACTACTAGAGCTGTATCCCAAGAGTTAAAAAAATAAAAAGGAAAAGGACCTATAAGTACAAAATATTTATCTTTTCTGGTGACAAAGAATTGGAAATTAAGGATATGTCCATCAATTGGGAAATGGCTGACCAAATTATGGTATGTGATTATGATGGAATACTATTGTGCTATAAGAACAGATAAGCAGGATGCTCTCAGAAAAACCTGGGAAAGACTTACATTAACTGATACAAAGTGAAATGTATTGTCTACAAAGTAGCACCAATATAGCAGGATTAGTTGTGAGTGACTTAGCTGTTCTCAGTAATACAATGATTCAAGATAACTCTGAAGGACTGACTTAAAATGAAAAATATTATCGATTTCCAGACAAAAAACTGACAGTGTCTGAATACAGATTGAAGCATCCTTTTTTTAAACTTTATTTTTCTTGAGTTTTTTGAATCTATATATTTTTTCACAACATGACTATTATGGAAATGTTTTGCATGACTACACATGTATTACCAATATCAAATTGCTTGCCTTCTCAATGTGGGAAGAGTGGTGGGAGGGAGGAAGGGAGAGAATTTGTAACTCAAAATTTTAAAGATGAATGTTAAAATCTCACTTTTCCATATAACTAGGGGAAAATAAAATACTAAGAAATTTAAAATATTACCAAGACCAGATGGTTCACAAGTGAATTCTACCAAATGTTTAGGTAACAATCAATCTCATTATTACATAAACTGTTTTTTTAAAAAAATAGATGAAGAAGATGCCCTATCAAAGTCCTTTTATGACACAAATATGGTTTTGATGCCTAAACAAGGGAGAGAGAAAAAAAGAAAAAAACTATAGACCAAATTCCTTAATGAATATCAATGCTAACATTTTAAATAAAATACTAGCAAGGAGGGGAATTGGGGGAAGATGACTGAACAAGATAGGAAACTCCAGGTTCTTCCCAAAGTAAATTTCAGAATGGCAGAAATAATTCAAAGTCCTGGTGAAGTAGTTATCCAGGCTAAGACAACTTGGGAGAGCATTAAGAAAGCTCTGACCTTCTGGTCTCATTGAAGTACGCATACCTCCTACCAGATTCTGCAGCATCAACAAACACCAAGACCTGGGGTGGGTACTGAAGGGAGGCAGTACTGTGCCTACTAACCTGGAGAGTGGGGAGCAGTCCTGGGGGGACAGCTTGTGGGTAGCAAAATCAGTTTTGGAAACTTTCACTTCCAGGTCACTGTGGGAGCTGTTTCACCACTCAGGGAAAAGATTGCCTAGGGGTCATGCCCACTTGGTTATGGCTCTGATCAGGGAAAGTGCCCTTATGAGGGCAAATACTAGGGCAGAGGGGGCTAAGGTCACTCTAGAACTGAGTCTCTAGTTTCTCTGGTTTCCCTGGTTTTGGTTGGGAGGTAGATGGCTGAGCTGAGGCTTATAAGGAGCACAAACATTGGAGGAGTCAGATGGGGGCCCTGGTCCAGGGGTGGAGAGAACATCCAAGGAATAACAGCCAGAAAAACTGGAAGCCTGAAATATTGTCCTCAATTCCTTGGGATTGGGGTTGGCGCTAATACGAAGTTAAAATGCAAGAAATAAGCAGCTAAAAAGAGAGTAAGCAAAAGAGGATGAATCTGACCATAGATAGCTACCATGGTCTAGGTTCAAATTCAAAAGAAGGTAGTGAAATTAAAACAGCCACTTCTCCTTTAAAGAAAGAATTAAAATGATCACAAGCCCCAAAAGACTTCTGGGAAGAGCCTTAAAGGGATTTAAAAAGGACGGCTAGGTGGCGCAGTGAATAGAGCACCAGCCCTGGAGTCAAGAGGGCCTGAGTTCAAACTTGGCCTAAGACACCTAATAATCACCTAACTGTGTGACCTTGGGCAAGTCCCTTAACCCCACTCCCTTGCAACAATAACAAAAAGGGCTTTACAAATCAAATAAAAAAGGATGAGGAGTATCTCTGAGGTGCTCCCCAGTTTGGGGAGCCTTCCAAACACAAAGGAACAGGGCAGGAAGGATGCTTTGGGACAGAGGCCAGGCCAGGGCTGGGTTCACCCTGCCCATGGCCTCTAGACTTTCCTCCTTCTCCAAGACTGCTCTCCGCGTCCCTCAGAGTTAGCCTGGGCTAGTGGAAAGAGTACAACATTGGGAGTCCCAGACCTTGCTCTTGAATTCTGGCCCTGACACTGACTCCCTGTGCACCCTTGGGCCAGGCCCCTTTCCATTTCCTGGTCTCAGACTCATCTGAAAAATGAGGGGACTGGACATGGAGGCCTCTCCCAGACCTTTGCTCCTCAACTCCTACCAACCAGGAATCACTATTCTCAGAATCTTAGTTTCTTAATTGGTAAAATGGTGATGGAAATGCTCCCCCTCCCCAGGGTAAAGAGGAGGGAGAGGTTTGTAGTGGCCTCTACCCACTCCTGGTTCAGGTCACCCTCTGAGGCCCTCTGGCTAGGCTAAACCATGCTCAGATGGAAGGTCCCTCCACCGGTACTTAACCAAACTGGACCTGAGACCCTCAGGCCTAGGAATTCTGCAGCCCCTGAAGCAGTTCAGCAAACTGGAATCTTTCTGCTCCTTTCCCTTCTCTTCCCCTTTCCTTTTCTCTTTTTCTTTCCCTTCCTTTTCCTTGCCCCTTCCTTTTTTCTTTCCCTTTCCTTCCCCTTCTCTTTCCCTTCACTTCTCTTTCCTTCCTTTCTTTCTTTCCTTTCCTTTCCCTTCCCTTCCCCCTCCCTTTCTTTTTCCCCTGCTCCTTCCCCTTTCCCATCCCTTCTCTTTTCTCTTTCCCTGCCATTTCTCTTTCCCCTTCTCTTTCTTTTCCCCTTTTCCCTTCTTCTTTTCTTTCCCTTCCCTTTCTCTTTCTGTTTTTTCTCTTTCCCTACCCTTTCTCTTTTCCTTCTTTCTCTCTCTCCCCTCCCCTCCCCCAACTCTCTGGGGCCAAGCAGGCTAGTCAGTCCTCTTCCCCACACCAGTCCTTTTGATCTTCTAAGACGCTGATCTCCCCTGACTGCACACAGCCCCTTTGGTGACAGCATCTCCCCAGCTCTCAAGGGTCCTTAAATGCACAAGATAATTGAATGCGGCCTGCTGGGGCCAGAGAAGAGGGCCTATGGTGTGATGGTAACAATCTCCATGGGGATGGAGGGATGCAATGCCACACCCACAGGAGGGGGGTGGGGCCTGCTCAGTTCTCAGGCTGATGGGGGTTAGGGTGGGGAACCACGGACTCATTCCCACCCCACCACCAGCCCTAGCTGGCAGCAGCTGGTCCCTGGGAAGGGTGGGGGGAGACACAAGGACTGTCATGGCCAGAGACAAGTGGCCCCCTCCCCCCCATCTGAGCCCTCCTTGTTCCCTGGCCATCCTCTCCCCTCTTTCTTAGTGTTTTCTAGAAGGAAATTTTATTTAAAGGACAACAAAAACCTCCAGAGAGCCTTTTAGGAACACCCAAGAGTCCCAAAGTCACCTTCCCAAAGCCCTTTGGTGAGATAGGTACCCCCAAGCTGCTCCAGGGGACCAGGATGCCAGCACTATGATCACTCTACTGCTACCAGTGCCCTCCCCATCAGCTCCCTGAAGACTGGCTAGCCTCTATAAGTTGATTTCCCCCTATCCTCACACTCAGTCTGGGCTACTCTTGGGCATTAGTTGCCCTCTTGCCCATCACACAGTCACCCTGAGATCCTCAGGTGACCTGCTGCTCGGCCTCCCTGCCTCCATCCCATTTTCCACTCAGTTGCCAATGTGATCCCCTATGATTGCTGACTTGACCAAGATAGTGACATGACTCCAAGCTCTCTTTCTCCCCCTCAGCAATGGGGATGAGCTATATCATTGAGGCCAAAAGGATGTACCAAGAGAGATGGTGGTTGGGGTAAGGAGGCCAGGATCACAGCTGTGTCTTGGTCTCAACTTCAGTGCACTTTAGTTGAGTGAGAAGTAGCTTAATTTGCTATCCCCTTTGCCCCCTACAAATATGCTAATGGGGTATAGGAAGTGACATGGAGCCTGCTGAGTAGCATGTGTCTTTGCCTTTCCAGTCCCATTCTCTTGATAGTCTGAGAGTCCAACCAAAAACCCAACCAAACTAGTGGTTAGTGTCTCAGTTGTGTAGACACAGTCCATGCTTATCCCAAAGACTCTAGAGGACAGCAGGTGCACCTGGGTGGGTGAAGGAGGGACCTTTTGCCCATTTGGCAGCTCAAAGGATGCAGAGGCCGAATTTGGAGCATTAGATATCATCTGTTCTGAAGGGGAAAGCTGAGGCTCAGAGAGAGAAAGGAACTTGTCATACAGCCACAATGTTAATGACCCGAACTCGGGTTTCAGAACTTCCCAATCTATGTGCTTTAGCTTTGGGTCCCCTGTAGGAGCCCTAATGTCACATTTCCAACCTTTCCTGGAGCTAGAGGGGCACAGGATAGAAACGGCCCCTTCCTTGGGAGACAGACATGGGGTTCTATGGAGGATCACCCAGATAGGCTGCCACCTGGTGGCAAACACCAAAAAGTGCAGGAGATTGCCCCTGGTCCTGAAGGCCCTTTCTGGAACATCTGGGGCTGGAATGGACCAGAAAGACTCCATAATAGAGAGGAAGCCACATGACCAAGAACACAGAGGGAATAAGGGGAAGAGTTACGATTTGAACCCAGGTCTTCTGCCTCTCCTCCAGCTTTTCATCAAGCTGCTCACAAATGGTCCCCAATTCCAGGTCAGGCTTTGGAAGACTTGGCAGGGTCCATACCCCCGGGCCTCATCTGATCCTGAACTACATGGGTTGGCCAAAGACAAGTAGGGCAAGAGGTAGAATTATGTCCTAGAGGCAGTGGAAGGCAGGAAGCCTTCATCTAGCGAAGGTGGGAAGAATCACATGAAGCAGGGAGGCCAAGCTGAGGATGGCACAGCCTGAGGCCCATGTGTGACAGCCTCAGCCTGGGCTGGAGAATGTCAGGGATGGTGGTGCCTCAAACCTGAGGGCTGAGGAGGAGAATGTCTTGGGGGAATGGCAGTCATCTCTAGGAGAGATAAGGAAGAGCTTCCCAGCAGGCAGGGCTGCCTTGGGTGGGTCTAGAGATGTTCAGAGACTGACTACTTAGCCAACTTGTCCTTTTTTCATTTGTTGTCAAAGGCAAGTCAAGCAACTTGGTATAGTAACTGCAGTGCTTGATGGAAAACAAGAACAACCAAGTTCAAATCTGCCTTGGATACCTATTAGCTGTGACCTTGGACCTCAGGTCATTCCCCAAAACTTTTTTAAAAAGCCATGGCCAAGTTATGATCAACTGAGTTGGTGGGAATGCCTTCCCATACTGGGAGTCCTCCCCAATGCTGACAAAATTCTAGACCCATAGTCTGTTCTTGAGCTTGGATTACATGGCAGACACTATCAATTTTGTGGATTCAGGAAGTGGGGGTGGGCTGGAGGGACTCCCCAAGACTCAACTAACCCAGAAGCCTCTGTGTCACCAGGAGGGCCTGATCTAGGGGAGCCCCAGCCTCTGGTGGGGGTGGAGTGGGGGAGGGGAGGCAGTGCCCTGCCAAGCTGCGGCAGGGCAGGAAGCCACCTCCTGGAACAAGGCCCTGGGCCTCCTCCATGATTTCTGCCTCTGGAAATGAAGCTTCTGACAATGAAGTGCGTCGTTGGCCCAAAGCCTCATCATTAATAGGGGAATCAAAGCGCTCATAGCAATGCTCAAATGAGCAAATCAGCAAGGGAAGGTGAAATCCTTGGCCTAAATGCCAGGAAGGTCCCCAGTTCCTCTGGGGCTGCAGCCTCAGCAGTTCTGAGCTGGGGGCTACCGTACCACGAGGGGGGACTCCTGCACCCTAGGGTGGCTCACCCCCTGGCTGGCTGGACTTGAGCTCATTGTCCCCACACTCACCTTCTCAGTCCCCCTAGAGTAGGCTGCCATCGACGCATCACTCTCCCCAAGCTTTTAGGTGCAATGATGCTGTGTGGGAGTCCTGATCTGGATGCTACCCAAGCCATACCAGAGCATGCCTCTAGATGTCTGGGCCTCAGTGGAAGAGGAAAGTGATGCCCCAGTGTCCTTTACTGCCTGGAGAATGAGCATATCATCTGCAGAAGATTGAAAGCTCCCAGATCATTATTGCTTCCTTAGAAAACTTCCAAAGACACTACCAGGCTCCCAAGCCCCCCCACTCACAAAACTTTCCCCCTTTCTTCTACCTCAGTTTTGCTCTCTCCTGTCTTTTCAAAGAATCAGCAATCTGAAGCTGAAAGCATTCAGTAAGGGTCATTTCTTAGTCTAACGTCCTCAAATGACAGAGGAAGAAACTGAGGCACTTGCCCAAGGTCAATTAGGCAGGAAATTGCAAAGGCCAGATTTGAACTCTGTCTCCCTCTAGGCCCCTTCCATTCTATATATGCACTGGACAGGGCTGCCAAGGTTCCAATCCTTGCCCTCAAGGAGCTGTCAGTCTAGGCAGGGCTCTGGACCCATTCATAGATAGCAATTTATGAGGGATCAGATCAGGCCCAGCTGGGAAGGCTCTGAGAAGGCTTTGGGAAGGAAGGACTTGGCATTTGAACTGGCCTTTGAAGGATGGCAAGGAATCCATTAGGTAGATGGGACTCTGCCCTTACCTCAGCATTGTTCCCTCATTCTCCCCTTCCTTCTGCTGTCCCCCACAGCTCTGACCTTAACCCTTTCTTTTCTCTCTCTTCTTCCACTTTTCCATAATGTGTAGGCCGAACAGTAGCACAGGGCAAGCTATGTCCACAGGATGTAGCCCCAAGCTCAGCTGGGCTGGAGGGTAGAGTGTGGGGTAGATATTGTGAAGGGCCTTGAATGTCAATCCAATGACTTGGCAATAGGGAGCCCATGAAGAGTGCTGAGGGGGGGGGGTGCATCCCTTTTTCCAGGCTCAGCAAAAGGCCTCTTCCTTCGTGCTAAGCTCTTCCTGTGTTCTTGCCTTCCTCTCCTGCCATCTCCAAGACCCTGATTCCCCCACTTCTGTGTTTCTCTCCACTGGCTCCACGTTTAACCTTTCATCCTTTTTCTCTCTTGTCTTTCATTTCCAAACCTCTTAGGAAAGCCATCTACACCTGCTGCCCCAGTGTCTTCACCATCGATTCTATTTCCTGAGCTCCCCAATGAGGCCCCGCTGGCCCACTACTGAACATGTTCACCTGAAATCACTAATGTCCTGCTCATTTCCATTCATTTAGCTGGGCTGACAGTTCCCTCCACTCTGTCTCATCTCCCCTTCTCTCCTCTGACTCTTCTGGGACTTCCTCTCTCCCCATCACCCTGGACCTCTGCCCCCTCCACACCCATGCTCTCATTCCCAATCAAGTCTTTGACCACCAACCCCCACTCCTTTCCTCCCACTGGAGTCCTGGGGCTCCACCACTCTGCTGAAGCCCATCTAGATATCCCACCAGAACCTCAAACTCACTGTGCCCCAAACTGAACCGACTCATTCTGATTGTCCATTCTCCTGACTGTATCGCCATTCTAGGGATCCCCACAGAGTCTCACTGTCCTGCTGGTGTTGACATTTCCTAGGTGTGGGATCTGCAGCAAGTCACCTCACCATTGTAAACCTCAGTGTTCTCATCTGTAAGACAGGGAATACTGTGTTAACCTCCAAGCCCCAGACAAATGGAAGCCATGAAGTGGGGGTCTGGCTACAAGGTTGGACCTTTGAATGTATGCCTCGGTGAAGAAGGTAGTGAACTTGACTAGGACCCTCTCTGGGCCTCAGTTTGATGCTCTGTAAAATGAAGAGGTCAGACTAAGTGATCCTTAAGAACCCTTTATGATTTCCTATAGTCAATGCACCATTGGCATGTCAGTAATGTTTCCTTACAGAGGAGACTCTCCCAATTGCCCGTAAGTTCAAGAAGTATTATTACCCCTATTTGACAAATGAGGAAAGTGAAGCTCAGCTTAGTAAGTGGAAGGTCCAGGGTCACACAGCTGGAACTTGAACCCAGGACATTTCATCTGACTCCAGGGCCAAGCTTCACTCAACTTAGAAGGTGTTGACAGCCAGATGAGTGAAGAAGCACCTTCCCTACTCCCTCCTTTTCCTGCTCTCTCCCTTCTCTTCCTCTCTGGGCACCTTGAGAGGAGAGTGGGGTGGAGTGTGCATGGGAACTCTGAGGGTAGCCAGGCAGCTTGCAACCCCAGGCTCAGGCCATCACTGCAGCCTGGGGCCTGCCCAACAGAGAGGCAAGGGTGGGAGGGAGAGGGGAGGGGGAGCACTGCAGTCATTCTGAACTGTCAGCAAAGGCCTCTGGACAGGGAAGCTGCTCTGTCCCCTTCCATCACTCCCTCCTCTGGCTCAGAGGGCTGCCCCAGACAAGAGTATCCTGCCTAGAAGCAGGGGGAGGAACATATGGGAAAGGGGTCCAGTCCTAGCAATCTGTGCAATGAGTGTGAGGGCAAGAAGCAGGGTCCAAGTAGTCCCTGCAGGTCTGCCTCATTCCCCAAAATAAAAATGGCTGTGCCTGCAGAGGAATTCCTTTGTAGCTTTGCAAAATGCTAACTTCCCCTAAATTGGAATGGAACTTAGAACCCACAGAGGGAAAACGGAGACCCTAAGGGGGAAGTGACTTGCCCCAAGTGATGGGAGGCCATTTGGAGCCTTTCAACTTGCCCAGGCTTCCCGCCCCCTGCTTTGTAGCAATGGATTACAGTGAAAGGAGAGGGGGAGATGTGGGCTAGCTGGCACAAGCTCTCTTGGCCTTGGTTTCCTTATCCATAAAATGTATGTGGGTGATGAGTGTGTGTTGCTGTGGGTGGCCTTTTCTTATCCTCATCATTGTTGTTCTTACTACAGATGCAAAGAGAAGAGCATGAACACATGAACACACAGATTCCACAAATTGAATGGCCTGAGGGCAGCCCATTAGCTTGCTCCTAAGGCTACAAGCCCGCTGCTAGTTCTGGTCACCCACGGGGGCTCCTTGGAGCTTTCGGAGACCTGGGTCTGCTCCCTGTTCACCTCACTGCACTCCAAATTGGCAGTGGCTCCCAGTTACCTGTTCCATAATGTGCAGACTCACTCTCCAGTCTCACGTCTCCTACTGCCCCATATGCCAAACTGGACTCCTCTGCCCCTCCAAACAGACCTGAGTGGAAAAAGCTGCTTACACTCTTCCTACTTCCTGGGATAGCCTCCTTTGCCCTCTGTCCCCTTCCTTAATAGCCAGTGCCAATGTCTCCTCCAAGAAGATGGGTCCAATATGCCCTTGCCCTTCACTCCCACCACCATCCAAATGCCACATGGCATGTGTGTATCTTGAATCCCCATATAGTCCCAGTCAACTGTCTGTCTTGTCCCCTCAGCTCCGCTGCAGGGACCCACAAGTGTAAAGACCAGCTTTGGTGTTATCTAAACTTAGTGGGCAGCTAGGTTGACCCAGTAGATAAGAGCACTGGGTGTGAAATCAGGAAAATGAGAATTCGAATCCCGACTCAGACACTAACTGTGTGACCTGGGCAAGTCACTTTGCCCCACTTACCTGTTTCCTCATCTGTAAAATGAGCTGAAGGAAATGGCAAATTACTCGAAATGGGGTCATGAAGAGTAGGACATGATTAAATGAGAAACTTCCTAACTATACACAGCAAGCACCTGGTAAATGCATGAACTTGGATGAAAGCTACAAGTTTGGGAATCATTTTTCTCAAGAATTTCTAGAATACTTGTCCCAGGATAGGAAATGACCAGACTAAGCTGCTGTTTGATCAACCCAAGCCTCCAGCTTCTGGGATAAGAATTCACTATTTGACCTAAATTGCTGAGGAAAATGGGAAAACCTTATGGTATAAACTAGGCAGAGACCAGCATCTCACACCCTATAACAAAATCAGGTCGAAATGGGTACAGGATTGAGACATGAGGAGTGAGAACATAAGCCAATTAGGAGAGCAAGGAAATTGTTTACCTGTCATACATATGTAGAGGAGAAGATATTATGATCAAACAGAGATAGAGAACATCAGGAAATGCAAAATGCAAGATTATATTAAATTGAAAAGTTTTGCACAAACAAAACCAATATAACCGAGATTAGATGGAAATCAAAAAGCTGGGAAACAATTTTTACAGCCAGTGTTTCTGATAAAGGCTTCATTTCTCAAATGCAGAGAGAACTGAGTCAAATTTATAAGACTACAAGTCATTCCCCGATTGATAAATGGTCAAACAGACAGTTTTCACATGAAGAAATTAATTAAATCTTTACAACTAATGATTCTGACAAAGGACTCATTTCTAAAATATAAAGAGAACTGAGTCATATTTTTAAAACAAAAAGCCATTCCCCAATTGACAAATGGTCAAAGGATACGCAAAGGCAATTTACAGATGAGGAGATCAAAGCAATCCATAGCCATATGAAAAAATGCTCTAAATCATTAATTATTAGAGAAATGCAAATTAAAGCTTCTCTGAGGTACCACTTCACACCTCTCAGATTGGCCAGTATGACCAGGAAGGATAATGATCATTGTTGGAAGGGATGTGGGAAATCTGGGGCACTGTTACACTGTTGGTGGAACTGTGAACTCATCCAACCCTTCTGGAGAGCTATTTGGAACTATGCCCAAAGGGCAACAAAAATGTGCATACCCTTTGACCCAGCAATACCACTACTGGGTCTATACCCTGAAGAGATGATGAAAATGGGTAAAAACATTACTTGTACAAAAATATTTATAGCAGCCCTGTTTGTGGTGGCAAAGAATTAGAAATCAAGTAAATGTCCTTCAATTGGGGAATGGCTTAGCAAACTGTGGTATATGTACGTCATGGAACACTATTGTTCTATTAGAAACCAGGAGGGACAGGATTGCAGGGAAGCCTGGAGGGATTTGCATGAACTGATGCTGAGTGAGATGAGCAGAACCAGAAAAACACTGTACACCCTAACAGCAACATGGGAGTGATGTTCAACCTTGAAGGACTCGCTCATTCCATCAGTGCAACAATCGGGAACAATTTTGGGCTGTCTGCAAAGGAGAGTGCCATCTGTATCCAGCTAAGGAGCTGTGGGGTTTGAACAAAGTTCAAGGACTATTACCTTTAATTTAGAAAAAAACAGATATCTTATTGTCTGATCTTGTTACCTCTGAGAATTCTGTTCTCTTTAAGGATATGATTTCTCTCTCATCACATCCAGTTTGGACCAAGGCACAACATGGAAACAAAGTAAAGACTGACAGAGTGATTTTCTGTGGGGGTTGGGGTGGGGGGGAGGGAAGCAAGATTGGGGGGGAAATTGTAAAACTCAAATAATATCTTTAATAAAAATAAATTTAAAAAAGAAATTAATTAATATGATCTTTGGTCATATGTAAAATGCTCCGAGACACTATTCATTAGAGAAATGCAAATCCAAACTCTGAGACACTACGCACACCTATCAGGTTGGCTAATATGACAGAAAAAGAAAATGATCAGTGTTGGAGAAGATATGAAATAACTGGGGGGGGGGGCTGCTAGGTGGCGCAGTGAATAGAGCACCGGCCCTGGAGTCAGGAGTACCTGAGTTCAAATCTGACCTCAGACAATAATTGCCCAGCTGTGTGGCCTTGGGCAAGTCACTTAACCCTATTGCCTTGCAAAAACTAAAGAGAGAGAGAGAGAGAGAGAGAGAGAGAGAGAGAGAGAGAGAGAGAGAGAGAGAGAGAGAGAGATCTGGGGCACTAATGCATTGTGGGTGGAGCTGTGAACTGATCCAAATACTTTGGAGAGCAATTTGGAACTATGCCCTTTGGATATACCCTCTGATCTACCACTAGGTCTGTATTCCAAAGAGATTATAAAAAGGGGAAGACTCATATGTGCAAAAATATTTATAGCAGCTCTTTTTGTGGCAGCAAAGCACTGGAAATTGGGGGAAATGCTCATCAACTGAGGAATAGCTGAACACATTATGGTATTATGAATGTGATAGAGCACTATTGTTCTGGAAGAAACCCATAAGCAGGTAGACTTCAGAAAAGCCTGTGGGGGGGGTCAGGGGAGGGAAATGGGGAGTGGGGGGAGGGAAGTAAGATTAGGAAAAAATTGTAAAAGTCAATATAGATAAAATCTTTAAGTCAAAAGAAAAAAAGAAAAGCCTGGAAACACTCATATGAACTGATGCTGAGTGAAGAGAGCAGAACCAGGAGAACACTGGACACAGTAACAGCAACATTGAGATGATGGACTCGGATAAACTTGCTTTTCTCAGCAGTACAATGATCAGAGACAATTCTAAAAGACCTGAGATGGAAAATTCCATCCACAGCCAGAGAAAGAACTATGGAGTATGAATGTGGATCAAAACAGACTATTTTCACCTTAAAATTTTTGTTTTGTTCCTTTCTTATGGTTTCCCTTTTGCTCTGACTCTTTTTTCCCAGCATGACTAATATGGAATTATATGTAACATGATTATACCTATATAACCTCTATCAGATCATTTGCTATCCTAAGGTGGAGAGAGAGAAGGGCAGGAATGTTAAAAATAATCTTTACATATAATTGGAAGAATGAATTAATTCATTTTAAAAAATAAAATGCTCGGGGCAGCTAGGTGGTGCAGTGGATAGAACACCAACCCTGGAGTCAGGAGTACCTGGGTTCAAATCCGGCCTCAGACACTTAATAATTACCTAGCTGTGTGGCCTTGGGCAAGCCACTTAACCCCATTTGCCTTGCAAAAACCTAAAAAAAAAATAAAATGCTTGTCCTCTTCCCTCAGTCTCGAACTGGCCCTGCTGCAGACTGCACCAGAGGTCCTGATTCTAACCATCTGATTATCCTGGGGCTGAGGCCAGCTTCTGAAAAGGTCAAGGTTGCACCACTGGCTTTGGATATTAGTGGCCCAAATAACAACCCAATGATGCCCACAACATGGAAAATGGCAGGAAACTGGGGGTACAGTAAAAGGAGTGGACACAGAGGCAGAGACCAAGAGCCTTTTACAAAGTTGACCCAAGAGGACTTGTTGGGAAATGGTCCTTCTACTCACAATTGGCTGGAGACTCAAGCTTCTTTCTGGATAATCTCTTGACCTCAAGTCTCTTTGGATTTGTGGGGACAGGATCAGGCTCCAAGTGCATTGGGGACCCTTCCTGTCATAAGGCGGTCTAAGTCACAGGACTTGGGGAGGCTGCCCACCTGTGTGACCCTAGCCAAGTCACTCCACTTTCTGTGGGCAAACAATGAGGAAGAGGAGGCTAGATCTCCTTATCCAACTCAAATGGACCTTGTGCTCCAGACAAGATACAAGATGCCATGAAATCTGCCAGAGACACAAATGCTCAACAATGGAACTCATCCCCCCCCCCCCAAGACTGGCCCCAGGCTTAGAAGGGGATCCCGGAGGAGATCCTTAGGTCTTCCCCACCACCAAAAGAAACACAGGACCAGTTCATTCTTAGCACCTTTTAATGCAATGGGCCCTTCTCTTTGGGTCCAGGGATACAAGGTAAGGCTTGGGGGCTGGGCTATAGAAGCTTGCTCCCTATTGCTGTGAAGTGACCATTGATTGCAGGGTCTTCCTCCAGGGCTTCTCCTGGGGCCTCTCAGTGGCAGACCAGCTGAGTCTCTCTCACTGAGCACTCCTTACTCCCAGTCCTACCCCCATTTGAGCTCCCTTTGAGTAGAAGACCCCTTGCTGGGGTCTTCCTGAATGGACCTTCTCTCCCTCTGGGCTTAATGCACCTCCCTACCAACCTCTCCTCAGTCAACTGCCAATGAGTTATGTTTGAGAGTGAAGAAACTGGCCTGTCTGGGGCACCAAGGACAGCATTTGTCCTGCCCCTGGCCCACTGGGGAGTCATAGGGGGCAGGGCATGGGGTTTGACCTCTTACCCTACACCAACTCTGGGGTTCCACCCACAAGAGGGACCAGCTCAGCACTTACTATTTCTCTTAAAAGTTCTCCATTCATCCCCAAGGTTCATTTAAAAAACCAGATGCCTGTTTCCACTTTTTCTTAAGTAATGCCCTGGTCTTTCCTTGGCAAACCTGCTGCCCTGGCCCTTGTTATCACATAGAAGGCCTGGAGGCTAGGAAAGAACATGGGCTTGGGTACGTGGCCCAGCAGAGGGAGGCTCATCCCTGGGTCCTTTGTTTTAGTGATGCAGAGTCCCAGGGTAGGATGGGAGCTGCCCAGCTCATCTTAGGAGGGGTTAGTTGGCTGAATTTCAAAGATAGTAAAGTGGAAGGCAGCACTTGTAAAAAGGGCAGCAGTCCCACCTTAACTAGTTCCTTCACTCCCAAACCAGCTGTCCCTGGGTCTTCAAACAACTAACTCATGACTGGCCTCCAGCTTCTGATGGCTGACAGATTAGGGCCAATCAGCTGCCTTCGAAATCTCCAGGGCAGGGCCCCACCTGTGTCCACTCTACTCTCTCCACATCAGGATCCACAAGATCCCAGCCTCTGCCTGACACCACCCCGGAGAAGATACCCCCAGGCCAGAACCACCCCCCTCCATCCTGGTAATAGCAAAGGGCTATCTTGGAAGGAGGTCCTTACTAGTCTAAGTAGTCAGAGGACAAGCTGAGCACATCTTCTTCCAGTCACAGTCTAGAGATCCAGGCTCCCCTGCTCAGGTCAAGAGCAAAGAGGGCCTACAAAAAGAGGAGCCCCTCCATGCTATCACTAGCCCAGACTGGTACTTGTCTAGGGCTGTCCCATAGGCAGGTCTTGCTGGACCAGAAGGTGCCCAAATGAGACTGGAGACAGAACCACTTCTAAGCAGACAGGGCCAGGTGTCTCTGTTTCCCTCATGGGGTTTTGGAAAGGTATGTTCTAGTGGGGGGAAGGTGCTGGCCAGCACATCAACTACAATGAGGGAGAAAAGACAGCTTGCCCAATTGGGGTCCCAGAAATGTGGGTGTGAGTGTTTGCCAGCTAAGGAAAAAAAATCATCCTAAAATGTGAAGACCCATCTTGCAGAAGGCTTCTTGGGTCAAGGCCATGATGTGGGAAATGGCAGAGCCATTGGGAAGCACCTGGGGCCTCAGGAACAGGCATCAAGCCTTCTCTTGGGGCAAGCTTAGACTCTCTCTTCAAATGACCACTTCATTAGGGTTTGGGAGCATAAATAAATAAAATGGAAAGAACAACACTAATCTATGACAAATGAACAATGAACCCTTCTTTCCCGACTGCAATCCCAAAGGAGGAGGTAGCTTGGTCTTCAGCAGACCCAGCAACCAACAACCCTCAAGGGTAGGCCTGCCCTGCTGCTTCTTCACCAAGGCAGACTGCTGGAGGGGGTATGGAAGGTGGAGGGCAAAGGACAGAAAGTCTACCATCCACGCTCATGCTATGCCATGAAAAGGAGTCCTCCAGCAAGGGTCGCCATTGGCTGAGGGAAGGGAGTGTTCTGTGTGTAGGCACCAGTGGTGGTTCTTGATAACTAAGCCTGGAGCTTTCTAGCAAGGTTTAGGGGAAAGCTACCCTTGAGTTGGCTTCTTCAGATAAATAACAAGTCACCCCTCTGTCTCGGAGTTTCTCCAGAGTTGCCAGGTGGGCTGACTACCCTCTAAGCAGGGAGGAATGTGGGCAGGCTTGGGCCAGAGGAGGCCACAGGCCCAGGCAAGTCACCTTGGCAAGGCTCTATGAGTGGGTTCTGGGGCTGGGGAGGGCGGGGGGATCTCTTTGGGTTCTTAGCAACAGAAGGCACTTCTTGGGGCTGGGGTACAAGGTGAGTATCTGGAGGGAGGGATAGTGGCAGGGCTAGGGTCAACTCTCTGGCTGGTTCTGGGCCTGCCTCACCCCATCTCTCACTTGGAGCCTCAGAAATCTTGGGGGCCCAGCAGGAGGCTCTCCCGCAGACACTTGAGCTGCTCTTCCCCAAGCTTTATCTTCTCCTCCAGCTCTCGCTGCTCCATGATAAGGGCTGACTTCATCTTCACGAAGTGCTGGTAGTCTTGGAGCTGCTCCTGAAGCAGGTAGCGGGACACGGTGCCATACACAGCTTTTTCCCGCCGGTCCACATGCTCTTTCAGCTCCTTGGCATCTTCCAGCTGCTCTGTCAGCTGGCGCTTCTTCTCCATCAGTGCAAGCTGTGGGAAAGGGAAGTGGTCAGGGGGCATTGGGATTAAAGGTTATGCTCCTGCAAGAAGGAGTTGGGTCACTCTCCCCTCTCTTCCCACAGGTCATGTCCTAATTGCCAACCACTCTATTTCTTTCTCGTTTCAAAACAGAGGATATTAACCAGAGCTGAAGAATGCCAGCAGTTGGAGACAAGAAGACTTAAAAGGGACCATGGCAGGACAGAAACTGAGTTAGGAGGCACCACGGAGATCCACAGAGGGAAAGGGCATGGTTACCGACTCACAGTCACATGGCAGAGGAAAGGACCAGCCTGACTGATTGGCCTCCGAAGGCCAAAGCCAGAGCAATGGCAGAAGGAGGTGGGACAGAGGAGAGTGTTACATGAGAGTGGGCCTAACCCTGAGGATGAGAGAACTCCTGGCCTGTCACAATGGACAGAATGGGCATCCTGGCTCGCAGGGTGTTCAAGGAGAAACTGGATGCTAACTTGTCAGGGCCACTGGAGGGGGCTTCATCATCAGGTCCAGTTGAGTCAGATGTACCCTCTGCCCCCCCTAGATGAGGCTTCCCCACTTTCAGGACAGACCTTAACCTAGGACAATCTGGAGACTGTTTGGGTGGCACCAGCAGCTCCCAGACCTACTTGGACTCAGAAGTGGCTAAGCCTCCCCAGGTGTGCTGCCCAAGGAGCGAGGCCCCTGGGTCTACTGCAGCCTGCAACACTACCTCCCACTTGTCGCTTACCTTCTCCTGAGTGGATTCAGGGTCCAAGCTGTTGAGGGCATTCTCTACCCTGGCCAACCTCCCAGAAAGGGACAGTAGCAGGTTGACCACCTTGTCCAGGTCACCGATAAACAACCGAAACTTGTCAAACTCATTGGCCTTGCAGACAGCTTTCAGCATGGCCTCAACCTCTTCCCCCAGGGCCATGTTGGCACTGATGTCCTCCATCAGCCCCCGCTGGGCCTCCTGTAACACGGACAGCTTCTTGCTGATGCTGGCGATGAGTTGAAGCTAGCAGAAGGGAGGGTCAAAAAAGAGTAGTGGGGTCAGCATGCTGCAAAAAGCTGAAAACTGGCTGGAAAGCTGCGCCTGTGCAGCCCAGAACTAGGGGTGATAGCTGCCTCCTGCTCTCTGGAGGGCAGCATCAGGAAGGAGCAGCAATGGCGGGAAGTGATCAAGAGAAAATAAGAACAGCCGGGAAGGCTGGGGTCCCACTTGCTGGAGGGCTCTGGATATAAGGAATAGAGGGCTTCTGTTGTGCACAGATGGGACTTGGGTCCGGAGTGGCCAATGACTACATTCTTCCCAGGTGGAATACCCTGCCTCAGGAGGTAATGAGGCCCCCTTCACTGAAGGTATGCAAACCCAAACTTCTGGCCAACATCAGTCAGAGGAACCAAGACCTCCATAGACCAGAAGCTGGAAGGATCTTCAGGGCTCAACTATTCCAACTTCCTCATTTGACAGAGGAGAAAACTGAGGCATGGATTAGGAAAAGAACTTGCTCAAGGGACTGAACAGCAGAGCTTGGATTTGAACCCCAGTTCTTCAGACAGTGTGGAAAGAGAGAGACCAGGACTGCCCCGGGCCAAGGTCCATGATTGGACGTGGCTTGAGAGAAAGATCCCCGACAAAGGTTTCCCAGAGGCCTCCAGGGCTGGCCCAGCTTTCTTGTCATCCTGACTCTAATGTTGTGTTGGGGAAGGGGGGGGGGAGTCAAAGGCTGGGAATGCCATTACAAGGAGGCTCTAGCACACAGGGGTACCTCTAGGTTGTCCCATCTTTCTGACAGGCTTCCTGGACCCCCCGCTCTCCATGATAGTCACATCTGTGGCTCTGGGTTTTGTTATCTCCCATCCTCTTTTTCCTCCTTTATTAAATTTGCTCCTGCAGAGCTCAGGGCCTGAGTATGCTAGGGGCAGACAGAGCCAGCCCAAGTCTGCCAGCAGCTCCAGGAAAGCCGCGAGGAGGCGCCAGGCCCAGAGGTCGCAGCTGCTGGCCGACTCTTTTTGGAGCTGGGGGCAGGGGCCCCCCCAGCTCACACATGGCCCCATACTCTGCCTCCAAGAGGACTGGGGGCCCAGGTACAATTTCCGGGAGGTTTGGATAGCAAGAGACAGCAGAGTAGCCTGGCAATGTTGCCATGGCAACACTATTTGCTTATGAAATCGTATGGACAGAGGGCAAAGGGATTCCAGGAATCTGATTAGAGGGAAATGGGGGGGGGGGCTGTGGTGCTGCTTCTGTCCTCCTGTGTACCTGTTCTAAAGACCCCCAATCAGGCTGACAAACTTGCCTGATGCCTCTACTGTTCAAACGAGGCTTGGGCAGCAGGTCAGGAGGGAGGGGGCTCATAAAGAGCCCTGGGCCCAGAGGCAAAGTACAAGAGACCCGTTCTGGGCAGGGAATGGAAAGGCCAGAAGGTTCACCTAGATGCCACTATCCAGAATGGTGCAAGGAGGGTCAAAGCCAGGCAATGCATAGCTGGCAGGATCTAGCTTTGGTGGCACTGGAGGGGCAGAGCTTTATGACCTGGTCTGGGATGCCCAGAGGATGCTGCCCCTTCCTAACCCCTCCCCCTTACCTTCTTTTGAGCCAGTTCATGGTCCACTTCAGTCTCTCCCAGGGAATCCTTGGCCAACTGGGACAGCTCCTTCATCTTGTTCAACAATTCCGCCTTGCCAGCTGAGGTGTTGTAGTAAGCAGAGTAGGAAGTGGGGCTGGTAGGGCTGGTGGGACTGGTTGGGTTGCTAAAACTCCCAGGTGGTGGTGGTGGTGGGGAGATGGGTTGGAATTCCTGCCTGGGGATGCAGAGAACCAAAGCTAGGCTGGAGGGAGCCATCGAGGCAAAGGGAAGCCAGGCTACACCAACCACCACACTGTACTGGATGCATGGTAAGAAGTAATTGAGAAGCTAAATGCTCAGAGGAAATAAATCATAAAAGATGGCAGTAAGTTCCAGGAGGTATCCCTGGGCCAGGGGATAATTTGGGGGATAGAACCCTTGAGCCTTCCAAGAAAACACAAGAAGAAGACTCATGAAAGGTTTCCAAGATGAGCCTTTGTCTACTTTGTCTATGGGAAAACCCAACAAGCTTCCACCAGAACAAGTCTCCAGCACCCCAGGGATGCCCCTGCCCTGCCCTTGTCCCTGAAGGCAGCAGCTCCCTGAGGGCTTCCCAAAGCTACCAGCTTAAAACAGGCCCTCCCTGCTCCCAGTTTCTCTCTTCCATATGCCACTCTTTTCCCAACTGGCAGTGATCTACCAAAAGTCCGCCTCCCAGTGACCTCGAAGAGAAAATGGCAACTCCTGGGTCCTTGATAATATGCAAACAACTCCCCTTTACACATTCCACATGTTACAATCACTATTGCCGAAAGGTAGCATTCCACCATCTCTAAACACTGTGCCTGTCCAGAAGGCTTTCCCATCAGTTCACATGCTACCACCTATAAGGGGTCCTCCTTCTCCTCATTCCCTAACTGCCTTCCTGATCACACACATACATACATACACACACACACACACACACACACACACACACACACACGCCCACAACCTCCTCCCACGTGTCCCCCCCACCAGTTGAAAGTTAAGTTCTTTGAGGGGAAATACAAGTTTCCATTTTGTCTCTTTGTCCCTAATGTCTCCATAGAGTAGGCATCTTAATATATGCTGCTGGGTTAGGTTGGGTTGGGGAAAAATCTGAAGGCCCAGGAGGCCCAGAAACCAATCAGTGAGTTATTCCCATCATCATCCAGCTCTCCCTCAAGCCTGCCTGCTTAGAACAAAGGTCCTACCTTTCCTTGGCTACCTCTTGTCTTCTTCTGACCAAATGCCAATCCTGGTGGATGTGTTTTTTCCAAGGCAGATCGTTTGTGAAGAGGTCTCCCATGACCTCTGCAACAGTCATCCTGTTGGAGGCTGAGTTCAGAATGCCGGCCAGTGACCGATCCCTGTCTGCCACATCTCTCATCAGCTCCTCCGAGTTCATGTGGGCTGAGGTTGACCTCCGGGTGGAAACTAAGTGGCAAGTCTCAACCTCTGTGATGTCTTGAACAGGTCCAGATTCCTCTGTGGCTGCAGAATAAAGTTGGGAGGTGAATGCTTGTCCCCTATATCTCCCAGCCTCCCCAATCACCAATGACTCACCAAGGCCAGCAGGGCTGAGCCGTTGCTGTTCTGGGCTCCAGTTAACTAGGCAGTACTGTTCCTCAGCAGGTGAACGGCCCTGACTCCAGTTATCTTTGGCTTTGGACTGGTCTTCTACCAATGTTTCAGATCTTTGGAGGTGGGGAGAGAAAAGGAAGAGATCACTTACTAGCTGTGTGACCTTGGATAAGTCACTTCACCCTGACTGCCTTGCACCCAGGACCCTCTCTAGTCATCCTGAATCACATCTGGCCCCTGGCCCCAGATGGCTCTGGAGGAGAAAGAGAGGCTGGTGACTTAGCACATCTCCTGACTCCAATCCAATTCAATGTGCTTGTTGTGGCATCACCTCCCTGATGATGTGGTCTTCTATGAGAATGAAGGACAGATATTACTTAGCCTACCGGATAGCAAAGCTAGAGGGGGTAGTAGGTAAGAAGTAGAAAAGAACTTCAAATGTGAGAACAGGCAAGGACCTTAGAAAATCCAATGTCAGAACTGGAAGGGACCTTAGAATACTGGAGGCCAGAACTGGAAGAGACTGTAACACATAGAAGGTTCAACTGGCAAGAACTTTGGAACATCTAGAGCCCTTTGGAAGGGACTTTAGAACAAAGAATGTCAGAACTGGGAGAGCCTTTGCAACACTGGGAAGGACTTTGGAACAGGAAATTTCAAAATTCAAAGGGACCTAAAAATATACACTGTCAGAAGTAGAAAAGACCTAGAATTTAGACCAAAGAAATGACCTTAGAACACAAAATCTTAGCACTAGAAAGGAATCTGGGATGTCTAGAACTAAAAGGGCCTTTGGAGCACAAAACGTCAGAACTGGAAAGGACTGTAGAACCTGGACAGCAGATCTGGAAGAGATCTTAGAATGTTGGAACTAGAAGAGACTTTACAACATAAAATGTCAAAGCTAGAAGAGACCTTAGAACATGGAACATCAGAGTTAGAAGTTTTAGAACACAGAATTCTGAACTGGAAAGTTCCTTAGAATATGACCAGAGAACATCAGAGCTGGAAGGAACCTCAGAAGAGGGAATGTCAGAATTGGAAGGGGTCTCGTAATATAATGCAAATTCCTGGGCCCAGAAAGGGAAAGGCCTCTTCAGCTCTTGTGGGCCATGAAGCAGGAAAAGGACCTTGTGGGGAAATGGGTAGGGGTGGGGGTGGGGGAGAGAATGCCAGCGATTCATAAAGACATTTACTCCCCAAGATGCTGGATAAAGGTTCCATGGAGGACTGGGCAGGCAAAAGAGAAGTAGACTGGGTACCCAGAGGCCTGAGCCTCAAAGCTTGGGCAACAGGCAAGTCTCTTCCCCTCTCAGCCTCTTCTAGAAAATGAGGGAGGAGAGTAAGAAGATCTCTTTAGTCCTTTCCAGCTTAGATAGTCTAGAGTTTTAAGTTCCTTCCCTCCTAGACTTGCTTCAGTTGCCTTCTCTGTAAACTCAGGGACTTAGGAATGGACATGACCAAGTTCTGGCCATGACTCCCTTCCAGGGCTCTTACTGTTGTCCTCTCTGGCTGCCACTGGACTCTGTACAAGAGAAATATTCTTCCCTTCTGGCTCCCAGTCATGTGCTGTTGTGTACAGAGCTAGGGAAGGGGCTTCTAGTGACCCCTGATCCTTCAGTTCAGGTTAAGAGCCTGAGGAGGGAAGAGAAAGGCCGCCCTCTGGAGGTGGGCAAAGACCTAGCCGCCAGGACCTGGGGCCAGTGTCAGAGATGCATCCTACTTCAAACATGTGCCCTAGGGGAGGTTGAGCCACTTGTTCAGGGCCAGAGGGATTATGAGGACCTCATCCCCATCCCAAGCTGCTGAAAACAAACAGGAGAAATGCAGGCTAAGAGTATCCAAGAGGGGATAGCTAGGTGGCGCAGTGGATAAAGCACCGGCTCTGGAGTCAGGAGTACCTGGGTTCAAATCCGGTCTCAGACACTTAATAATTTCCTAGCTGTATGGCCTTGGTCAAGCCACTTAACCCCATTCCCTTGCAAAAACCTTAAAAAAAGAGAGTATCCAAGATCCCAATTTACAGTAAGAACAGGAAAAGAAGAAAGGGAGCTGCATAGTCTATTAGTGGAGGCCATGACCTCTAGAGAGAGGGGAGGTGGTATGGGGTCAGCTGGGAGTGGCAAGATGGGGTTCAGGGAAAAAAATGGAATCCAACCATGGGGGTAGTGTTGGGCTTTTCCCAACAAATTGGGCTGATCAATTTCCTAGGAACCATTTGATTGTCAATAAAAGGTCTTAAAATCTGAATTGAAGCAATGGACTTGGCAGGGGACACCTGGTTTAGTGGCAAGTGGCCTCAGGTCAGTTCCCTGCTTGACCAATTACTGCCCGTGTGAACCCGGACCAGTCCCTCTCTCAGACCCTTGGGCGTACAGCAGGCCAAAACTTCTCTAGAGCATCAATAGGCATGCCAAGGCCATGAGAGCGCCCCAGAATGAACCAAAGAGTATTGGCAATGGACCCTAGGTCAACAAGCTAGGGGCCTACCTGGGGTTTAGTAGGGTGGGCAGAGGCCTTGCAAAGATGAATGAAGAGGGAGAAGAGAGGAGACAGGGAACTGGAGTGCACAGCAGTCAAGCTGTTCAAAGTAAGACAAGATGAGCAGGCTAAGAGACTGGGAGAAGCCTTGGGGTACAGCCTTTTCCATCCCTTTCCAGAAAGAGTCTATGTGTCCAGCTAATTTTGGACATCTTTACTGCCTGTGCATGAGAAGAAGAGAAGAGGCACACGGTCTGATAAGAGTAAGCAAAGAGAGGCCAAGGGTCAGCCAAGCTAGGCTAGGTGGGGAGAAAGTCACCCAGTTCAAGATCCAGGGTCAGCCTAGGGCAGTCTATAAGCAGAGACACTGCTCTCTGTGGAATGGGGGTGGCAGCCCATGGGCCCCTGGACCTTATGGAAAGACTTGCCTGGCTGAGATGGCAGGGTCTGGCTTGAGGTTCAACTGCTCTGGCATTCTCCACACTCCACCAGGTTGGTAGTACTGAGGGCCAGGCTGCTCTGGCCCAGGACTGTCATCTGTAGGGTGAGCCATTGGAGGCAAGGCAGATTGTGGAGGAAAGTCTCTGGGCAGTGGCTCTGGAGGGAGGCTCTGGGATCTTTTCCTCACCATCTCCACCTGGCTCCCCTGGGGACGAGGCTGTTCCAAGGCTGTGTCAGACCGCCGACCACCTGAGGTCTCTAAGTTAGCATACTGGGAGTGCTGAGATAGCCGGTGGCCCCTATACTTGGCCCAGTTGGGAGGTGGGGGCCGTGGAGGAGGTGGGGCCTTCTTTCTTGCACCCAAAGGATCTGGCCGGGTCTCATCCACTTTGGCCAAGAGCTCTCTTCTCTCTCTAGCCCGTGTGCCCGGGGGTTCCAAGTTGATGTGACTCTCTGAGAAGGCCCGACCCCGAAGTGTACGGGGCAATGGTGGCACCAGGCTGCCCTGCTCATAGACAGCACTGCCCATCAGAGTCCCCACCGAGCGATCGTGGTCACACAAGAGGTCAAGGAAGGAGGCTGCTCGGTAGCATGCTGACCACTCGTGCTCCGGGTTCTCGAAGCAAGAACGTGGGCAGCCAACCTTATAATGAAGCCGCTCTCTGAAAAAGAAGAGAGGTCAGTTGGCTCATTGGCTCATTGGCTCCTATGTTGCCAGAAACAGCTGCCCACAGAGAAGTAGAGCAGGGAGGGACCTCCCCAGTCACCCAGCAAGGTTAACGTTTGTCCAACAACAATGTGCTGTCCCCTCTTTTGGGTGTTGGCCACCCACACACAGGGGTACAAATGTGGCGAGAGGCAGACCATATGTCTCTATGTGTACCTTCATGTACATATGTGATAGTGGGATACAGGGAGATTTGGAGTCAAAGGACCTGGGTTCAGATCCTAACCCTACCCACTCACTGGCAGGGTGATTGTGGGAAATAAGGACAATAGCTGCCTTTCCATGGTGCATTAAGGTTTGCAAAGCCCTTTATAAATATGAGCTCATTTGATTCTCACAGCAACTCTGGGAGTGAAATATAATCATTATGCCCATTTTACAAGTAAGGAAAGTGAGGCAGTGACTAGAGCTGGTTTTGAACTTAGTAGGGTAGACCACTGGAGAGAGACTCCCTGAAGTCACCCTAATTCTCAGGGTTTTAACTGACTTCTAGAGGTCCTTCCTTGACTTGCCAGATTCCTTGAGGCTAAGCCAGATGCTGAACCAGATGCTGAGCCCATTTATGCTTTCAAAGGTTAGCATCTTATCAGTTTCTAAAGCGCTTGGTGGCTTGCTTTTTGATCTTCACTTGTGGGCTAAGCATCGCCCAGTGGCAGGAAATTCCGGTGGTTCAATGAATTCATCAACCAGAATAGCCATTCAATAATCACCATGGAGACCAAAGCTATTTTTTTAATCAAAATAGGAGACACATTGTTAGCCAAGCTCTGTGGGAGAGGACCAATGCTCACACTTTCCCCCTTCCTCTGCACCACCCCCCAAAGCTGCCCCACCCTCGAACCCAGTCAGCTCTCAAAGCCCAGAGGAAGCCTGGGCCAAGACAGCAAACTGAACTGGTTGGCATCTTCTTGCCCGCCAATGGTTCCCTAAGCAATGAGGCTATGCCCCAAGTCCAGTCACCACCATGGCCACCTGCAAGGGTTGGGTCATTGCCTCACAAGGGAGCTAATTCTTTTTGCAGAGCTCTGGAATCACAAAACAACTCTGCCCAAATTGGCCTCCTAGTCCATACCCCTTCTCTCCTCCATTGTTCCTTGGACTACCCAATGGGGGGCACCAGCTCTCTTCTACATGCCAACTTTCCAAATGCTTGGTGACAATGATGATGCTCACTCCTAGCTCCAGGCTGTTCCTCCTCCCTTGGACCCACTTGAGGATGCTAATGGTCTTCCTTCTATCTAGTAATCAGGTTTGACCACAAGCTCCCAAAATGGGGTCTGAGGTTTCATTGGGCACAGATCTGTAGGCCTATCATCTCTCAGATTTCAGGTTTACTCATTTGGGCACCCACATCCCACAAGTAGCACCCCAGGGAGCTCTCAGTAAGTTTGAGCTTCCAAACTGTCCCACCCCCCAGACACTACCAGCCTGCACTTGGAAAGCAAGTCTTTCCATTCATTCTCATTAGTTTTCACCTGAATAGATTTGGCTGTTCTCACCAGCCATCTGCAAACCTGCTCTCCCAAGGGACCTCCAAACCCCCACTATCAGAATAAGGCCTTCTCCAAGAATATGACCACCTGACCCTGTCTCACAATCTAAGTCATCATGGATAACAGTTACAAAGAGTCCACAAGTTGTCTCATTTGGTCCCTCCCAATACCCTTGGGAAGCATAAAATTATAAAATTGTCTTTATTTGTAAAGAGAGGAAAACTGAAATAGAGGTTCAAGTGACTTGCCTAGGATCACAAAGTTAGGAAGTCTCAGGTCTTCCTGATGGCAAGTCTCTAAAGAACCTTCTGGCAGAGCCCCTTTCTGCCAAGAACCTCACCTCCACTAGACTAGAAGCTAGTGAATGAAGCCTGTCTTCCTTTCTCCAGTACTCACATACACAAAGCAAGTGATGGCTGAACTGAGGCCCAATGAATTCTGGAAAGCTCCTGGCCCTCCCCACAGCTGCCCAGGCATGGTTGTGTTCATGGTTCAGTCCAACTACCTCCTGTAGAATCCAAGTACGGGCACCAAGACATCCACCTCTGTTTCTCCAAAGCTCAAGGGCAGGGAGGCTTAGTAGGGGGTACTCTGCAGCCAGGGTCTCCATCCAACTTTCATATTGCCACTTCCCAGAATGCCCTGTTGTCAAATAGACCATTCTGAAGTCTGAGCCATGGCCTACCTCAGGCATCAGCATCCTCTTTGCTCTCCTAGGTCCTTCACGGTCATCTGACCTATAGACCCTGGTCCATGGGGATGAGCAAGGGAAAAGGAGCAAGCACCTTACAAATGATGGCTGTTAAGGGTCACACTTTCTACCACGAGTCCTTTCAGAAGACGAAGCCCTTCTGCCCAAAGATGAGTTTCCAGCCTCCAGCTCTTATGGCTGACCCAAGAAGAGGCCTGAAAGGAAGCAACAGAAGTGGGAGCTGCCCCAGAGCAAATTGGAGCTGCTTCTCCATCTTGGGAGGTTACTAATCTTCTCATTTGACAGATGTGCCACTTAGAGAGGACAAAGGCCTTGCACCCAGCTAGGAAGTGGCAATGACTTAATACCAAGAGACCAGACCCCAAAACCTTCTTCTTGGGGTCAAACCTTGACTCTGGCATGGGTTATATCTCTTTGCCCTCCCTGGCCCTGTTTATGCCCCTACAAAGTAAGGGAGTTGCTGGAGATGATCCCTTCCAACTCCCCGATAATGAACTGGTGACTTAAAGTTACTAAGGGCAGCCAGTTGATCGCTCATCATCATCTCCCATTCTATGAATTCCTTCCTGCCAAACCTAGAATCAAGAGATCTTAGGAAGGGACCCAGGTTGCTCTTCCCCTTGTGTCCCTGATGAGTCTCCCCAGGGTCTGCTGGAAAGCTGTGGCCTACATGAGAGCAAGTGCATGTCACCAATCCCAAAAAGTGCTCTGGGATCTATGCGTCCTTGGCCTTGCCTTAGGCTCAGCAGCAACTTTATTAATGATTCTTTATTAACGACCTGTGGACGCCATGTCCAGGAAGGAGTGCTAGCTTCCTAGATGGCCAGAACAAGGTTCCCCCAATATCCTAATGGCCCAGAACAATGAACAGAAATGAAGAAACTGAAAGATATGGAACAGCCATAAACATTCAGTCCTCCACTCAGGTCCAGGCTAGGAGAGATGAGGACAGCAAACAGCTCCTGTGAAAAGGAGTTGGGGATTTTGACAGTTGGCAAATCAATGGCAAAATCATGGAGGGAGAAGCCAAGAACATTACGTCAGTGCCACAATGGGTCTGTGATCTCATTGAGGGAAACAACTTCCTCTGCTAGGACAGGTCACAGCTGTTCTAAGCCTGGGCACCTCCCTAGATCCTCCACGGAGGCATCCCCCAACCATCTGCCAACCTTCCTTCCACCACTGGGAGTTCCTTCTTTAGGGTTCCCCTCCCTGATGTTTTAGGTCTCTCCTTACTCCAGAAGAAGCTAGGAAGGTGTGTTTTACCATCATCCTGAGGGCAGGCATACACCCCTCAGGCAATAAATTCAGAATGAGGGAGATCTCAGTCTGCATATGGACTGTGACTGGGGGATCCAGCTTACTTCTGGGCCCAAGGAGAAGTGCCCAGGGGAGGGTTCCCATCAGCATCAAGAGTTGGGGCCTATGTTCTAGGGCTGCTCAAAAGAACTAGGAATATTAAAGAGAGTTACTGAGCTGCAGAATCTGGCTGTTTGCCGCCCCCCCCCAGAGGTCAGGGACCCAGTCCTTTTGTCTTGGCAGGCTGGGCCTCTTGCCCAGGACCATAGAAGTGACTAAATCAATCCTGTCCAAAAGGGGAGGAAGCACACCATCTTTTCCTCCTAGACAGAAGTGCAGGGAGCCCCTCCTAGGAAAGTACATACTCCTCCACTCCAAAGCATCAGAGGCTATCATACAGAGCTGGCTAAGTCCTTATCAATTATTCATGCCAAAGACATTCATTAAGCTCCCACTGTATACCAGACCCCATGCTAGACCAAGACATTGAAGTCTTGTGGCCTCAATGACACAACCAGAGGTAAGCATGGATGAAATAAGCTAGCGGTTTCATACCAGGACCATAACAAAGTGCCTCCCATCTGTCAACTCACTGAAATAATGCAGAGTGGGGCATTTCAAAGTGTCTAGAGGCAAAGCAAGGATGGCAAGAGGCAGTGACTGCAGAACAGTCAGTGCAAAGGTGTGGAGACAGTAGATAAGGTGGTAGGAGAAGGATACTAAGAGAAGCTTGAATTGCTCCCAGATGGGGAGCCCCAGGAGGGGGCCCACTGGAGTCTCAGGAGTTGGTTGGCCTTAGCCTTGGGAAAATCACCACTTTGGTGGTGTAGTGGAGAATGTAGGCAGGAGGGAGGAAGGCCTGAGTATGTATGATCCTGGTCAAGTCACTTAAATCTTTGGAAAATGAGGATGATAATTTGGCTGCCTCTTCAGGGTCAGGGTGAGGTTCCAATGAGATATGAGAGGCAAAGCCCTTTGTAAATCTTGAAAGTGCCATGGAAATGCTCACTGCTGCTGCTGCTATGGACCAAAGGCTTTCTGTGCCTCCACCTACCTACCAAGTTGATCACTTCAGTATGACTGACCTTTGCTCAACCTTATAGTTTTCTGTCCCATCAGCCCCAGGCCCCAGGAGGCCAGTATCCACTTTTGCTTCATCTACAGGTAGAGATGGAAGCTCAAAGTGTCTATGAGGCAGAGGCTGTGGCTGATCAGGAATACCCCTCTGCATCTTCTGCTCAAAGTCCTTCAGGAAGAGAGAGCCTACCACCTCCCCAGGCAGCCCCTCACACTCAAGGAAAACTCGGATGGTTTGGCAGTCCCGATTTTGAACTCAAACCTCCCTCTGTCCTTTCCCCCACTGCTTCTAGCTCTGCTGCTTCCACAAGAGGGCTCTCATTCCCTTCCTCCCTCCAGATACAGAGGAAGAGGGGTTTCTGGGTTCCCCAGGTCACTTTCTGGCCTGCTACTCCACTCCCTTCTTGTGGGGCTACAATCTCTGGCCCAACCCAACTGTCCCGTTTCCCTCCTTCCTCTCACTACCTAGCTCTCAGCACCCATTAAGTGAGCTCCCTTGGCTAACGGACCCGCTGCCCATGGTTGTGCTTCTTAAACAGTTGGGCCCCAAACCCTTTTCATGGTTTCCTGGCTCCTCCTCCACATTCCTACTCAAGCTTCCCCAGGATGAATTTTCTAATCCCATGTCACACTTGTCTCCTTCCTGTTCTGTGAGTAAGCCATGTCTCCCCACCCTGGGCCTCGGCTCATGCTGTTCCCTCTTCCTGAACTGCCCACACTAATCATGGTGGCTCACAGGCCCTTAGCACTTTCAGGCTTAACAGTAGCTTGGTCTACAATACCTCTGGGAAGTAAGGAGTGGTGGTATTATTTTATTTTATTTGTTTATTTCAGGCAATGGGGTTTTTAAGTGACTTGCCCAAGGTCACACAGCTAAGCAATTATGAAGTATCTGAGGCTGGATTTGAACTCAGGTCCTCCTGACTCATGGGCTGGTACTCTACCTACTATGCCACCTAGCTGCCCCTGAGTGGAGGTATTATTGTCTCATTCATTTTACAGATGAGAAACTAAGACTCAGATTTAGGCAGTGAGCTGTCCATGGTCACACAGATAATGGATTACAAACAAGCAGCCCATGAAGTCATTCTAGATTATTCTAGCCCCTAGCCATCTCAGGTGACTCTTTGCCCTTATTCTTCCTTCAGTGCTCAGTACACAAAAAAACTCCTGCTGTTTACATAGTTCAGTTGTTTCCAACATGCCCCCCCACAAGTAGGCCTGAGGGCAGACTCATAGGATGGGATAAGAGAGTTGGGGCTGGGCACACTGGTGGGAGCCATTGCCACTGATGGACTACTCACATACACACCACACATAGCACATACATAGTATATCCTACACACACATACTACATATAACAAACAGACACACACACACACACACCCTCAACATTTGGAATTAAGCATGTATCCTTTGGAGTTGGGAGCAGGGCTTCCATGGGGAGGAAAGGGCTGATAGGAGACTTTAGGAGATGACTGGCAATGAAGGACCAGATACTCTCCTGTAAAGTTGCAAGAGGAGACAATCCCCTCACCCCACCCCAGCAGGGGGCTGTTCAGACCTACTTTCTCACCCAGAAAAGGTACCTTCTGTTCTCCCCAATGCTAGCAGACATGCTCTGAGGGAACAGGTGTACCCAGCTGCTCTGTACCCTCCTGAACAGAGGGCCCCTGGAAGTGTTGCCTTCACCCACCTTCTAGCCACCAAAGAAAGTAGATGCCGGGCCAGAAGCAGCCATAGCTTGGTGGTGCTCTCTAAGCTTCCCCTCTGACCCTGGCCTATCGCTGAAGTTTCCAAGTGAGGCTCCACTTCTGGTTGTTCCCGGTTGCCCTCTTCTGTTGTCCAATCCTCGGGGTGATGAGTCATGCTGGGGATCCTGGGAGCACCAGGGCAGGGGCAATAAGATCAATCAGCTGACCGGCTTTATGCCTGCACCACCTCAGATCCATCCCTGGACTAGAGGCACGTTGACATACCACCTACCTCACAGGCTGACTGGCCTTCCTGGTGATCTTTGCCGATTCCCATTCATCTGGAGAAATTTCCTACAAGAAAGACCTCAAGAAATTAGGGAGCCTGTCTCATACTGCCACCCCAGAGGGGCCCCGGGCCTGCTGTACCACCATGGCTAGGCACAACACAGAGCCTGAGAGAACAGGAGCTTGTGGGTTGGGGCTGCAGGGCCTGGGGGCCTGCCACGGCCCCCTTCCTCCACCCCCTTGGAAGCCCTGCCCCAAACCAGTTGAGCATGTTTGCTGTTTGCTCTGGCTCCTGCCCTTGTTCCACCTCCCTCCAATCTCACCAGCATCTTCATGAGGCCATAATGGTCACTGGATAAGGCCTATAGCTACAAAGGACCAAGATGTCTGTCTGGAGGCATTTGTCTCATGGCTGTGAGGATTGCTCCCCAGCTGAATGTGGATGGATTCAGACCTTGCCACTAAGCCCCAAGCTCCAAACCAATCAGGAGGCTGTGGGAATACCTGCCTGCCTGCCTCTCCCCCACCTTCTCAAGTCAATGTTCTGGAGGTCCAAGACCTGGGGTCAAATCCTGCCTCTTGACACTGCTTCACTTCCCTGAGCTGCCTCAGTTTCCAGAAGTCTTTGGCTTCAACTAGAGGCTTCTAAGGGCTTTCCCAATTAGAGATACAAAGTCTTGAGACTTAGGATTCTTCTGGCCACATGCTTCTGGAGTTCCCAGATCTCCAATTTGCCCCTATACCTCATTTCCTCAAAGAGGTTCAGCTCTTTCCTCCTCTGCTCCCAGTGAGCTCATTTGCCAGCCTCAAAACCACAGAATAAGGGAGCTTGAGGGAGCCTCAAGGTCACCTTGCCCACTTTGCAGATGAGGAAACCAAGGCCCAAAGGGGAAACTGAGTCACCCTTGGTCACCTGACCAGATCCCAATTTCAACAGGTTTCCTTTCCTTTCCCTGGGGGTGGTTTATGAGCATCATTCATCCTTCCTTTCTCTAATCATTGCCATGATTTCACCCAGAACCTGCTAAGTCAAACCAAGGCAAGACAACAAATATTTATTAAGCTCCTATTGTGGATAAGACACATTGCTAATCACTGGGAGTACAAAAAGAGGCAAAAGATGGCTCCCCTCTATCCAAGGGCTGCCAGTCCAAGGAGGAATACCACCTCTATCCATGGATGACCAATAAGACATCCATGGGAGAAGCTGGAGGTAATCTTAGAGGAAGGCCAATTCAGAGCTTTGCTACTCTGACCTTAGGCAAATCATTTCCCTTCTCTAAACTTACTTCTGTTTCCTCCATCATGAAATGAGGTGGGATTAGAATGATGATCTTTGATGCCCATGATTCGAGTGTTTCAGTTCCCAACAGTGGAGCCATGATTTCCCATCCCCCAACCCCTTAGAGCCCTACTCCCCTCTCTGCCTGAGTTTCCCAGGTACTAACAGGGACAGTGGAGGCACCAGAAACTCTGTTAGGTGGGAGCTTAGGCCCCACTCTGTATCCCTCCAGGCAAGTGGCAGCAACAGCCCACCAAAGTTGAGTGACCTTCAAATCACAAGCCTAAGGTAGCTGCCATTAGTGTCTGGACCAGGGCTTCTGTTTCTCATTTTCCCCCATGTTCAGAGAAGCCAGACCCTCCCCACTCTGAGAAGCTACCCATGGGGGGGCAGAGAGCCCTGATAGACCCTCCTCATTTTCTCTGGTGGGCCAAGACAACTAACTGGTCCTTGGACACTAGGCCAGGTCAGCTGGGCGTGACTGATGAGGACTCTTAAGGACACGTTTTCTGCTCCCAAGATTTTTGGCCCTCAGGCCTGGCTGCCCCTGGCCTTTCCCATCAGCTCTCCACACCATCCATCCACATCCCAAGCAAGCCTTTGGCAACTTCTCCCTCCTGCAGCAACTATCACACAAATCAAGAGAAGCTGAGCCAACAGCTCCTTGCAAATTAAATTTTTTTTTTTAAAAAAACCTGTGGCCACCCGTGGTTGACTGCAGCTCTGGCACCATGGCTGCCTGAGCTGGGCACTGTGCTCAGGGGCCCAGTCTTGGACTGCACTGCCCCCTCCACAGCCACAATGCAGTCCCTTGTGGTGCAGAGGACAGTGTACTCTACCAGGCCAGTGCCAATCCATCAAGCCCATGGGTCAAGGTGGGCCAAGCCAGACAAGGAACAAGCCCGCCCCCCAGGGGCTTCCGGGACAAGGTGTGGCTCCTTTCCACCCACTGTCCCAAGAGCCCCAAGTGGTGCCTGGGAAGTAGACGGACACAGGGATGGGCCACCCTGGCAATCCTGGCCAACTGTCTGGGACAGGAAGGAACATGGCCTGCCTGGATGCCCTCATGGAGAGTGACTATGGGGAGGCCACTGTGAATGAGTCACCCTGCCCACTGAGGGCTAGACAGGGTGAAGCAGGAGAACAGAGGGGAGCAGACAACAGCCTAGGCAGAGTGCACCGCCCCCCCGGAGGCTGGGTACTGACCTTCAGGGAAGGATTCCTGGCCTTCCAGGAGGGGCCACCCTCTTCTCCGTCCTTGTGCTGGGGTCCTGGGTGACAACAGGTGCAGCATGCCCACTGCTGTTGGTGGCAGTGGTGGTTCCGGTGGCCACTGAGCACACTTCTCTTCAGAAGGATGGGACAGTAGCCGCACACATCATGGCCCACAGTTCCCTGTATACCACATGAGTAGGAGCAGGGCCGGAGGCACTCCAACTCCCCACAATGGGTCAGGGGCTGGTAACACATGGGCTGTTCCAGATCCTTGTTCACAAAGCATTCTGAGTAAGGGGCTGGCTCAGGGGACAGGGAGGCTGAAGGATGATAAGCTTGGTCCACCGAATGGTGCCGCAGATCCCTGCAACCAGTGCTTACTGGCTGGAAGGCAGGTGGGTCAAGTGGTTTCTGCCTCAGGGTAAAGGATTTCCCGTGACCAAGGGATGAAGCTGATGGTGGCAATGGCTTGCTGGTGTCTTCAAAAAACTTCTTCCTATCGGCAAAAGGCACAAAGATGCCCTCCTCCCCAGGAGGGCCATCCAGCTCCCTACTCAGCTTCAAGACCCCACTTGGGATCGGCACTAGCTGAGGCTGCAGTTTCCGCTCTGGAGACCACCGCCAGCGGCCTCCCCGAGCCCCAGGTTGGGGCCTGGGATTGGATGGGCCATGCCCAAGAGCTTTGCTCCAGGGGTGGAGGCCAACTGCAGGCTGCCAGGACCTCTGGCCAGGGCCCTCCAGTGGGGTCCTCAATTCACAGCCTTCTGCTGTCTGACTTAAGCACTCTGAGGATCTGGCCCTTAGCATGCTCCCACCAGGTTGGATCTGAGGGGAGAACCGGTCTCCTGGGCTAGGCAACCTCCATTGAGCTGACCCTGCGGGGGTCTGTAGAGGGGCTGGGAAGGTTGGGGAGGACCCAGGCCCTGGGGCGGGTAGGAAGGCTGCCAGAGCAGGAGCTGGAGGCTGTGGAGGCTGCACAGCTGCAGGGGTGATTTTGGGAGCTTCAGGAGGTAGAGGTCTCAGGGCCTCTTCTATAGGCTCCTCCATCTCCTCCACGGGCTCTGGCTCCTCTGCATCACCCTTGATCTTCTGCAGCTGGGCCTTCCTCCTCTGGATCTCATTGCGCAGATTGGTGGCAAAGCGCTCACTCCTGCGTCTCGGTTGGGTAGCCCGGTGGCGGGTCCCATTGCTCCTGCGAGCCTGACTGGGGCAGCTGTTCTTGGCCTCCCGGCTCTCCTCGGAGCTGACTGGTTGTGGAGCATCATCCAGGTCTGAGAGCTGGGTGGAGGCTGTCCCAGGAGGGGGGCTGCTCTGGCTCAAGCTTTCTGCTGGCCCCACTGTTCTCTTCTCATCTTCTGCCACTGGGTGGGTACTATGGAGGGGGGACAGGGTCCAACGATGCCCCTCTTGCCTGGTCTGTGGTTCAGCCCCATCACTGTCCCCATCCCTCTCCACACCAAGGTGCAGTGATCGAATCTGGGAGGCCAGTAGCTGCTCAGGAGCGCTATGACGGTGGCCTGTCAGCCCAGTAAGGTGGGCAGGAATGGCAGTCGGTACAGCAATAGCCACCTCTTCCTCTTCAGTCTCTCCATTGAGGCTACTGGACAGTGGGGGCTCTCCCATGGCTTGGTCCTGGTCAGGCCACCCTGTCCTCTGAGGGCCATCCCTCAGCAGGAGCCCAGGGTCACAGTGACCAGACTCAGATGGGCAGCTCACCACACAGTACTGCTCATCAGACAGACACTCCTTCCAGGGGCCACAGGGGCAGCAGGGCCCAGGGGGGAGGTCTGAGGAGAGCAGACTTTCCGAGTTCCATCTCTCTTTCAGGTATAAGGCAACACCAGGGACTGAGGCCCGACGCTTCTCTGTCTGCTGGAATTGGGCCTTGGAGGCTCGGAGGCTGTCCCGCCTTACTGGAGGCTGGGGGGGGCTGGTAGGGGCCACAGAAACTTGGGCAGGCCCCTCCTGGGGGCTAGGTGAAGGCTGGACCCTGGGTACCTGCTGACACAAGGGCCCTGCTGCCCCCAGGGTCTCCATTCCATCAGGTCCTGTGTGGAGGTAGAGGCCATTTGGGGCCTTGGCTGACCCGAGGCCTGGCAGGCTGAAGTCTGAGGCTGCCGTCTCCTCTGGCCGCAGGGGCAGGGCATAGTCAGATGTGCTGGAGCCTGCAGAGAAGGAGCTATAGGCTGAGTCCCGCTGACTCTGATATGTGCTCTGCTCCACGGGAGAGCCGTGGCCCTCAGGGCCCACTTGGCTGGGCTGCTCCAGGCTTTCCATGCTGCCGATGGAGCTGCTTTTTTCGGTACTGCCGTGGCGGGACAGTGGGCACCACTGCAGGCAAGGGTCACTGGAGAAACAGAGAAGAAGGGAACTCTTCTGAGGAGGATGCCCTAAAATGCAAGGCCCAGAACCACGAGACCTAATATTTCCTCCCTTCCCCCATTCCGTTCTGTCCTTGCCCTCCCACAGCCCTCCCCTATGTAGACTCTGGCTCTCCCACCCCTTACTGGGAGCCCAGCGGTGCCTTGGGAAAATCTGGAAGAGAGTTATCTTCCTATCCCATTCCCACCCCAAGTTTCCTGGACTCCTTGGTAAATGGTGGCCAGTGACAGCTGCACTGTCATGCTCTGCTTTGGGGCCGGGGGGGGGGGTGCACCTTGGGTCCAAGGGACTGGTTCTTGCCTGTCATTTTCTCCTTCTCTGTCACCAGACCCAGGGACCCAAAATGGGTTGGCAAGGACACCTGGCACCTCTTACACTGGAAGTTCAAGGAAACACAAAAGTTGCCATGGAAAGATCATCAAACTCTAATCCCTGGATCTGGGTTCAAATTCCTACTGAGGTTTACCACTTGGGGGACCTTGAAGGTCTGGCTGCCATTCCTGTCACTCACTGACAGTTGCCAGTGATATAACTCTGGACAGACCCCTTAACCCTACCCTTAAGTGGTCCCTATATGGTCCTGCTGAAATCAGACCCTGGGCCAGGCTACCCCAAAGGAACTCCTCAAAAGCCCAGCTCATAGTACAAGAGCCTCCAGGAATTCCCAACAGACCATTACCTGTTCCTGGCCTGCCAGGTGCACAACCCAGGGATGACAGCTGTCCACCATTTAGCCTTCCAGCATGCAAAGCCCCACCATCCTCTAGGTTTCATTTCCTGGAAAGTCAGAGGCTCCCCAACAATGGCCTCCATGCTGTGTATTACTCCAGAAATGTAAGATTGAGGAGGGACCTCGGACACCATCAAGTCCAGTCCCCTAAAGCTACAGGGAAAGAAACTGAGGCCCAGGGAAGTTGGCTGAGCAACTCCCTCAAGCTCACATAGCTTGTAAGTAGCAGACCTGGAAATTAAAGCCAGGTCCTCTGACCCATAATCTTTCCCTAACCAATCTTTTAACAGACAGGAACCTGAAGCCCACATGGGTGGCAGGGCTCATTGAGCTGGCTGGGAATCCAAGCCAGAGTTGAGAGTCAATTTCATGCTGCCCATGCTGCCACCTAGAATGTGCCCCCCCACCCCCAGACTGTGGGGGAGATGAACTGGTACTCACCTGGGGTCACAGCCCGAATGCCAGGATAAGCTGAAGGGGTCTTCAGGAAAATTCATGGAGATAGCTGCTGCGTCAGGCCGCCCCTCCAGCAGCTTGGCCATGTGCCATGAATGCGGCCTGGCCAGGGGGCTGGTTCTCCTGCCAACAAGAATAGGGAGGAAGTTAGCCTGGGGAGTTGGGGCTGAAATCACTTCCCAGGCAGTTTCCGGCCCACCCCATTTCCCTCCCCCTCATGTATGAGGATGCCTTGGGAGGAGAGAGCAGCCTGGAAAGATGGACCAGCTGGCCTCCTCTTCAATTTTCGGGTGGACACTGGACAAGCTGCTTTCCCTGGCCAGGGAGAAACTCATCTGGCCAGTCTCCTGAGAAGAAGTAAACATGGGAATCAGGGGACACTGAAGGATGCCCCTTCAGGGAAGGCCCAAGGAGATCCCAAAACAGGTCCTGGAAAGCCTGCAATAGAATCTTCAGCTGCCTCAGATATCTGAAGCCTTAGCTAGTTGTCCCCCAAAGAATCACCAAATGGCCAAACTACAAAAGGGGAAGGGGGTGGCTCAGCTGCCATCGAGACCAACCAGAAAGCATAGTAAGAGGGCGCCAGCATCTCCTCGCAAACCACCAGGGACAGTGTAGTCCTCTCCCCAGCCATGGGGCTCAGCTCTGTCTATGAGGATGACATTCATGACACATGCTCCAGATGTACCTCTTCCAATTTCCCTCCATTGCCCCTCTTGGCTCTGCTCTCAGGACCAAAGGGAACAAAGTCAAGCCCTTCACTACACAACAACCTCATCAGAATCTTTTCAGGAGACCATCCTGATGCCCGAGTCCTCTCTTCTCCATGCCAAACATGCCTAGTTCCTCCAGCTGACACTACTGCTACCATTACATCATTTCTCAGGTGTCCCTATCCCATGGCTTTTTACAGAACCTACTCCAGCTTGGCCATCCTCCCCCAGATATGTCAGAATTGAACACAACATCCCAACTGAAATCTGACCAGGGCAGGGGCCAGGGGACTGTCCTTCCCCTTATTCTGGACTCTTGGGAGCACAGATGTGTTTGGCCACCACACACCTCATGCTGGGGTCCCACTTTTCATGACAGGCCTGCAAACACTTCCCTTAGCCCACATCAACACACACACAACATGCAGATACCAACATTCACATACACACTGCCCCAGCTCAATCATGGACCATAAAGAAAAGGCTGGTGCAGAACCAGCATCCTTTCACCCTCATTGAAATGGTCATGGTCAGGCCCCTCCACCTCTACTTCCTAGACTTCCCCTCAGCCCTTCAGGCAGAAGAGCCCCCATCTCCACCAGACATAGCCAAGTACTGTGTCAGAGCTCCCCAAGGAGACATGAGGCTGCCACGGAGCCCGTCCTTTAAGCCAGCCTTCTACATAGGCCATGTCAACAACTGATACAATGGTACGGGATTGGTAGTAGATGACACCTTGGCCAGTGATAGCAGAAAAAGCCCTTGGGAGAGGTGTGGCGGGGGAAGAGTCTAGGACCACAGGCACAGCAGCAAGGGATCTTGGGCAATATGGAGTCCACCTCTTCATTTTACAAAGGCTTCATTTATTAAGCCCAGGGACAAGGGAGTCCCCCAAGGATACACATATGTACACAGTAGAGCAAGAATGGGAATCAGGTTCTCTGTCCCACAAGAGCCACTCTCAGAGGTAAAGGGAAGTCAGCTGGAGGGAAGAGGCCTTCCCAAGTATAGAGGGGTTCAGAGAAAAGGGAGAGTCCCGGCAGGGGGGAGATGGGACAAGTCTGGCAAGAGCCAAGCCAATGGCAAGACACCAAGTCCCACGATCTGCATTTGAGGTCTGGCTCTGCATTCTTCTTGCCATGTGACCAAGGCAGTTGGCATCCAGGCTGGGAAAAGAAGATGCAGAGTAGACAAGAGGGCAGCCTTTGAAGTCTTTGGAGGGCATACTGTAAAGGTGAAATATTTGAGGCCAGGTGACCAACCCAAGAGGCTGACTGAAACTGGTCATCAGAACAAATTTTGCAATGCCTAAAGCTGCTCCAGAGTGCAATGGGTCAACTCCAGGGGAAGGAGTCACCCCCCTTACCAAAGGCCTTCGGCCCTTGCAAGATTCAGACAGTCTGAAAAGACTCAGAAAGAATAAAAAGGGGAGCCAGGGAAATAATCAATGTGAGCCACAAAAGAACTCTGATAGATCAATCCAGTGACAAGCCCAGCTTTGTCGGGACAAGCCTGGCTTCTTCAGGAGAGTAGAGAGAGCCAGCCCTTCCCCCTCCAGATGTGGGGGACCATGGGAGGAAGCAAGTACACACTGTCGGAATAGACAATTTGGTTCAACCACACCTTTTCGGTCGTAGGAAGTGGCAATGATGGAAAACAAGCATCACTAGAATATTTGAGTCTTTAAAAAGACACACACACACACACATATACAAACACACAGACTCCTCACATGCTCACTCCTTTCTTTCTACATTTGTTCTGCCTGCCTATGATGGTGCAACCTAGAATCACAGGAACAGAGCCCTCGTGTCTGAGTAAAGAAACCAATACCCAAAGAGAGTGAACCTTGCCCAAGCTCACATAGCCTAGGTGTGGCAGAGCTAGGACTTGCTTGAGAACCTAGAGCTTCTGATCCCAACCCACTGCTCCATTCACTGCCCTGCCCTGCCACCAATCATCAGTGCCCCAAGCCTGGGATGGGACTGTACTGTGAGTCTGGCACCTAGGCCCCTTACATCTTTGCTTCCCATTGACCAGGCTTGTGACTGAGAGCTGGAGCTGCACAGTCTGCTGCCTGCAGGCCAAAGTCTCCCAACCTCCTGTCTACTTGGGTTGGAAAGCCAGGGCCCTATTCAGGGAAAAACTTCTGTATGACGGAAGGGACGTGCTTCTTGTTTTCATTCTAAAACCTCCAAGCTCCCTGAGGAGCCCAGATTGTTCAAGGAGAAGCTCCAACTAGAGCCTCAGTCACCTTGCCCAGAGAGGGGCCCAGGGGAGCTCAGAAAGGGGGCCTGCAGAGCTTGCAACTCTCCTCCAGAACCTGGCTCCTTCCTCGGCCTTAGAGTCCAAGCTTTAGTATCATCTCCTTGGTTAGTGTGGAGTCAAGGAAAAAGGTTCTCAGAGCAGCTGAAGGAGGCAGGGGCTGGGGTCAGATTGGGGACAGAATCCCCAATGTGAACACTCCCCCTTTCAAGTGGGCATTCAGTTTCTGCCCAAAGACTTTCAAGGTGGTCTGGTGGCCCAGTCAACACTCTCTTGGTTTAGCCTTTCCTTACAAGCAGCCGCCATCTGCTCCCTGCCACTTCTGCTTCTGCTCTCTGGGGCCAGCGATAACTAGATTCATCCCTCTTCCCATTAAATACTTGAAGATGGCAGTCGTGTATCCTAAATCTTCCTTTCTCCCTATTAAGGAGCCCCAGCAGCTTCAGCCAATCATATAGTAGAACATCCAAACCAGAGTCCAGTGTACCAAAGTTGGCGGCCCTCAGAAGGGTCTGAGCAGATCAGAGGGCAGAGATGGGGGCCCAGCACATCCATTAATCCTAGCCCTCTGTCCTGGCCCCTATGGCTCTCTCAGCTAAGTTCAAGTTGGCAATGACTTTTGCACTAGATGTGCCTGTAGCCCATCATGGCCCCCAGATCTTTTTCAATCACTTTCTTTTACTCTAGGCTGTTCAGGCCCCTGGAGATCCATAGTCCTACTTTTTCTAGCATGGCCGGGAGTACTAGAAACAGATTACGAAAGCCCATCAGCATCTTTTTCAAAAGTGGCAGACAAACATGGCGGATCTGGCTTCCCCTCAAGCCATGGGAATAGAGAGGACATTTTTCAAGCTCCTCGTGTAGCACCTTGCAGAAGTAAAGCTAGTCAATAGGAACTAAGGGCAAACACTTTGATCCTCCTATCTCTGGGCTTCAGTTTCCCCTTCTCTAAATTCTAGGTTTCTCAACAGAGAAAAGAAAAGGGGTCCTGCTCTGCAATTCCTATGGAAGATGGTACTGTCTCTAATACGACTTCTACTGAGGTGTAGGTGCCTAGTCTAGATTCAAGGGAAGTGAATTCCCTCAGGGTCTAACTGGATGGATGGGTCAGAGATGAAACTTGACTCCATGGTTTACTGGTATTGAGAGAGCTGTCTAGGTGGGCTGTAGCACTGCTGTCTCTCCATCATTCTATATATACTTTAGGTAAAACTGTTAAGGTATGATACATCTCTATAATTTGGTGCCACTTTTCGCCTGTCCAAAATCTCTGTCTAACCTCTCCCCAGAGGTCAGGTGGGACTCAGTTGGCCCACAAGCCTGGCCACACACAGACACGCAGACACAGACACACACACCTTGTCTCCGCCTCTTGCTCCATCCATGGCAATGCCAGCAGACACCTCCCTCGCTATTCCTCCAAGGTCTCCCACTGCCCCTACCCCATGCCTACCCAATGGATTTTCTAAGGGCAATAAGAAAGGGGCTTTTGAAGAAGAAAAGAGCAATAAGGCCCAGGGGCACCTACCATGGAAGTTCCCCAGGGTGGAGAGTAGGCGTCCAATTGGCTGCACCCTCAACTCAGTAGGGTACCACCTCAATAGGGGCCATTGAGGGCACCATGTGCAGGCCTAGTCCAGGATGCTCAACTGCACCCTGGCCTCCCTGGCTTCAAAAACAGAGAGAAGGGAGCTCACAGGCTAGGGAGCAGCTGTTGGGCGAGCCTGGGTGTCAACATCCTCCTGCGAGCTGCATGGGACTGACAAGGCCACCCTCAGCAGTGGGTGGCAGAGAGAAGGATGGAAGGACAGGCAGGCAGCATAAACAGCCCCCCAACTCCTCTGGCCATGCCCCTCCCTCTGCCGAAGCCCAGCAGCCAATGAACAGGCTGGGCTCCCGGCCATGGCGAGGACTCAGGAAGGGAGCAAGGAAGTGATGTTTGGGAAAGATAAAGCGGGTGTCCAAAAGGAATTTTTAAAAATACACGTTTAAGTGGGAGCGACAAATGCTCGAGACAGAGACACACTTCAAAGAATTCCACAGCTTCCTGGTCCAAAGGGACCCCACCCATCCAGGCCTGAGGCTAGGAAGCTTGTGGTCAGTCATGCCAGACTTAACTTGGGAAGATGGGGGCCCACGGAGTCTCAACACATTGTCCAGACACACCAGGGACTTCAGGCATGAAAAGGGAAGTGAAAGTGACCTCTAAGTCCACACTCAGGGAAGAGAAGAGAATTGCTAAAGGCTGAACACATTGTAAGAGCCTAGGAACAATCCCAGTTCCTGGATTTCCAGAAAAGATGATCTGCTTTAGGCTGGCCCAGCCTGCTGCCCATCAGAGCTCAAGAAAGGGGCTTGTGAAAACTGTATACTCAGGATCTAAGCTCACCTTTGCTACTAACCCATTGAGTGACCCAAGTGGGGATGAAGGAGCAGCTGCATCTCCCTGCGGCCCTTCCCTTCTCTGTGAACTGAGGGGGTTGGGATCTGAAGTCAGGGGAACCTCATTCAAATTTCAGTTCTTCTAGGTGGGTCCCGACTGGCACCACCTCAGTTTCCTCCTCTAGGAAAGGAGGGAGTTGGCCCAGAAATCCTTGAGCTCTCTTCAACAGGCCTTAGCTGGGAAAACCAGAACTCCAAAACCACTCCCACTGAACTACTCCAGAGTCGGACCTAGAGAATTGCTCCCAACACTTCTGGCCCCAGATACCTCAAACATCAAGGTTTATGCTTCCTTTCCTGGCTGGGGACCAGTTTTCCTGCTCTGCTCCCCAGCTAAGAGTCCCCAGTAGCTGGCCCTAAGACCATTGCCCCCAGGGCATCTTCTGACCCTACAGAATCTGTACCAGGAGCTCTTCTTTTTTTTCCCAGAGGGAGCCCTACTTGGCTCAGAAAGCATTCAACCCTCAGCCTCCCAGGCCCTTTGCCTTCTCCACTGTGTGGAGGGGGGTCATCAGGAAGCCCAGAGGGAGGCAGGAGGAAAGTAGGAAAGTACACAGGTCCTCAGAGTTCAGATCACTTGATTGAGCAAGCATTTCTCAGGCTGGGCCCTGTGCTGAGGGGTGAGCCAACCAGTATGTGCCCTAGGAGCTGGCATTCTTCTGGGGATAGGGGCAGAGTGACCCCATACTGTGTACAGAGGAGTAAAAAAGCAAACAGAAGATCCTCTGAGGAGGGAGGACATTTGAGGGGTGGGGAAGGGATTTGGCTGGAACAATGAGGGCATCAAGGGGACTGCTGCTTGAACAGCCTAGAAAGACAGATAAGAGGACCCAGACTTTGAAAGAGTGTCAAAGCCAAGTTGAGGAATTTGACTTGTATCTAGAGGTAAGAGGGAGTCATTGAATCTTCTTGAGCAGAAGAAACCGGTGCAGTCAGATTTTGATATGTTTTAGGAATCCTGATTAAACAACTATGTTCAAATTGAACTGGAGAACATATACAAAAATATTTCATAGCAGCTCCTTTCATAGCGGCAAAGAATTGGAAATGGAGGGGAACGGCTAAACAAACTGTGGTATATGAATGTAATGGAACACTATTGTTCTGTAAGAAATCATGAGGGGAAAAAAGAAATCATGAGGGAGGGGACTTCAAAAAAACCTGGGAAGATTTACTTGAACTGATGTAGAGTGAAGTGAGCAGGACCAGAACATTCTACACACTAACAGCAACATTGGATGATGATCAACTATGATGGACATGTTCATTTCAGCAGCATGATAATCAAAGACGATTCTAAAAGTCTTGTGATGGAAAATGCCATCTGTATCCAGAGAAGGAAGTGTGGAGTTTAATGCAGAACAAAGCTCACTATCTTTGATTTTTAAATGTTTCTTACGTATTATGTTTTTTCTGTTTTGATCTGATTCTTCTTTCACAACATGATTAATCTGGATCTATGTTTAGCATGGTTACACGTGTAGAGCCAATAGTAGATTGCTTTCTGTCAGGGGGAGAGGGGGGAGAAGGAGAAAAATGTAAAACTCAAAGCTGTGCAAAAAATGATTATTGAAAACTACTGTTGCATGTAGTTGGAAAAATAAATAAATAAATAAAATATTTTTGAAAATGATCTGGAGCGGAGACAAGAGAGAAATGGGAATCAATTGAGAGGCAGGTTGGAGAGTCCAAACAAGAAGTGCTGAGGATCTGAATGAAGCTGGTCACTTAACCAGCACAGGAGGAAAAGCAGATGGCAGCATTGGCAAGACTTGGCAGCCACTGACTTATGGGGGGGCAAGAATAGCTGAGGATGGCACTCACACTGGGAGCCCATGTGAGTGACACACAGAAAGAGGGAGTAGTGAAGAAGGAAGGTCTGTGAGTCAAGAGAACAAGTTCCTTTTGGACACATCTGGGTGGAGACATCAGTTTAGGTAGGTCTGGACACTCTGTCCAGATCTGAGAATCATCATCATAACGATACCAACTGAACTAAGAGTAGAGAGCAAAAAGAGTCAGGCCCAGGACAATCAAGACTTTGCTTATGGGGTACTTGCCAATCCCTGCTCTTTTTTGGGTGCTGCCAACTTGGCAGCAGCTCTGACCCTGGAGGATCACCTAGAAAGGCTGGGCAAACATGAATAGGCCAGCTCTGTCTCCCTAGTGCTGGTTAGCTGGGAGAAGGGAGGTAGCCCTTGGTAGCTTGGTGATCTCCAGTGCTTCCTTCAGACTTCTCCCCCACTATTTAACTGCTAGAAAGAGCAGCCCCACTTGCAGCTGGCATCCCCTCAGCATTCCACTGACTGCCCCCATCCCAGTTATAACAGCCCCCAGGGTTCTAATGTTCTGAGGTTGATGTTTTAGTGCTCCCACTTTAAAGATGAGAAAATGAAGGCTCTGAATAGTAGCTAACTTACTGGTTCGAGGTCACTTAATGAGAGTAGGTGGCTGATGAAACATGGGAACTCAGGCCTCCCAGTTCCAAGTCTGACCCCCTCAACTCTGCCCTCAGTCAGCACCCATCTTGACTGCACCAACTCTTCAAAGCCCAATGATTGCTCAGATCCATTGGTTTTTCTCTTACTTCTTCCTTGAGCTGTCTGAAACATTAGCCACATGAACCTTCTCCTTCTCCCCTTGCTGCATTTTTCTCCTCCCTCCCTTCATTCATTCACAACAGTGCATCCTCCTTGTCTGTCTGCATCCTGTCCTAGGTCCTCAACTCGCCTAAGAATTTAGTAAATGATCCTTGTTGTACTGATAACTAGACATTTAATGTCTTGATGCTGTCCTCTGATTCTGTGACTTTGCTGCTCCCCTTTGCTCTCCAGTGAGTGTCCCCCCTTCCCAGTTCTAAATGCCTGCTTTTGACAACTAAGTCCAGGCTGCTGGGTGGAAGGCCATTCTTGCTTTAACCTGGATGGATGAACTGAACTTGTACAGAAAAGGAAACTCATCATTCTCCCCAAATCCCATTTGTTAATGGTGTCTCCCCTGTCATGCTCCATGTCCTCTAGACACAAAGTCCTCTCTACCTCCTCAGGCCCCTTTGCATCCCTAATGGCCATTAAGTTGCCAAACAGTGGACCTTCCCCATCTCCCTGGTCATCAGCTGCACTCCCAATTCAGCCCCTCCTTGTCTCCCTGCAACCAGGCCGTCCTGCCCCTGCCCCAGCCAGCCTGCACACTCTGCCAGACTAATCTGACTAATGCATAGTTCTAATCATGGCGTTCTACTGCTCAAACTTGGCACCCTACTTCTTGTCAAAGAAAGTCCGCATTCCTCAGCTCTGCACCCAAGGTCTTCCGCAATCTGGCTCTGACCACTCTTTGCAGCTTTGCCTCCCCCAGCTCCCTGCCTTGGGCACTCCCAGGGACAATTTCCCCTTTTCCAAGACAAGTGCTATGACCCCTGTGCCCAGGAAGCCCCTGTGTTCAAGTTGGGGCTACAATCCTCCTCAAGTCCTGAGGGTCAATGCCATTGCTTTATCTCCCAAGATGGCCCTATTCTCTTCAGCCTCAGCTCAGCAGAGCCCCTGGTTTGGGCCTCTTGTCTCCTTCAGAACGTACTTGACTTGGAGCACCTTGGAGGCAGGACCATCTCAGAGTCTTCATCTTGGAAGGCTCTCATGGTCGAAGAAGGAAGTCCTTGGCCTGCCTTTCCCAGCTTTTCTGCCTCCCAGCCTGGGGGGGGGGGGGGGCTGAGGGAGCAGGGACCAGAACATTAAAGACTTAACACCTTGGTTACTTTGTGCTTCAGGGAAGTGATGAGAGCAATTTAAGGACAGGTCGGATAGGGGTGGGACTCAGTGTGGGCACAAAGAATGTGGGCACACCAGCAAGTAGAGGCACTAAAGGACCTGACTGTCCCCTTGGCCCTGGCTTTAGGCTGGGAGGACTCAAAGTTGCTGAGAACCCAGATTTGGCCCAGACTAGCTGACTCTGAGTCTGGATTTCTACAAATTTCCCTCAATTCAGCAGAACTGAGAGCCAAGAAGAAAACGGGGAACTGAGGAAAAGGTCAAGAGGAAAAACAACTGAGGAAAACAGGGACCTGAGGAAAAGATCAAGAAGAAAAGGGAGGCCTAAGGAAAAAGCCAAGAAGAAAAAGGAGAGCAGAGGAAAAGGTCAAGAAGGAAAGGGAGACCTGAAGAAGTCCTTTTGGGTCATTCACTTGAACTATTTGACAACTAGATGGGGATCCAAGGATGCAGACACCAGTACAACATGCTTCACTGGCTTTAAAATAGAAGGGGAACCTACAAGTCCATTCTTCCTCCCCACTGTTTTCCAGGTGAGGAAATTGAGGACCAGGGAGGAGGACAGAATTTAACAAGGTCACAAAGGCAGCAAGTAGTTTCTTGGACTCCAGTCCAAGGATAGTGAAGATTCAATGATAGAGGGAGCTCAGGGATTGACAGAAGTAGAAAACAGAGAGAGGTGTAAGTGATCACTTCAGTGACTTATGGAGACAACACATTCTCCATGATCTCAGCCTCCACCACCAACTTTGTAAACGCTCCAGAGAGTCCAGGCCAGGAAGGTCTTGGGAAGCTTCTAAAAGTCAGAGGAGCTAGGCAACAGTCAAGTGATGATGATGATGATGATGATGATGATAATGGTGATGTTGGTGGTGATGGTAATAATTGTGTGATGATGATGATGATGTTGGTGATGGTGATGGTAATGATAATAAGGATGATGATGATAACATTTATAAAATGCTTACTGTGTGCCAATCACTGCATTGAGTGCTTGCCAATTATTAGCTCATTATTACTAATAATAACCTTTGGAGGTAGGTACTGTTACTATTCCCATTTTCCAGTTGAAGAAAGTGAGGCAGACAAAGGTAAAATGACTCACATAACTGGAAGTGTCTAAGGTCCAGATTTGAACTCAGGTCTTCCCAATTCCAGGTCCTTCTGGCTATCTACTGAACCACCCAGTTGTCCACCTAGCTTCCCCTAGATATTGGAATTATGGGCCGTATGCTCTTTTTCCATCCCAGAGGCCCAGGAGCCTGGAGTTCCTCTTCAAGACAGAGGGAAAGGCAATTAAGGCAACTGTGGTTCCTGTTGCTCAGTAGAAACTGGGATGAAGTCAAGGAGGCCATAACCTACTGGGGGCTCTTTCCTTCTTTGAAAGTGTTTGGATAAGGAGCAACACAAAAGAATGGCCTTGATTAGCTGTGTTTACTTTCGGTGGTTCTTCCCACCTCCCCCCCAAAGAGCACATTCCATGGAAGCCACATGAAGGAACAGCAGCATAACTGGCCCAATGCTCCAGGAAGAGGGCCCTGGAGAGGGCAACCAAGGGAGAGAACAATGCTCTGCTTGTTTATCTGAGAGAAGAGGGGAAAAAAGCCACTTGCCCCTCTTGGGAGGAAAGAGGCAGTGCAGCCTTGCAGGCCTCACCCTGTGGGGCCAGGCTGGCCCAGAGAAGAAAGGGAGTAGGCCTCCACTGGCCCAGAAGAGGCACTGACATTTCCAGCTTCGGGAACTTCGAGGAAGCTCCTAGAAGAGTCAGGCTCACTATGTTGGAGGCCCTGTGGGACCCAGAGCAAGTTATTTCCCTGCCTCTTAGCTCTGCCTCAGCTTTTTTCCCTGTGAGGGAGGAAGCTGGGATCCATGAACACTGTTTCAGTCTTCTAGTCTGACATCTGTAAACCTATGTGTGGGACCTAGAACTGAGGGATCCCTCCCTTCTCTGAAGCTGAAGCCCATGGGTTGTCTTACTTACAGCATGGGTGTGTTTGTCCCCGCTGGGGCACATTGACTGGCAGGGGCGTGTGGCTCTGCCAGCTGCTGGGGGGCAGAAACAGGACTTGAACCCTCATCTTCCTAACCCCTATCCAGTATTCCATGCTTCTGGCATCAAGAGCTAGGACCTTTGATCAGAGAGACAGACAGAGAGGTTGGCAGGGAGAAACCAAGAGATAGAGATAAAGAGACAGGCAGAAAGATAGAGATTGAGAAACACAGAGACAGAGATGGGCAGAAAGGTAGAGACAGAGATCCGAAACAGAAAACCCAGGTCTAGCACAAAAGCTCTGGGTCTGTGGGGGGGAGGACCAGGGTTCCAACACTCTGGGCCGTGAGAGTCTCTTGGTCAACTTTGCCTTGTTGGCCTCCAAGGTCCATCCCAGTGCTAAGAGCTCAGGTTCTCTTTCCCTGCCGTCTCCCACATCCACCCTTTCAGATCTACCTGTGAACAAGGAAGGGAAAGTTTTCAGATGCCTCACTAGGCCTGGTGGGCCATTTGGGGGGTCCATCTAACTCTCATGCTTTCTTTTCTCCCCTAGGGCCCCAAAGCCCAAGGTGGACCAGCCAGGAGACCAGCCTAAGTCAAGGCCTGCTTCAGATGCCTCCTGGTAGTTTCTATGCACCTGTTCTATAGTAAGCACCTAATAAATACCGGCTGACTGTGTGACCCTGGCCAAATAACATGACCTCTCAGTCAGCATTGTTGGGAACAACTTGTTTGCCCATCCACACTAGGAGAGGGACTTCATCCTATTTATGAAATCCTATCTTTAAAAAAACAAAAGAATTTCTAGGTAAGGAAACTAAGGCTGGGGAGGTTAAATAAAACACCTCAGGGCCCTAGGTTTTTGGTGCTGCTGGGCCTAGAGCTTCCAAGGGAGGGGGAGAAGGGCCCTAAACAGCTTTTCTTGACTCCAGAGTGGCAGAGCCGAAACTTTAGGACAGAGCTGTGAGAAAACCCGCTGCCTTAAAAGATCGACATCTTGCCTTGGCTGTGGCCTACAGGTTGGGACTGCGGCCCATGGGTTGGGACTGCGGCCCATGGGTTGGGACTGCTTCCCACTTTCTCATCTTCAGTCCACAAAATGGGGACACCTGTAAAGATAACTAGCTCCAAGGAAGTCTAGGAAGAAGAGCATTCCCAAGGACTGAGCAATGGAGTTATGCCCCCAGATGCCCCTTCCCCAGTCATTATGTTTCTGGAAAAAGACCCCAAGGAAATAAACCAAAGGTGGGGGGAATCACTTTTGTCCCAAGCTCTTCCCAGTAGCATATTTCTAACAGCAAAAGTTTGTAAAGAGCCCAACGAGGAGAGCCTGGGGCCAGGGGCTGGGGGCTGGGGCCCAGGGGTGGCTAAGCAGATCTAAGTTTGTTAGCACCATGTAATACCCTGGAGCGATGATAGCTGAGCCATCTGTGGGACCATGTCCACCCAAGCCGAGGAGAAGAAGAGATCCCACAAGGCCCGGACCCAATGCTTCCAGCAGTGGTCCTAAGGACCAGGATGCAGTGCATCATGGGCTGAGAGGCTGGGTTCTTGGAGGACATCCAATCCAAGTCCCTCTTCCAAGGCATACAAAGAGAAGGTGGTCAGCCAAGGGTAGCCAGGAAGTCTCAAGCTGGCAGAGATGAAATGTGAAGCCAGGATCTTGACATCGAATCCAGGTTCAGCTTAAAGAGTTCTTACTGGGTGTATGGAATGGGCCAGCATCACCACCTTGGAGCTTTCCTACAACTTTAGGGCAAGAATGGTCCTAGTCCCTAGGGACCTGGGGAGGAATCTTAAGGCCCCCAAGAGATGCCAGAGTTCCAGGAGGCTGTCTGGGGAGGGAGTTTTCTTTTTTCCATTCCTAAGCACTAGTCAGGTGTCACCTTAACAGGTAAGTCTTCTCTGAGCCTTCATCACCTCTCATCTGCACTCCTACAATAATCTGGCTTCAGACCTTGTCCCTTATCCATCTAGTCTCTTCACAGCTGCCAAAATGATGGTCCTAAAATCCAGTTCTGCCCACATCACTCCCCTGCTCAAGAATCCTTAGTGGCTCCCTATAGCCCTTAGGATAAAATAGGAAGATCTCCTGTGTTTGGCCTTTGATGTCCTTCCCAATCTGGCTCCTGCCCACCTTCCCACATTGATTTCCCATCCCTCCTCCTTTCATACTCTCTGTTCCTTCCACTCAAACTGACCTACAAGCTGTTCCCCATACCTCATCTGTCACCTCCAAGTCATTAGTGTCTTTGAACATGCCTGGACTGTGCTCCTTGCTTCCTTCAAAGCTCAGTTCAGGTGTACTTGGTCACAAACTCTCCTGACTCCCAGAGGTCAGTTGGCACTTATTTCCATGTCTATGGTTCCTCAAGGTCAGAATCTGCTTAGTCTTGTCACTGTTTCCACAGGGTTGGTACTTAGTAGGTGCTTCTGTGAGGTACCCAGCCAGAGTGATGGGGAGGGAGGAAAAGAAGAGTCTCCCAGGGAAGAGGTGAGGTGTTCAGGGCAGGGCCCTCCTGGAAGAGCTGTCCTGGAGTGCCTCTGCCCAAGAGCCAAAGCAAGAAGAGTTCAGAGTTGTGGTTTCTATCTGGAGAATCATGACATCCCTGGGGAAAGATATCGCTTCACTAGCCTGGGGAGGTCTCCTTTCTTTCTTGAACCTATTATCTCCCTCACAAGGAGGGAGCAGAGGCCCTGGGAAGCTGCTTGTATGGGCCCAAGGGAATGGGGTGGCCTGGAATTCAGGAAAGTGGAGTCCAAGACTTGAGTGGGGAAAAAAGGCTGTGGCCCTAAGATCTCCCACTTGCCTTTCTACTCTGACAACCATTATTCAATGGTTCCTCTCAGAACTGGGAAGAAGAAAAGAGGCCATGCTGGGGCTCCCAACCCCCAGGAATAGGGGCGTAACAATGATTCACTTCAGAGCCCTTGCTTTTAAGGTACGGACACCAATCCTTTTCACATTAGCTGTGAAACTAAGTAAACCTGGGCCTCAGGTCTATACTCTTGGGGTTCAGAGGCCCTCCCCTAGCTCTCACATCCTCTGATCCATGTTCCTTCCCCATTCTGCCATCCTAGGTTCCAGGTTGGGGCTCTCAGACTTTCTCTTCCACTCTTAAAAATTATTGTGGCCCTCCCCCACATCCCCTAAAGCCTCTGGATTCATGGGCCAAAAGAGATCAACATTGACCATATAGCATTTTAGTATTATTAGGAAAAGAGTTTTGAACTCACAGCCTCCCTGCAAGGGACTTGCAGCCACCCAAGAGTCCTGGATCTCACTCAGGGTTCTAAGGTCCTACCCTCTTCACTCAACATTCTATGACACCATCTGAGGAGACGGACGGACTCATGGGACCTAGCCAGGTTAATGGCTTGGCTCTGCTAACGTCACCAGTCACATGCCAGCAGAGACGGGCCTCCCCACCCTCCCTCAAGAATGGAGCTTCTTCACTTCAGCTCCCTCGTTTTGCACAGAAGGAAGTTGAGGACTGATGCTCCTGGGACACCAGTCATCCAGTGTTGCCCTCTGCCCAGGTCGGGCCTCCTCCAGAGGGCTGTCCTTGGGTCTGGATGTTGCAGCTTAGGAAGGACATTGTCACTATGGAGAGGATATAGGAAGGTAACCATCACTGTGAAGGATCTTGAGCTGGTGCCATATGCAGATTGAGACAGGGAGGATCTAGCTTGGAGAAGAGAAACCTCAGCAAGGCTAGAAGAGCAGGCTCCAAGTATCTGAAGGGTTGTCAGGTGAGAAAGGGATTAGCCTCCTTCAGTTTGGCCCCAGAGGCTAGAACAAGGACAAAAGCAGGAAGTTCCAGAGAAGCCAATTTTGGCCTGGAATCAGAAGAAGCTTGTTAACAGTGCCAATGGCTCCAAAATAGGTAGGATGGACTGACTCGGGGCACAGTGGAGAAGAGAGACCCTTCAGGGGTGGATTACATTGGATGACCACAGAGAGCCCTGCAAATTCTCATGTCAAGCTACAGACCCTGGGAAAATGGGCCTGGAAGCCTAACAGTGAAGAAGGGTGACATGGGGCAAGGTGAGGTTCCACAGAGGGCCATGTAAATAGGTGCTGCCAAGGCCCTGCTGGCAGTAAGTTTTGGGTAGAAGCCAGGATGAGGCAAAGCCTCTGGGCTCCAAAGATATGGCGCAAGTAAAGGGACAAATGGAGGATGGCTCTCCTGGAGAAAATGAGACTCTTTTACTATCAGAAAGACTAGAAATTGAACTACTCGGCTTGGTTCCAGAGGGGCAAGGGACAGGAAGTTAGAGGGAGAACAGGGTCTCTGCTCAATCATCACCAGAGGCATGACCCCCAGATTTTCTTCCAGCTCAAAGAAGTTGGGGATTAGGGGACAAAGGGGAAAGGACTAGTTTTGGAGAATCTGGGTTCAAATGCCAACTGTGAACCCTCAAACTAGCCCCTTTCTCTCTCTGAGGCTAGGTTACCTCCTCTGTAAAATGAGAGGCTTAAACTCAAGTCTCTGTTCCCTTGTAGATAAGCCTAAAAAGACAAAAGGGTGCTGGGTGTGTGTGTGTGTGTGTGTGTGTGTGTGTAGAAAGGGGTTCAAGAAAGACCGGTCAGGGGGCCCTTGTTGGGCCACAAGGGCACTTCTACACGGTTTTGGCAAAGCACAAAGCACAGGCCACCTTCTCCTTGGGAAGGAGGCTGGTGTTGCATTGGCCTGTGCCTGCCTGTCTGCCTCCCCCACCCCCTGGCCTCCCCCTGCCCCTGCCTGCCCTCCCTCTGTTTTCAGATAGCTCACGTACTGAGCCCTCTAATTGATTACAAAATGTTCTACATGGGCCCCTGGGGAACTCCAGACTCAGATATTTATACCCACAAAGGCCTGGTGGTTCATCAAGCTATTTTCTTTTCTCTTTTCAAGGGCCTTCTAATCGGCCCTGAAATCCCCATCCCAATTTCCAACAGGCATTCTGTCAATGGAAGATGAAGCAGCCACCTTCGTGGGAGACCAAGGTCTTTTCTCTGCCCCTGCCTCCACTTGAATCCCACTCACATTCTCTCTCCTCCCCTCAGAATGGAGGTGAAATCAATGGGGTGATCATTTTGGGGAAAGTGAAATCTCATTTAAATTGAATTTTTAAATGTTAAAATATTGGGGGCTCGGGGTTGTGTTTGTAAAAACAATGCACCAGAATGCAATTGAAAACGACTTCTGGACATTGAAAAGCAATGTTTCAGTGGGAGGGCACCTTGGTTAAGCCTGATGCCACTGTGGGCCTCAGTTGCCTCCTCTGTAAAATAAAGTAGGACTCAACACCCTCAAAGAGTCCTTTTAGCTCTAAATCAATGACTCTATGAATGCTGAGTGCCATGGGAAGAAAAAAGCAATAAAAGACCCAAAGCCTGCCCTCAAGGAACTTACAGTCTAGGAGAAGATGAGTCATCTTATGTATATTAAAAAACTGGGGAGCAAAACACCATTGGAACAGGAGGATGACCTTGGACTTCCTAACTCAGATTCAACTTTGTCTGTGTGTGTGTGTGTATATATCATTGTAAAATTCAACCCTTCCTCAAATGAGAAACTCTGCTGCAGTGGACTTGGTGGTGACCTGGAAAATTCTACCTAGTATTCCTCAGATTTCCCCTTGGAAGTGTCTTTCCCAGGAATGGTGGGTCACATTTGTCTCCTTTGCTGTCCCCCCAGATATTCCCGGCATTTCCATCCTAGCAACTAAGTCTTTCCCTGTTACAGAGAAATGTGTCCAGTCTAGAATTTTCCCTTGTTAGTTCTTCCAACTTTTGAAGGATGAAATTATCATTAAGCAAAGACAAGAAGCTATTAGCTGCTCTGCTTTTGGCAGAGAGAAAGAGGGTGAGCTCCAGCAGATGTCTGGATAATTGAAGTCTCTCATCTTTATTATTGCTAAGTCCTCTCCTCCCTACTAATTGGCTCGGCCCCCACCCCTTCCAGTCTGCTTGCTGCTCCCTCTGGTATCCTGGGATTTTATCCCCAAAGGATCATTCTGGGGATCCCTGCTTGAGTGCCTCTCTACTCACAGGTCTGGAATGCTTGAATCCTCCCAACTGATCACCCTGACCCTTACCTTCAAGGTTGCTAGAGAGGACAAGATAGAGGGAACAGGCTAAGTATCTTTTCCTAGCTGAGGCATCAATCTGAACTGACTTGACCAAGAGAGTAGAACAAGGGGAAGGAGCAGCAGAAAGGAAGGCTGCAGAAAGTGTTAATGGTTCAGGGTGTCGCCATCAAGGAAGATGGGCTGCCTTGGGAAGTGGGAGATGGTGGAATCCCCTAGTGCAGGGGGGAAGCCAAGGTAGGGAAGGGCCTATGATGTTCTGAGAATCAGTTACTGGGTAATCTCAAAGAGCTCTTCCCCATGGGCCAGTCTATGGTTCTAAGGAATGGAATGTTTAGCCAGAGCTGAGAGAAGCTGCAACCTTTTCTCAGGCTGTGACCTTTGACATGGTAGGTCAGTCTCTTCTCCCAGATCCTCTCTCTTTCCTTGGTTTTCAGGCTACCAGCTCTTCTCCCAGATCCTCTCTCCTCCCTTGGTTTTCAGGATACCATCTCTCCTGGCTCTCCTCCTACCTCTTTGACTATTTCCGCTCTGTCTTACTAGTTGGATACTCCTCCAGATGACACCTGCTAATCATGGGTGTCCCTGCAAATTCTCTTTAGAGCTTTATTTTCCTCGAATACTCTCACATGGGGAATCTCATCAGCTCCCATAGGTTCAATGATCATCACTGTATTGCTAATCCTTAGGTCCCCTGAGGCAGCCCTAATCTGTCTCAGTCACCTATCCCCAAGCCCAAGCATCTCAAACTCAAGTCTCAAATGTAATGCTTCCCATTCTCCTCTCCCCAACTTGCCTATTCCTATCATCTCCCTAGGCTCACTCCAGCCTGGTCTCTGGTGCAGGCCATCATTCTCTCATCCCTGAACTATTGCAGTAACTGCCCCACTTCAGGACACCCTCTGCTCAGTTACTAAAGTGATCTATGGCACAAGGCTGATCATGTCACCCTCTACCTCTAGCACTTTCAGAATCAAATTGAACCCCTCAGCTTGGTTCTTTATCACCTGGTCCCTTCTTGCCCTTGCTTCTATTCATACTATCTACCTTTTGACTCCACTGGAACAGGGAAGTTGCGTCAGGAAACTGATAAAGAGTACTGAGGCAAATGAGGAAGGATGCCTTGAAGGTGGGGACAGTTAGAACCCCGCCCCCCGCAATGGGTGACGGTGAGGCCCTGAACTCAGGCAGGCTCTGGTAATTAGGACGAAAGAAGAGAGGGAGAGAATGGCAGGCCCAACCCCTAGGCCACTCACTGAGTCCTAGATAGTTGCCATCACACTTGGTAGAGGAAAATACCTTGTCAATGACCTGGATTTGACATTCATTTATTCATTCAACAAACATTGATCGAAGGCTTCCTGGAGCATGGTACACTGGGGATATTCTGATTGATAGAGCAGAGGCCCTGAGGAGAAAACCACTGAACATAAATAACTCTGGCGAGAGAAGAGCTAAGAAGTCCAGACCTAGGGCTCTGAGGAATCTGCAGAGGAATGGGGGAGAGCAGGGGAGGGGAGGCCAGGGCACACTAGAGGAGGCCAGGGCAAGAGCTTCCTTTCACCTGGGAGGTGGGGCACAAGGGGGGAAGGTGGAGAAAAAGGCTTCCTGGGGAAAGAAGCATCTGAGTCAGGGCCTTTAAAGAAGGGAGGATTTCAAGAAACAGACTGAGGTTTGGAGGTCATTCTAGACATGGGGATAATATGGCAAAGCATAAAAAGGTTGGAAAGGTGAATGAGCACCATGGAAAGGATGGAGATGAAGATCAGGATCAAGCAAAGTAGCTAAATGGGAAGCACTTGGTGGCAGAGTGTAGGCAGGGGGAAGCTAGGGGGCTTAATAGATTACTGTCCTAGGATCAAGCAAAATAGCTAAATGGGCAGCACTTGGTGGCAGAGTGTAGGCAGGGGGCAGCTAGGGCGCTTAATGGATTACAGCCCTAGGATCAAGCAAAGTAGTTAAATGAGCAGCACTTGGTGGCAGAATGTAGGCAGGGGGCAGCTAGGGGGCTTAATGGATTACAGTCCTAGAGTCAGGAAGCTCTGCATGTGGATCTAGCCTCAGCTACTTAATAGTTATGTGGTCCTCAGCAAGTTCTGGAGCCTCTGGTTGCTTCAGTTTCCTCATCTGAAAATGGGATGATAATTCCCGTAATAATTTCCTATCTATCCTTTCTCACAAACTGTGTGTCATTGTTTGCCCCTGTCACAGCAGCAGCTCCTGGAGGACTTTTTGTCTCCCCAGGGTTAAGCCAAAGGCCTAATACACAGGAGCCACATTAATGAATGCTTATTGACTGAGTCCTAGATCAAAGAGACAAAGGAAGAGAC